>NC_045637.1:28210248-28810248 GCF_009829145.1 Chiroxiphia lanceolata
AATCAGTACACACAAACTATGGCACCTGATCTCTGGATGAGGGGCACCCAGATGAAACCAAAGAGCCCAAAACGTCTTCTAAGAACTGCAAATCTGAACAGTTTTTTTCTTCCAGGTCCACTGGTTCACCAGAAATACCTCTTCCATCTAGAGCTGTTAGCTGGGGCAACGACTGAAGAACAGTTTCTCTATAACCTTGAGGAAAAGACCACATGTAAATTGAAATCAATCTCCCAAGATGTCTAGTGTATTTCAGTTACCCTGTCATCTTAAATGATTCATTGCACTTTTAATACAAGAAAAAAAGTAGCGAGTTATCTACAATTGTCTCATCTTTCCCCATCCATGGCATTCAACAGATAACATTACAAAACTAAATGAACTTGGAAGCTGTCTGCCTGGTCCTGGCCTACACTGGGATTTCCCAACCATCATCAGCACACTGCAGTTGCACAGACAACCTTTTAATCTCAGACTACTGCACAAAAACAGTTGTATCAAATGGAAGGACAGACAAATGTAATGGAAAGGCCAGTTCTGAAACAGCTTAGATAACTTCTTTGTCAGTGAATGAAATAAGGCATTATGAAACTGGAAAGCATTGAAGTTAACTTTCTTTAAATTAATGGAATTTGGGTTTCTGAACAGTGCAGTTTTGAAAGTTAGTGTCACCAAAGACATATGAAGAGGTATGTAAATACTTGCTGAAGAAAACTACTGGAATTTTCTGAGTTATCCAGATAACTTTAATAGTCCTGTTACTGTTTCCATAGTGCCTGAATGCATTTGTAAAACATTTGCTTTTGAAAATATTACTTAAAACCTAATTTGGCTTTCCTCAATTACCTTTGAGGTTTCTTTCTAACTGTACATATATTACACCTGTATCAGTTACATGCCCATTATATAGCTGATATTTTGTATTATTGCATTATTTGTACTGTTCTACTCTTTGTAATGAAATTATCTTTGAGCTCTCCCAGAAGTATCCATCTTCTGCTTCTACAGATTTTCCCTTCTATAGATTTTCCCCTCTCATATACACAAAGAAAGAAAACAAAAAAAACCCGACACCAAAACAGGATGCTACAATTTAACTTGTTTGAAAACATGGTGTAACATTTAAATAGCAAGAAAAACCTACCCCCAAAGCAGAAGCTCTAAGCAACCCAACTGAAAGCGATATATCCACATGCAATCTCCAACTTGTCTCCATGCTGCCTACTATGTGAAACCCCTGCCTACTATTTTGATACAAATGCTAATTACTGCAGAGTATTCTAAGTCTGCCACTACTAACCTTAACCTAAAACAATATCATAGAATCATAGAATGGTTTGGGTTGGAAGGGACCTTAAAGATCACCCAGTTATCCAACCCCCTGCCATGGGCAGGGACACCTTCTACTAAACCAGGTTGCTCCAAGCCCATCCAACCTGGCCTTGAACACTTCCAGGGATGAGGCATCCACAACTTCTCTGAGCAACGTGTTCCAATGTCTCATCACTTTCACAGTAAATAATTTCTTAACATCTAATCTAAACCTACTCTCTTTCACTTTGAAGCCATTCCCCCTTGTCCTGTCAGTACATGGAAAAGAGTCCCTCTCCATCTTTCTTCTTGTCTACCTTCAGGTACTCGAAGGCCACAATTAGGTCACCTCAAATCCTTCTCTTTTTCAGGCTGAACAATCCCAGCTCTCTCAGCCTTTCCTCACAGGAGAGGTGCTCCATCCCTCTAATCTTCGTGGCACTCCTCTGGATTCACAAGTGAAAATGCTGAGCCTTATGTAACCATACAACATGTTACAATGTTAAGAATACACCCAGGGGCGGGAAATTTTTTTTTCATGGAAAATTAATTACTTTTGACAGAATTTAGATTTCACAGGCTGGCCAGCTTATGAATGAATTTGCAAGCTTCAGAACATGGCTCACAGGTTAAAGGAAATGACTGGCCTAATGAGCACAGAGTATCCACCTGAGATCCATACCTGCTGTGTGACAAACTGGATTGGCTTTTCCGTTTTTTTCCAGTGTGAGGTTCGTCAAACAGTGCAGCCCCTTCGTGCACTGAAGTAAGTGAATAATGTTGCTTACACAGTTGCTGTGAAGCTCAATGTGGCTAATCTTATATCTGGTTCCATGAAGGGATCGAAATCCTGGAAATTTGAGAAAAAAAAACCAAACAAAAAAAACGTTTTGTGCTGCAGTCCTAGACTACAGGGTTTAGAACAAATGGCAGCTTGTTGAAAAATATTCAGTAAATAATATAACATAACTGGAAATGAGAAAAGAACACTTGTTCCATATCCTTGCCTATATATGTTAATTAGCTGTGGGTACTCTACCACATAGTACAACACTTAAGCCAGTTATGAGAGCTAACTGTAAAGAAACACATTAGTTTCTGGCTGTTAAAAAGTGTGTAAAAATAAACATTTTCATTGAAGCTTCATTTTATAACTCAGTTCATTAGCGAAATTGTTACCAACGTTATTTTTAATTTTGTATTACAAATTCTCTTGATTCTGTAGCATAAAACCTCACAAGCAACAACTGACCATTTTAACAAACAGACACAGATGAAAACTTCCATAAGTTGCATTTTTGGAAATAAGTCTGAAATGTTTACTGTGCTACTTTCTGAACAAGCTTGGCCTTGCCCAACACAGGAGAATAAATTCCAGTTTAGAACAATCTGTGGTGTTAGAAACTTGAAAGCTGAGAGGAGCAGCAATTGCCACTCTTAATATAATTATTTGGTGAATTAGCACTTTAAGTACTAGAAACTTCTCAAAATACACTTGGTCAAGTTTTTCAAAATTAAAGTGAGATAAATGGTTTGCACTGCACTTGGCAAAGGCACTTACCAGAGAGATCATGTATGCGATTATATGACAAGTTCAGCACAGTTAAATTAAAGAGTTTTTCCAGTCCTAAGCAAAATGAGAAAAACGTAGAAACCATAAGATTTGCAGAAGAATGCTCTGTTTTCAAACACCAAGCTTGCAAAGTGAGCCTTAAAAGACCATAACTACGAATTATGACATCACATAATTATTACTACTATGATTATATTATGACTATATTAAACTATAATAGTAAAAATCAGGTTTTCCTTCTAATTAAGGCATTTTTGTTACGATAAAGCTTACCACATTTTATACAGACATTTTAAAATTCACATTATAATATCGTTAGTAGCCCAAACTAACTTTGCATAACCTTCATTATATGCAAACATTCCAGAAGCAACCTTCAAGACAAATCTTAGAAAACTTTCGTGAGTTTCTAAATGGACAGAAGTAAACATTGCCGACCCTCCACTTTGGTTATCAGGTTACAGGATAAGCTCAGGGTGCGCAGGTTCGCCAGGGAGCTGAGCCCCTCGATCCGGCGGATCTGGTTCGAGGACAGATCCAAATGCTGCAGGTTGCGGAGGTGGCCGAGCCCTTCGATCCTGGCGATGCGGTTGCAGTGGGCGTTGAGCGTGTGCAGGTCCGAGCTCAGGGACACATCCAGCAGGCTGCGGAGGAGAGGGGCCTCCGTCAGCCGGGCAGCTCCGCTCCCGGGCCGCCCCTCACCCTCCGGCCCGCTCCTCACTCACCTCTTAAGGCCCCTATCCATGAGGCTGAGCTCGCCGGGAACCCCTGCCATCTCGCCGGGAACCCCTGCCATCTCGCCGGGAACCCCTGCCATCCCGCCGGGCTCCCCTGCCATCCCGCCGGGCCCCGCGCAGACCGCTCCTCGCTTCAGACCTCCCTCGCCTCCCACGGCGACGCTCCTGCCTTACGGCCGGGACACAACCGCGTCAGGGCACCGCCGCTCTCCCGCTCCCGCCGCGGGCAGGCGCGGCCGCAGCGTGAAGCGGCGCCCCCGGAGCCCGCGCAGCGCGGCAGCCGAGCCCGCGGCCCGCCCGGCGCGGGGCAGCGTGGGCACGGAACCCCGCCGCGTCCTGCCACCGCTTCCTGCCGCTTCCTGCCGCTTCCTGCCGCTTCCTGCCGCTTCCTGCCGCTTCCTGCCGCTTCCTACCGCTTCCTGCCGCTTGCTTCCTGCTGCCTGGGGTCGCCCCGCAACGGGGCAGGGTTTATAGACCGGACTGCTTTGAATTCTTCTTGGGGGACGTTTGGGAGCTTTGGAGTTTTTTAGAGCTCACACAGTATTAAGAGTTCAACAGAATCACAGAAGCACAAAATATCCTGATTTGGAAGGGACCCACAAGGATCATCAAGTCCAGCTCTTAGCCCTGCACAGGATCATCCCCAGGAGTCACACCATGTTCCCGAGAGTATTGTCCAAACACTTCTTGAACTTTGTCAGGCTTGATGCTGTGACCACTTCCCTGGAGAGCCCGTTCCAGTACCCAACCACCCTCTGGGTGAAAAACATTTTCCTGATATCCATTCTAAACATCTGACACAGCTTCCTGCTATTCCCTTGGGTCCTGTCACTGGTCATCAGAGAGAAGGGATCAGTGTCTGCCTCTCTGCTTCCCCTCACAAGGAAGTTGCAATGAGATGAAGACTGCAATGAGATTTCCTCTCCATCTCCTACAGGCTGAACAGACCAAGTGACCTCAGCTGCTCCTCATTCGACTTCCCCTCAAGGCCCTTCACCATCTTCCTTGCCCTCCTTTGGACACTCTAACAGCTTAATATCTTTCTTCTATTGTAATAACCAAAACTGCACATAGTATTCAAAGTGAGGCCACACCAGTGCAGAGCAGAGCGGGACAATCACCTCTCAACTGACTGGTGATGCTTTGCCTGATGCCCCCCAGGATACATTTGGCCCTACTGGATGCCGGTTTACGCCACTCAAACCTCAAAGCTTGCCACTGTCTCAGGCATACTGGGCCTGGCCTGGGCTCAACTGGAGCCACAGATTTCACTCTGTAGAAGAGGCGTTTCCTAATGCACTGAAGTCGTGGTAGCACTTGGAGCTTTGGTTTAGTTCTTGCCCATAGACCTGCCTGTGCAGGGTGCTGAAATCTGTAGCTCCCACCCCGGTATTTGTGCATGGCCTGACCCTCACTGGATCCTGAAGAGCAGGAAAATCCCAGCACTGTTGAGCTGTTGGGATGTTCTGCTGGCCACAACTGATGAATCTTGCTCACCTCCTTCTACCAGCTGTCAATGGGCCTGATGCACCCCAAGACACAGCTGACTCTTCTGGCTGCCAGAGCACTGATGACTCATATTCAACTTGCCATCAACCAGGACCCCCGGGTCCCTTTCCACAATTCTGCTCTCCAGCCTCTCATTCCCCAGTCTATCAGTCTGTACATACAACCAGGGTTGCCCTATCCCTGGTGCAGAATCCAGCTCCTGTCCTTGTTGAATTTCATATCATTAATGATTGCCCAGTCCTCTAATTTGTCAAGGTCTCTCTGCAGGGCCTCCCTGCCTTTGAGGGAGTCAACAGCTCCTCCCAAATTAGTATCATCAGCAAACTTGCTTAGTATCACTTCGAGTCCTGCATCCAAGTCATTTATGAAGATGTTGAAGATCACAGGGCCTAGCAGAACCCCACTGGTCATTGGTGTCAGCCTGATGTCCCACTTCCCTATTACCCGTTGTGCCCTACCCATGAGCCAGTTGCTTACCCATCACATGATGTGTTTATCCATCCATTTTGTCCAGAAGGATCCTGTGAGAGAAAGTATTGAATGCTTTACTGAAATCCAAAAACATTACGTTAGCTGGCTTTCCTTGATCAATTAGATGGGTTACCTTGTCGTAAAAGGAAATTAAGTTTGATAAGCAGGACTTCTCCTTCATGAACCTGTGCTGGCTGTGACCAATGACTGCACTGTCCTTCAGGTGTTTTTCAATACCTCCTGGGATAATCTTCTCCAGTCACTGAAGTGAGACTGACAGGTCTGTAGTTTTCCAGGTTATCCTTCTTGCCCATCTTGAAAACTGGGACAATGTTTGCCAGCTTCCAGTCAACTGGGACCTCTCCAGATTCCCAAGACTGTTCAAAAATCATTGAGAGAGGCGTTAAGAATGACTTCATCCAAGTCTTGGAGTATTCTCTCATGAGTCCCATGAGGCCCCATAGACTTATAGAGATCCAGCTGGAGCAGCAGATTCCACACAAGTTTAGGGTCAACTGGGAGTTTATAATTCTCACAGCATGGTCCTGCAGCTCAGGCTACTTTAGCCTGTCATCTGTGTTGAAGACAGAGCCAAAGAAAGCATAAAACATCTGCCTTGTCTACGTTCCTGTTTGTGAGGTGACCATACTCATCCTATAATTGCCCAATGTCATTTCTGCACTTTCTTTTACCATTAATATATTTAAAAGAACTCTTTTTATTGTCCCCTACAGTACTGTTCAGCTTCAAATCTAGTTGAGCTTTGGCTACACAAATTTTCTTCCTATAGCAATGAGCAGCATCTCTCTATTCCTCCCATGTCTCCTACTCTTGCTTCCATTGGGCATACACCTTCCTTTTTGCCTTGCCTCCAAAAGAATATCCCTGCTCAGCCAAGCCAGCCTTCTACCTTGTCTGCTTGACTTCTGACATTTTGGAATTGCCTACTCCTGTGCCCTTAGGAGGTGATGTTAGAAAAGCGACCAGCACTGATGGACCCCAGCACCTGCAAAAGCATTTTTACAGAAGTCTGTAGGACTTGTTATTTTGAAGATGAAAGTGTATAGTGAGTGCCACAGTGATTTGGAGAAGATGGAAGAATTGTCTTATGGTTAAAAGCTTCTCTGGAGCTGTGGATTCTTTCACTGACCATGCTGCATAGCTTTTGTGTGGTGAAGGAAATTCGCTTTATCCAAGGCATTGAAAAAGTTAAAAGATTACAGTCTGTGCACGTGCCTGTTTTAGCTAAAGGTCTTTTACATGATGGCATATTATATAAAGCTAACTTTTCAGATGAATTTATTTTGCACTTGAGCGAAAATCCTATGTTTCAGGACTGATCTGAACCACTGTGTCTTTCGCAGTTGGGCTCTGTAAAAGCATGAGTTCAGTTCATTGCATTACTGAGCTTTGACCTCTGGGACAAAACCGGTTCCGCAAGTTAAGTGACAAAAAGTAAGAACTTTTCTGCTACTAGTTTGGGAACTAAGAAAACCCTTAAGGTCCATGCTGAACTTTTAGTTAGTCTCCCTTTCTGCCTATTTTACTCTACATATTTTAAAAAGAATAAATACGTTTTTTCTTGTACAAAAGTCATGGTTTTATGGCATATCCACATCTGATTAAAGAGAAATTTCTTTTCTGTATTTTGAACACAAAATACACCACAGATTGTTAAATATGTAAAAAACCCCCAGTGGCTGCACCTTAAAAGACACAGACCAAACTGGTGGGAATGATGACTCCTTCATCTTTCTGTTCAATAGCACTATGCAGACAGTGAAAATGATAACACTGACTCTTCCCCTCACAGTAGTGTCTGAAGATTAATATCTTCTTAGGACATGTTTGGGTGCTATATTAATGGTGAGCGCTCAAGAAAAAGCTAGGAATAAACTGGTAATTTTCTTTCTAGTGCAGTGTTTAATGAGTGAAGTATAAACAAGCTCCTGTATATTCAGTGACTGATGAAGTTTTGGCAAAACATACTGGTGATTGCTGGTTATCACCGTCTATTTTATGTACGGACAGTGGAAAAATAGTGCCAGGCTGTTCAACTAATGTCCACGTCACTGTCAATGACATAAGGAGGGCTGACTTCTTTCTTCATGCTGCCATATCCTACCTCTTTCCCTAGGTCTGATGTAGAAGTCACATTTACCCACCTCTCTCAGTTGTCTCTGAAGATATACAAAAAAGAAATGGAAATCTGTTGATGAAAATCAGCTGAGAAATGAGCATTTACTGTGCATTATTTGTTATGCTGTGTCCTTTAAAAATACTTGCAGACCTCAATAATTTCTGAAGTACATATTAAACCAACATGTACATGATTTGCCAGTAATTCTTGAAGTATTTGGTTAATCATCTTCACACAGAAGACATCAAAACCCAAAGTATGCTCTTTTCTGAATGATTAAGCCAGGCTTCTCATAACATTTCACTAGCAGGTAGAACCATGACAGACTGCTAACAACAAAGTGAATTCTGCTGTGAAAAAACAGAAAAAAATGGGAAAAGGAGAAAGCGATGATTCCAAAGATGTGCAAAGAAAAGAAAAAGCGAAGATTCAACTCAAAAGAAATATAGGTTATTTTGATGGGGTAAGTTTTATTATAGGAACAGTTGTCGGGGCAGGTATCTTTGTGTCTCCCACAGGGGTGTTAAAGCATTCCTTACTCAATGTTGGCATCGCACTAATAATCTGGACTGCATCTGGGCTGGTTTCTCTGATGGGTTCCCTCTGCTATGCAGAACTTGGAACCTCTCTGCCCTTCTCTGGAGGAGAATATAGCCATATTAAAAGAGGCCTTGGATCCCTCCCTGCCTTTGTGTTTATCTGGACGTCAACATTTACCAAACCAGCATCAAATGCTGCTCGAGCCTTGCTGTTTGCTGAATATGCCACCCAGCCCTTCTATGGCATTTGCCCTCCACCAGAAGTGCTGAAAAAATGCTTGGCCTTGGCCGTTCTCTGGTCCCTGGGGATTTTGAATGGCTGCAGTGTCAAAATGGCTGCGTGGGTGCAGACAGTTTTCACTCTGCTGAAGATGATGGCCTTGTCTGTAATTGCTGTCGGCGGCATTGTTCTCCTCATTGCAAGGCAAAAGGAGAGTCTGGCCAGATTTGAGGACTTGTTCGGCTCAGAGATCCCCAACGCTTCGCAGGTTGCTGAAGCCTTCTTCCAAGGACTGTACGCATATGGAGGCTGGTGGTCCCTCAATTATATGGCAGGTATCTCACTCCTCTTCTTTAGATTTTGTTCTGCAGTTGTCATTCTTGTGTTCCTCAACTTGTCTTGGTAGAACTTGTCTCTCCTTCAAGACCATAGGGTCTCTCATGTTTTATGTGAGTCCTGTGTTTGTTGGGGCTGGTAGAAGAGGCAGTGTTCCTCTCTAGGGAAGTTTCCTGCTTTTTGTCCAGTCTCGAAAATCAAACTGACATTTCCAGTGGGGTACAAGAGAAATCAAAATAGTTAATTTAAAATCTTCCACATAAACAGAACTTTTCATTCCTAAAAAATTTGCATTTTGTCTTTCTCCGTGTCCGTGCCAGTGTATTTTTAGGAAAGGATTAGGTTATCCATGCCAAACTATGTGCACATAGATAATTTCTGTTTAAATATCTGTACCTTCTCTGAGGTTATGTAGTTGTTTTGTATATTGACAAATTAATTTTGAATTTTTTTTAAAATTTAGCAATTTTATGGGATATATTTTCTTGGGAAAATAGAGTTTTGCACAGAAGGTGAAGAGAGATCTAAGGAAAGTGGTATAAATACTTTCATAGAACTTGTACTCAATTTCAAACACTTAAAATATTTTTGAATATCTGTTTACTCACCCTATTCTATATCTGATGATGTGGCAATAAGAAATAGAGCAGTTTTTAATGAAACATACAGAGATGATGTTCCTAATGTTAGTTATTCATGTCACAAATTAAATTAATAGAGTTTTATGATATGATCAGATTTATGGAATTATGTTGGAAGCAGGTTGGTATTGCTCTTATATCTTTAACTATATGTATCCATTAACCTCTATCATGTAAAACATTAAATAAACTGCATGTGTTAAATGCATAACTCAAAGTTCAATGGTGAGAACAATGTGAAATTTGGTTAATGTTTAAAAACCTGACTGTTATCATTACAATCCAGTTATTCCAGCATTAAAAATGTGTTTCAATTAAAAAAAAAGGTGACATAAATCAAGAAAGTATAGTTTTGAAATCTTAAGGATTCCTTAAAGACAAGCACTTAGCTTTGTAACCCTGAGAAAATACAAGACTATTGGTAAAATATTAATTTTTTTTTTGGTCAGTTAGCAGTACTAATAAATACCATACACTAGGCAGTACAGCTGTTTAGACAGATGCAATCTATGCAATAGTTCTGAATTGAACTGAGTTTCCTATTCTTCAACAATAACTTCATTTCTGTGAGCTTCAGCTAAAGCATCAGGTGCCAGCTGGATGGCAGGACTGCAATGACCAAAGAAACGAATGAAAAGATAAATTTAAATTGGCAGTTTTGGTGATTGTCCATTTCTGGGCTCAAAATTACCAAGTGTATTTCTTACATCTGAAATAAATCCAAAATTCTCTGATAGTCAGTATTTGAATTCTGCTGTTGTGCTTCTTCAGTCCTGGCTCTGTGCACTACAGACAGCACTGGGACAGGCTCAAGGCTGATGTTCTGGGCAGAAGATAGGAATCGTATATGAAAGAGGAAAGGGATTTCAACCTCCTAAAAAGACCTTAAGTAAGCTGCATATTTGGCTTTTCACTTCTTCCTTCTTGTGAGTTACTGGCTGGTAATACTCAGGAGATCTTCTTTAAGTGCTGAGGGAAGTGAGGAGAGGGAGTGAGGGGAAGAGCGAAAGAGGTGAAAAAGACCCTTTTTGATTGAGATGAGGATGAATTATTAGGCTTCTGGAAAGCAGCTCTATCTTTTGTTGGGAATATCATGTGCTCAGGAATGTGTGCCAATGCCTCAATTATTCCCTGGCAAAATCTGGTATTTTTTTCTTATTTGATAAGTGTACTTCTAAGCTATCAGGCTTAGCTCTAAACAGTTTTCCTCCACCAACTTTGCCCTGGAAAAGGTAATAATCATCGGTATCCAGCTGGGAATGCCCCCCTTTTAAAGCCACTGCATTATTGCTCTTCTGTTTATACCATCTAGTATTTTTTTCTACTTTTTCTGTATTTCCTGATATAAGGGCAAAGAAAAAGGTTTTGAGTAGGTATAGGCAATTACGAAGTTTAAGATCAGGACTCATGAGGTGATGTCAGAGTAAATAATCTGGCTTTAGAGTCTCATGTTTGAGGTAGTGATTTACAAGTAAAGTTACTTGAAAATTTCTTACCAAATCAATTTTCTAATGTAAGTCAAATATGTGATTAATTAAATAAAAGAGAAATTATCAGTCCTTCTGTAATTTTTTTTATCATCTGTTCATCCAGCACTCCTTCCAAAATAGTTAATAAATAGCTAAATAAAAATAAATTGTTTAAGAATCTTTGATAGTAACCTATTTGAGAACAACCATAGGACTTCACAAGCAGCGTAATTTAGCAGCCATGATCAGGGATTGGGGTAGGACCTTGGTGTCAGTCTTGTCAAGCTCTGCACAGATTCACCACTGAAATACACTTGCTGAAGCTACACTGCTTGCTTTATTTGTCTTTTTAAACTGTATTTTTCAGAAGAGATGAAAAACCCCAGCAGAAATATCCCATTAACTGTGATGACTGCTGTTCCTGCAGTAATTGTTTTTTATTTACTGGTGAACATCTCATATCTGACTGTCCTCACACCTAAGGAAATTGTCTCCTCAGGTATGGATTTAATATTTTTTTAATTAAAAAGATGTGGTTCATTAGCATACCCATCTGATGTCAATGTACTGGGTTACTTCTGCTCACCTAACTTCACTGTCCAGAAGTTTGGGTTCATTCTATTTTAACAGAGAATTCTTTAATTTTACTGTATGACAAAAGTTCGACTGAATGCAGACAGATGTTATTAAATGTTGAAAATGTTGGTTTATATCTGCACTGGCCAAAAATTAAATCAGAAGTGTCCTCAAACCTGGAAAATCAGATGAAAGTTAGGTCCTGAGTATAGCGACAACCTTTGTTTTTCCTGTAGTTTTAATCCTCTCTCCTTCTTCTTTCCCTGTCTCATAGTGTCTCAGGTTAGAGCCGTTACTGTTTAGGAGGTGGACAGTTTTGCTGTAACAGCAGACTGTGTCACCACCATGGGCATGCTGGGGCCTAAGGTGTTCATTTACTTTTCTTGACCATGTGTGTGTGTTTTTGATGCACGGCTATGAAAGGCAGCTCTCTCCTGCTGGGCAGTCCATTACTGTGGTATTTGCCCCAGCAGGTTTACCTGGCTTGCTCTGGCAGGTAGCACTGCTAGCTGTCATTCTCCCAGGAAATCTTTAGCTCATGAATGAAATACCCTTAGGATTAGATTACTGTTTGACTACTGTAACAAAAAACTACAGGCATTGCTGGTAAATACAGGTGTTTCTTGCATTTTAAGTTTTGTTTCTGTTGAGTCTGTCAGTGATTCAGAACATGGTACCTGTACTACATTAATGCTTTACTTTCTTGCAGTTGCTGTGGCAGTCACTTGGGCTGATCGAGTTATCCCCTCTGTTGCCTGGATCATTCCTCTCTGTGTTGCTGTCTCAATATTTGGTGCCCTCAACAGCAGCATGTTCACACTAGGTCGATTAAGCTATGCTGGAAGTCAGTCAGGACATTTACCTGTTTTAATATCCATGCTTAATGTCCACTCCTGTACTCCAGCACCAGCCATGATTTTTTCAACCACCATTGCATCCATTTTTATCATCCCCTCTGACCTTATTATGTTAACAAATTACTTTGGATTTTCTGCCTGGCTTATGATTGGACTGACTTGTGCAAGCCTGATTGTGCTTCGATACCGGGAACCTCATCTACGTCGACCATACAAAGTAAATGGACCTAAATTGCAAAATATTTTTACAGATTTGTTTTGAGTAGCGTGTAAAAGTTTCAGAACAAGTGCAAGTCAAAAGTGGATAGTTACGAAAATACAAATAATAATCTTGGTACTTAGAGCCTTATTCAAAAACCTTGCTTCAGGGTAAAAGGAAGTGAAACAAACAGATGGTCTGTGCCCTGGAGAACTTGCACTTGAAAAGAGGAGATGGTTATATGCAGAATGGGGGAGATGTGCACCAGATATGTACCAGTGTGGAGCAGTACCACGAACAGCGTAGGACCCTGGCTGACCGATCATGGTTAATTAAACCTTGATCTACTCTCATCTTTCCTGACACAACCACAGACATTATGGATAGGTTGAATTTCCTCTTAATCTAGTAGTTGGAAAGGTGGGTTAGAAGTGTATCCTCATTGTGAAGGCTTCTTCTAGGCACCTGAATTAGCCCTGAGTGTCTTTTAGGAACCAGTAATATCATATGTCAATAAATGCATTTCAGGTACTGCCTATCGCTACCCCTTGTGATAGAAGGAGCTTAAACAAATATTTTAGAAAGGATGCCTATATCTTGTAGGCAATTTGAGGTCAGATGATTCTTGTCCTGGGTGAGTTTATAGCAGTGTGAGAAATGGTACTCTACTGTGGCAAAGAATGAGTTGTTACTCTTATGAATGAGGTGTAAAATCACAGTTGGTCTGTTTATTTCCTAAACCGTTTTTTTTTCCTTTTCTTGCAGGTGTTTCTGCCAGTTCCATTTGTGATGGTGGCAGTGTCTTTCTTCCTAGTTTCAGCTCCCATAGTCTGGTCTCCCAATCTGCAATATGTTTACGCTTTCTTGTTTATGCTGGGAAGCCTTATTGTTTATCTACCTTTTATACATTTTAAATTGCATTTTGCATTTTTTGATAAAATTACTTGTCACTTACAGCTGCTGTTAGAAGTCTCTCCTGCTGATGGATCTGCTGAGGGCAAATGTGAATAACGGCAGCTGTTGAATCCTGGCACAACTAAGAGCCAACACAGGATTTTGTTTAACTGAGAGTGTAAACAGTACAAGTTAGATGTTAGGTGTGAAAAACAGGTGTTCATGCATGTATAGATATATACATACATAGATGAATATACATACGTTGCATTCATGTATGCATACATGCATGTATGTATATATACATGCACATATATATATATACATGCTCATATATATATGTATGGGCATTAGCATAGTAAGTTAATACGTAGATATTTGTGTGTCTGTGTATATACATAATAGGTGCAAAGGATCTCTTTTAAACTTGTAAAATCTGTAAAATGCTCTCTCTTGCTCCTGAAAACACACTTAAAAGTTGCACGTAGTCTTGCAATAATAAAAATAAGACTCAATCACAGCATACATAATTATCAATATTATAATACAATAAATGAGTAAATATATACTTAACAGCATTATATAAATATACTTTTAGAATCTGAACTAAATGGTCTGGATTATTCTTCGTTTGAAGTAGCTCATTTATTAGAATTTCTGGTTTTAAAGCCTTTACACTTCTGTTCATCTGCTTTTTTTCCCTGAATTTATTTTCAATAAAAACCTTTGAAGAACATCATAAAATTGACTGAGACCTTTTTTATACCAAGAAAACAGCACATGGTGCATCTTAGCTATTTTAGACCAGCACATAAAAATTCAAGGTGAAATCTTACAAAGCATCAAGTAAGGCAGTAAGAATTATTTATCCTCTTTATTACAGCAATAAAACTAAAGATATGTGGATTACTTTACTAAATTGTTTACATACTAGCATTAACATTACTTTATTCCTTGCTTTCTTTTCGGTGTTATTGAGAAGTAAGAGCTTTTTTAGGCCTCCTCACCTCTATTTTTATTATGTTTATGAAAGCAAGATAAATTAATTATTTTTTCTTTTGATAATTGGTCCATATTAAGTTCACTGAATATTTAAAATTAAAAACAAATAACAAGTACACAGGAAAGATCACGTACTTAAGTGATTAATCTATTAATATATGTTGGTCTTTTATAATTACAAAAGAATTACATATGTAAAGTGTTTTTTCAAATCTGTCGATGAAAGCTCCGCGACACAACCAGCAGATGGCCCCAGACTGACATCGCTCTAACACCATGATATTCTGGTCTGCTGGATGTTGTATTGGTGAAACAGTTTTATAACACAGTAGAATGAAAAAATTCGTGCTAGAATATTCGATTCACTGATATATCAAAATTTTAGAGGTCAGAATGATCGATAAAATCTTTATTTGTAGCTACCCTAAGTACAGGGCATCCGTCAATAAAGCTGGGAACCAACTGAAGGTTTAAGAGGATTTGACTTTCCACTGGAACGAGTCCCCAGATGCAAACAGGTACATGAAAAAAGTGGCTTTTCTTATAGGTGATGGTGTACACAGAATGAAATTTAAACCTTTTAAAATTCTGTAGGAAGAAAAGTCCTTACAAGTGAGAGAGCAGTGAATACAGCTGAGCTGGAGACTGGATCCTGCTGCTGAAAGCAAGGCAGGAATCAATGTTTAATTTCATTTAATAGTGCTATTGGAAAAACATTTCTCTTGCTATTTAAATTTTAAAAATAATGAGACTCACTGAAATTTTATAGGAGCAATATTTTAAGAACTGAACTGTAAAAGGAAGGAAGGAAGGATTTTACTGTGACCAAAGCACCCATCAGTGATTTGTAAATGCAGGCGTGGCAGTGCCACAGATTTTCAACTGAGGTTGATCAAGTAATTTATTTAAACCCATATTTTAATATGTAAATAAAAACTGGAAGTCATAAGGGAAAAAAGTATATGTGATAATACTATTGTGTTGTAGACTAGATGGTTAGGAAAAGCAGGTATAAGGAGGAAGTTGCTCAATTGGATGTGTTATTTCTATGTAATTCTTGTCAGTGTATCTAAACTTTAATTCCATAATGAATTGGGTACCTAGTGATCATATACATCAGGATATGTTTGGGTAATTGGAGCATGTATCTGTTAATGATACAAACTTTGAATGTAGACCTTTAGTAGTTTCAAGAAATTAGGGAACTCAAAAGTCCCATTGAAATGTAATATGAAATAAATTGCATCTATATATCTTTCTGTAATGTGAAGTAGATAGTTTTTCTTTTAACAAAAATCTAGGAGATGGCACATAAACAGGCACGTACATGGTTCTTGCCAAAGGATCAGCGGAAATGAGAACGTTTAGAACAGGCCAGAATTAAAAATGTCCATGCAAGCCCCTCTGTGAAGGCACCTTTTGATGGCCCTGCATTATCAGATCATAAACTATTCTTTTATATACCCGTACCTCATTTATTGAATAGAATGTTTGATGTCCAGGTAATTTACTATTAATTTCCTCCCATTTAAATATGTGACCTTGCACCTTGTTTGTCGGTCTCTGTTCAGATGCTGCTCTTGACAAACATTGTTAACTTCTTACAGACGTTTTTATGGTGTTGCTCATGGCAGCACCTGGCCACCTCACAAACAACTACTTAATTTGTCTTTTCCCTCATGAGCTGAGACAGTAGTATCATCTTTGCTTGCGGAAAGTGAGTTAAGCTGATGTGTAGGTTGCACAACAAGTGCAATTTGTGTTGTTCCCTGAAATCCTTCAATTCATGTCAAACACCTGAATAGAGAACCATTGATGGAGATCCAGGTTCAACTATGGATGTTTCTTTATCTTAGGAAGCAGGGCAAAGAGCCAGGGAATCAGTGAACATACATCTTATATGGCTATTCACACACCATATACAGATTTCAGTTTCCATTCTTTCCATCTTTTGGATGGAATAAAGGAAGTATGGCCAGAATTGCTCACTAACTTTGGTTGCCTAAGATGGGGTACCTTAGACCTGATTTTTCACAGTAATTATTAAGTTCAGATTTCCTATAGTCCCCTGGAATTAAGTTCCAAGGATAATAAAAAAGGAAAGAAGGACAAATTATCAGTGTCACTTTGGTTTAGATGAACAGCAAGTATCCTATAGCTCAGCTTCTGACTAACTGGGTGGCAGCTCCAATTCCTTTAAGACCTACAGTCTACTAAATGTTAAATTAAAACTATGAGATTTTAAAATTCCATAAATCAAACTGGGAGGATTTAAAATTTGATATAGAAAATAAGGAAAACAGAATTAATGACAGTTTTTAAAAATTATGGTTTAAATTATTCCAGTATGGCCTTAGAATTTATAGAGAGAAAGTAGTTTTAATTCTTCCAGGCAATACTCAAATTCCTAAATCCAGCAAGCATTCTGCAAATGCTACCTCATTCACTAAATCAAATTCCTCTTCTACAGTGAATGAGGGATTGGCTAGCTCACATTTAGCATCTTCTTCAACACAAATTGTTGACTTATTCCCAGATCTGAGTGCTCTTACTAAATGACACACTGTTTGGAAAGGGACTTACACAGCTGAGCTGAATTAGCATTATAAAAACAATCACAGATATGGTATTGCTGATCTCCTGAATATGAGTCACTGATGTTCTCTTAATGCAGCCTTTCTTTTGCCTGAGCATTTTAGAATGCTAAATCACAAAGAAGCAAATACACTATTAAATTTATAAAGATTTCTTATTGTTGCTGGATCATTCTATATTTCCGAGCAGTAAGCATAAAGGAACAAAATTCAAATTTATAACTCGTATTAGCTACTCTGGCCAAGAGCAATTCAATATTTTAATATTACGGCTTCTTTCAGTGACACTAGTTGATCTCCCTTGCTTTCCTACTTGAATATGTCTAAGAAAATGCTACATGGACGTGTGACTGTTTTAGTATTAGACTATTGCATGCTTCAGAAGTTCAACCTTAAAACAAATAAAGATAGAATATGTATATATTTGCTAAATAGAGATAAAATGTGGATAATTTTTTCCAATACTATACTGGCCCATTTCGACATGTAACCTCCCCAGCTGTTTTTATAGGTTTCTAACAAAATATTTGTATTTATGTCTGCATCACCTGGGGTTTTTTTGTTATCTCCTTAAAAAGATAACATAAATATCAAATGATAATCAGTCTTATTTTGAAAATTACGTGTAGTTATACATCATGCTAAGTTCATGTGTGCTGAACTGCTTTACCAAAAAAAAAAAAATTCACTCTGAGGCAAAACCCAGCAATTGTACAGAAGAAACAAAAAAACCCCAGCAATGAATTGATTTACTTCCCTTCTCACAGTTAATGTTAACTGTGATTCCAATAAAAAGATAATCAACTAATAATGAAAAATTTCACATATTGCTTGTGCTTTGATGTGGTGATTTTTGATTGGAACCTCTGGGTTACACAGGGGAGGGTATATGAGAAGCTGCCTATAGCTGCTAGGCCTGGAGGAGCTCAGACCTTCTGACTTCTACTCTCACATTTGATATATGCACTGTGGGTGTTGCTAAGGTTCTCCACATCTTAGTTTCCACATCTACTAAAATGGAAACAATTGTGTTTTAACAACTTAGAGGTCAAAGAGTATTTGCTTGTGACCTCTTCTGGATCACAGTTAGAAATTATTCTTGTCATTGCCCTCTGTGTCTTATTCCAAGTGCTGGGGGATCCTGGGCATTCCCAGTTCTTACTGGCTTGATTTGGAGGGGTAAGAGCTATATATGTGCTTCAGGAACTTTGAAGCTGTTTTTATTCTGCTTTGGAACAGGAAATGAAACATTTTTTAAATTAGGAAGTTGGATAACCTGTACCCTACAGGTTTAAAGGCATTGTTAAAGAGTTTGACTATTAATGTTGATTTTCAGTAGCTCTTGGTACACGGGGGAAATTTCAGAAGTGCAAAAGAAAGGTAACATGCCAATATTTAAAAAGAATAAAAGAAATGACCCAAGAAATTATAGACCTGTCAGTGTCCCATAAATCCTTGGAAAAATAATGGAACAGATAATATGAAACTGAATTAAAAAAGAATTAAAAGCGAGTAGCAGAATTAACGCCAGTTCATTTGTGTTTTGGAAAATAATCCTATCAGGCCAGCTTCACATTATATTTTCTGTAATATAGGTTGATTAAAGGATGAAGAAAATGGGATTTGGAGGTCCACCAAAGTTACAGACTTAGACAAAGTAGTTACACCACTACAAATCAATCCGTTTTGTTAGTCAAACTTTGAAGAGAGTAGGATTTTTCATCATCTTGCAAAGCTACTAAAATGAACCTTATTAGCAAGCTTATGTACATCATATTGGCTAGGGACTTTATACTTCTTTTGACAACAGAAAAAGGTATTGTTGTTTCTGGCAGCAAGACCTAAGTGTATTCACAGTGGTTAGGCTGAGACCTCCCTGTGTGCCACCATATATACAACAGGTCTTTATTGTAAGGGTGGTGAGGCACTGGAACAGGTTGCCTGGAGAAGTTGTGGATACCCCACCCCTACAAGAGTTTAAGGCCAGGTTGAATAGGCGTTTGAGCAACCTGGGCTAGTGAAAGGTGTCCCTGCCCATGGCAGGGGGGTTGGAATCAGATGATGTTTAAAGGTCTGTTCCAACCCAAATCATTCCATGATTCTGTGATTATGAAGTGCTGGGCTGCAGGTGCCCTCCACAGTAGAGTCCCACCAGGATTGGATGTGATGGAGCCTGGAACTTTGGTGAGGGGGTGTTGCCAAGCAACCTCGTGGAATCTCTGTAAACACTCCATTGCAGTTGGTAACACAGTATCCCTTCCTGTCATTCTGCCTGCATGGGTATGTCCTGTAATCATTATTAATGTATTGATTTATGTAAGGTGAGAGCCTTTGCACTTCACAGCCAAGCTCCTGAACATGAGGATTTTTTTTGAAACAGGTGCTTGTGGCTGTTTAAGACTTCCATGTCAAAGTGTGTGCCAAAAGGTGGATTTGGCAGGTGCTTCACCTGTAAAGAATTTGGGCACAGCCAAAGCTTTAGTTGGCCACTAGTATCTTCATTTTGGGGTTGCCAGTTGCAGAGAGATCTTCATATGGGAGCATCTTTTATGTGTGGGCTGCTTCTTGTGAACAAAACCAATCTTTATGTTGTGACTTTCAGTAGATTTAACTTGTCCTTGAAATGCCTTCATGTTTAATTAACTTTTCTCTCATGCTTACAAATAATTTTCTAATGCCTAGTCAAGTTAAGATACAGGGGAAAGCTGGATACAGTCAAAGTGAAGCAGCCCTAGTGTTTTTGTCTTTGTCTCCATGATTTAATTCTCTTTATGAAGCCCAAATTGACATTGTTTTCTGAAATGTTTGCAAAGTGTAACAGCAGTGAGATGCTTTTTCTAGCATATGTAGTCATAGAAAATCAGCATGAGACCTTATTTCCAGTTAAGAGAAGAATAAGAAACCTGTTGTTTAAAGAAGCCTGTGAACTAAAAATGACTTAATGCAATCATGCAGACAAGTGCTATGAAAAACTTCCATAATTTCTTTCTGGTTTCTTCCTATGATCTTCAGAACTCATTTTTTAACTGCTACATGAGATTTTTTTTATTGTGTTTAGCAAGAGGGAAAAATAAACCTGAAAACAGTGTGTGTTTTTAAATGCTCAAACACTTGTTCTTAAATCTCACTATAAAAAGGTCAACATTTGACCTAATTTTTAAGTAAGGTTGAAAAACTTGGCTAAGGGTCAGTGACTCTTATTTTGTGCACACTATATTGAAATGTTGCACTGATTATGTTTGTTAGTTTCAATGGGATTTTTTTGTACTTGCCTGTCATTGCTCTTACCTGTCCACTTTGTATCTTAGTACTGCAGAAGCAGCATCACCAAAAATGGATGACAGAGAGAACATGAGCAGGGTATTTCACACAGAGAAATTATTTAGTTGAAAATTTAATTTAGCTGAACAAAGCATAGTGTAGTCTAGAAAGCTATTTTTGCTCTCCAATTATAATTTATAATTCTTACAGTCATGCCACAGCTACACTCTAAGGGTGGGGGAAATATCTTCTTCAGAAGATATTCACTGATATGCTGCAATACATCTTCCACTATGCTTTCTGAATTGCCTTATGACTTTTGAATGGACTCTGCTTGCAAACAACAGTTTCAGGGCCTGGGTTTTCACTTCAAATCTTACTAAAAACTGAATTTACTGATACCTGATTTGTCTGTGTTTTGTCTTGTGCCAGTCTTGCCTGTGAGCCCAAGTGGTCCTTTGTCCCAAGTGGAACTCATATTAAAATGATAGACAGCAACCATATTCCCTCTATCTTAGTTTTGCTCTATTAAATTAAGTTAGTTCACTGCCCTTTCAAATCACAGGTGCTTTACTTTTTAAATGTCTTCATAACCTTCTTTGATAGGGTTTTTTTTGTTTGTTTGTTTTTGGGGTTTTTTGTGTTTTTGTTTGTTTGCTTGTTTGTGTTTTTTAGATCTGAATTCTTTCGTGGTTTAGTTTTTGTTTTGGGTGGGTTTTGCTTTTGTTTTTTCTTATGAAACCAGAATTGCCTATAGTACTTTGTATATACTCTCCCAAATCCCAGGATGATTTTCTTTTGTCTGCTAGGAATTGCTTTGTCCCAGGTTCTACTAAACTCTTGGATTATTTACCTGGTATTAATTGATACACTCTATTTTGTATCTGGCTAGATGTAACTATCACATTTATTAAACCATATTTTAGAGCAGTAATACTTGTTATTAATCTTGGTGCCAGAATGATGTTCCTATTTTCTCCTCTCATGTCTTCATTTCATCTTTTGTCTATATAGAGTGCCTTGGTAATATTACTATAAAAGCACCAAATACGCCCACAGGTTTTTTGCATATTTGTGACTGATCTTTCTTGTTTCTTTTAATTAGGAAAGCCTCAATATGGGAAGAAATAACACAGAAAAAGCTGACAATCCAGGTATCGTTGTAGGCTAGTTCTATTTTAAATTTTCTTGACTATATTCTATCCAAAAGCCTTGTCTTAAACAATTGAGATGGGCTGAACTACTGGTTATTTTTCATCTATTAGAAAAATCTATGTTGCTATTGACATTACAAGCCATGGGCTCTAGGGCTGTACTGTAGAAAACTCAGAAGAGGTATTCAGAGAAAAAAAAAATCCAGGTTTTTCCAAAACGCTTACAAGGTAAAAGGTTGTGGACAGGTGGAAATGCATTTCATGTAGTGTGTTTTGAATATATTATCATTTGCAGCAGTACTTACACAGTTTAACATTATGTTGACGTGCAGTGGTTTCATCAGGACATGAAGCAAAAGAAGGTGATGGTCAACGACGCTCCATTCGACAGAGGAAAGCTGTTGAGCGCTATCAAGCTCCATTGGAAAGTAGGTGTGGGTGCACTGGATTGTCATTAAGGTGGATGCCACTTCTCAGCTGGAAGGGGAGAGAAAATAAGATGGAAGAGAACTTGTAGGTTGAGATAAGGCAGTTTACTAAAGCAAATGTGCACAAGCAAAGAGGAAAAAAAGATTTTATTTTCTACATCCCATCAGCAAGCAATGTCTGGCCACTTCCCGGGAGGCAGGGCTTCAGCATGCGTAGCAGTTGCTCTGGAAGACAAACATTGTACATAAGGAATGCCCTACCTTCCTCTTCCTTTTCTTATGTTTTATATCTGAGCTGATGCCATATGATATGGAATACCCCTTTGGCTAATTTGGGTCAGCTGACCTAGCTGTGTCCCCTCCCAAGATCTTGCCCACGCCCAGCCTATTGATGAAGGGCCAGAATGTTGGACAGACAGTGCTGATGCTGTGGGAGGACTGCTCAGCAGCAGCCAAAACACTGGTGTGTTCTCAACACCTTTCCAGCTACCAATGAAAATCATAGCACTGTGAGGGCTGCTATGGGGAAAATTAACTTCACCCAGCTGGACCCAATGCAGTATGTTACAGGCACAGTTTCTCTTGGGACCTAATTTCTTGCATGGAAGTGAGATTTTTTTTTTTTCAGTGAAAATACATGCACACAGCTTTTCTTTACATTTCTTACATTCATTCTGCCAGTAAATTTTATTAAATGTATGCATCCTGTGCACATTCAATTTTTTTTTGCATCCTTTTGGCATCCTTGTTGTTTTTCAGTAAAAAAATTACTTATGTATCCTTTAAAGAATAGTAATTAAAGAAACTTGATAATCTTACTCTTGTGTTTTTCAGTTCTCCTTAAAAATCAGATGTGCCTTTTTTCACTTTGATCAAACCACCCAATCTTCCCCTCCTTGAAACTTCCCCTGAACTTAGAGATGGGGGACACATCTCTAAGTTCAAAAAACACATCCCGTTTTTTGCCTCTTTGACTATCCTGCTTCCTCTCAAACTTGTTTGTAACACTATTCTAAACTCTTTGCTTTCAACAGATCTAGGAAAACATAAGATAAATTTTTCCAACCGTACTTCACCTGTCAGAGAGAGAGATTCATGTAAAAGAACTAAAAGGTTGGTGTATGGTTAGTTCTTTCTCAAGTGCTGTCAGTCACATGACTGAACAATGCTTTCAAGGGTTTTCAGACTAGTGATAATTAGAGATTAATATAATTACAGATTATTGCCTTGATAGTCTGAAATTATAAAGAAAACAAACACTGAGGAGGAGGCCATCCTTTTTACTAGCCATCAGATTTTATTTGAAAATGAAGTATTTATGGTCACTGATAAGGTGTTGGTGAGAGTTGTGGCTGAGATTGAGTAACTGACATTAATTTGTTCTGGAATGGAAGCCCTAATGTTCCTCTGAAAATCTTAGACTACTTAATCTTTAGGTGTGCAAATTATTTTCTTAAAACTGAAGATAATTTAATTAGAGGGAGAGCCTGTATGGAAGTTTCAATGACTTTTTTTTTTTAATCACTCAAATAAAGATTCTGGTTTCTCTTTGGAATCAATTCATGTTTCTGTATGAAACTATCCTTAAACAAGAAAAATGCTAAATGAAATTCAAAATTATAAATTGCAATAGTAATATTTGTAAGTACTAAGAGTTGTTAAAAATAATGTCTGGAGTGACCGTTTTCCTTTTTTTATTCATGGCCATTAAATGCAAAACAGTTGGAATGATAGATAGTTTAGATAGTTTATGCTCATAAACATTCACTTGCTATGATTAGAAAATAAAGAATCTTTTATCTGCGTTGTAATTTAGAAAGCACCTTTTTCTTACTCCTTAATTCAAATTAGATCTCTTTCGGTCAACTCTCGGAAAGACGACTTGAAAGAAGTTCGCAAGGATCGCATGAAAGTCGAAGTGACTTGGAAAGACAACTTAAATGAAGTTCACAGAACTTCACATGAAAATCAAATGAACGTTGGAACAAGTCTGGCTGGTGTTGAGAGAATGCAAATAGATAGTTCGGTAAGTATTTTTACTTCACTGTGTCGGTGAGACCTTTGCAGTATTTATGAAAGTTTCCAGTAACGGAAACTTCCTTGGTTTACAGTTTTCTCTCAGGCGATTTGAAAATTGCCATGAACGTTTCCTTGGTGCTGACATCTAATTTCTGATAGGAAAGATTACAACTGTCTTTGACATATAAAATGTGTTCTGTTGGCTTCATCTTTAGGTACAATTTGATGGCGTGGGTGGTCATTCTCACCACATTTCAGATTTAAAAGAGATGATCATTTTGCCGTTGCTTTATGCTGACACCTTTGAGAAACTGAAAATTAAACCTCCCAGGTAACAGGCACCATTTAAAACTGTAAGTTAGAATTGATCTATTTTCAGGAGAATCAACGTTTCCATGCCTCAAAATTTTCAGCAGTGCTGATGGGGATTTTTAGCACTAGTAAAAAGTAATTTTTAAAAAAAACGATAGAATGCAGCATATATGTAGGTTCAGAGATTTACTATGTGACGAGACTATTCTTTAAAAGTGTCTTGCCTTTGAAAGGTGGGGTTGGAGATTTTTTCTTTAGAGTCCTACGCACAAGTGGACTTGATTAGTTTGTAAGTAGAATAGAATTTTCTACTGGTAGTCAACTGTAGTTTGTTTTTTGGAAGTCCCGTTCTCTCTCCCACCAACTCTTTTTTTTTCAAGTGCTCAAGTATCAGTTTTACAATTGATAGGACTTGCAACTAGGACCTTGCAGTGTTTGTTGTGCTTGGGCTAAAATAAGAATATGTCCACTTCTTACACAGCTAAGTGAGTTCTGTGTTACAAAATGAAGTTATTAGAGACTTGTTAACTTTATATATTCTTGATCAGCAGAATTCAGTCATGGTATACTGAAATAGGACTTTAAATTCTTTACTTTCAGCAACTTTAAAAGTATTACAAACATTGAAAAGAAAATCTGTGTTTTGCTTCTTTATTTGTTGAAATTCTTTTTGAATCAGCAGTGCACTGGCTTTTCTAGTTGATGGGAATGCAGAAATACGGAATACCTTCTCCTCTTCCTGTATCACCAGCAAAGGGAGACCAAATCCAGTAACCTAATGCTTTTTAAGTCAGAAGTAAACGCTTTATTCTCAAATCTTGCCTTTTGTGAAAACAAAAATGAATATGCAGTATATCACGGAAAAATGAACTGGAGATTCCTAAGTTAGCCCAGTCTCAGATTTTGTGTTAGAAGTTTGTTCTTGTTTGGCTGCACTGTGCTGTAACCACCTCTGCTGGTTTGTCAGAAATCTTGGAAGTGTCCTTCTGGAATGCTACTTACTGTCTTTTCTCAAGGTTTTGTATGTCTGCATTATCCTCTTATTAATTTTGTTTGCTGCCTTGTAGAATTGGGTAGGAATTGACTTTTGACTTTTTTCATACACTTCAGCTGTTACTGCTCTCTTATCCATTAAGTGTTTAGTTTAGGAGAGCAGTGTGTTTTAGGAATGGTGGTTGTAATAGGTACTTTTCCATGATGGTTTTTTCTTATGTGATTTTTTTTTAAAATTTTTTTTTTTTTTCAAATTGCAGAGGCTGTCTGTTCTATGGTCCACCAGGGACTGGAAAGACACTGGTTGCTCGTGCACTTGCTAATGAATGTAGCAGAGGTGACAGGAAAGTAACCTTTTTTATGAGAAGTGCTGCCGACTGTATGAGTAAATGGATAGGAGAATCTGAACGACAGCTTCGTTTAGTATTTCAGCAGGTAAAGTTGAAACGTGCCATATATTCCTTTCAAGTTGTAATTAATTTTCTGTGGTTGAGTAGAACTCATTCTTTTTCATGTTTTTCTCAGCTCCTTCCACTGAAGGTCCGCTGGGATTGTCAGTGTTTCCTTTTTCAGTGGGGTTTTTAGGGGCTTGAAATCTTGAGATATATTGGGAAAGATGATAAAGCAAGTAAGAAAATCACTACCATCACCACCCTCAAAAAAACCCCCACCATAATTCACAACCCAAACAGTCACAGAAAAGGTTTTAAGAAGCAAGAGATGGTTGCTTTAGATCAGAGGGAAAAAGATGCAGGCTGAAAGCATGTTCATTTAAATTGGTAATGGAAGGTTGCTTCCAGAACCTGTAACTGAATTAAGTCCTGTATCTGTTCTTGGTGGTTGCCAAATAGCTGTAAAAACTACTGGTATGATTCATTTCCTGGGTTGACATAGGCTGCTGTCTTCTGTTACTCATGCCACTTTACTCAATTAGCTCAATTAGTAGGGAGCCCTGATGCTAATCTGAAAAATCTAGTTCCAGTGCCTTTCCAATCACAATTTTTTTCATGCATTTTCTCTTTCAAATAGTGTTGTTTTCCTGATGTCAATATTCCTGCGTTTTCACTGCAGGCCTACCAGATGCGACCTTCAATTATTTTCTTTGATGAGATCGATGCTCTTGCTCCCACACGGTCCAGTAAACAAGACCAAGTTCATAGGTAGGACATGTTTTGTGTCTGCATAGAAAGCTGCTTGATCTTTGTGAAAGGAAGACCGCAACCAATTTAACTTGATGTGACAGATTCATTTATCCTGAAAACTAGTGCTACTGAATTTCAGATGATTTTTAAACAACAACAAGCAAAAACAATTTGCTAAGATTGATATCAACACAAGTTCTGTGTTATGTCTTAAAACAAGTATTTTCCTGATCACCATCTCATCAATAATGGGTTGTCCTTTTGGAGGGATCAATTAAGAAAGTTATGTGGAACTGAAGAAAATTTACTAAACTGGTGAATAAAAATTATGTATTTCTGTTAGCTCTGTTGTGGGGACACTTCTGACACTTATGGATGGCTT
This sequence comes from Chiroxiphia lanceolata, assembly GCF_009829145.1. Lineage (NCBI taxonomy): Eukaryota > Metazoa > Chordata > Aves > Passeriformes > Pipridae > Chiroxiphia > Chiroxiphia lanceolata. The sequence goes on from NC_045637.1 coordinate 28,237,008, forward strand.
AGCCAGCAGAGGAGAGGTTGTGGTTATTGGAGCCACCAACAGACTGGATTCTATAGATCCTGCTTTACGAAGACCCGGACGCTTTGAACGAGAATTCCATTTCACCTTACCAAACAAACAGGTCAGGACTTCGACTCAGTGCTTATGTGTCAAACTCCACACCCCTGTAACAAGGCAACATCGTGAAGCAGTGCAAGTCTCCATCAGTAGAGTACAGCCTGGACAAGAGAGGGCTGTCTGGAGAGATTGCATTGCACTGTGGAGGGCAGACTTGGTACTGAATACATAGGAATAATGTTATTTCAACAAGTAGTTTTGGTTTCACTGGGACCAGCAAAGAAAACAGCATGCTGCTAGTCATCAAAATGTTTAAGAAAGAATGAATGTATGAATTAAAGTGCTGCTGTAGCATCTTTAAGTGAAAGAAATGGTGTGCACACAAGAATTCCTTTTTGGTAGCAAAAACTTTGATCAAGGCTGATGCTGGAGCGAATTAAGTATGTTGGATCTGACGTTCTTACTGGTACTTATTAACAGGGACTTGGACTAAGATGTGAAGCACATTGCAGAGATGCAGGGCTTGGGGAGCTTCTAGTTCAATGGCAATAGCTAAACAATGTAGAAATTAATTTTATAGCAACCAAAAAGTATTGTGGTGGGGATGGGGTGGGAGGGAGACCATGTTTTTGTAGTTTTTCTCTGGCTATCACTAATATTTCTTAGCACTTTTTGGGAAAAGGATAAAAGGCATATTAGACTGAGAGCTAGTAGAAGTGCACTAAGTAGTGCATTAGCACAAACATTTGTGTCCAGTTTTTATCTACCCTCAGGAACAAAAGATGAGGTACTATGAAACAGATCTTATACAGAATTGTCTACTGTGGAAGAATATTAGAAATCTACCGTAATTAATCGGTGTATCAGGAAATACTTCAATGAAAGTCTTGCTAAGAAGAGAGATGAGGATAGGCAATGCTTGATGTTTTCTGGATGAGTGACAGTGGTTTCAGTCATACTTTTTGTTCTTGGTAGTAATTAGCAATTTGAAATGGAGTGCTAGGACTGTTTTCCTTGAATGAAGTAGCAGAAAAGCAAATTTAGTGAACTAATGAAATCATCACCATGAAATTTTGCTAAATTTGAGAGAATTTTCTTTGATGCAAAATTTCCATTTGCAGATAGAGCTTTTAGTATATTTTTTTCTTTATTAGGTCTCACGCTTGTGAAAACCGACTTTTTATGGAAGATGTACATGCCTTTTAACTCACTGCATCCCCCAGCAAGAGTTTAATATAACAGTTTGAGAATTATTAAATTTCCTGCTTGAAGAAGCAATGAGAGCATTAATAACTGACCTTTAAAATAGGTAGAGAAGCAGATAAGAAAAGTTTTTGTATTAGTCTGAAGGTTTGGGGGTTCTGTGTTGTGGTTGTTTTTTTCAAGAGAAAACTTAGGGCAAACTAAAATGCAACCATTTTATTACCAGGCGAGACAAGAGATTTTCAAAATTCACACACGAGACTGGACCCTGAAGCCATCAGACAACTTACTTGAAGAGCTGGCTGAGAAATGTGTTGGTGAGTTTGAAAACAGTGCTGGTCCTTTTCCCCTGGGCAGCTTTCCAGCCTCTCTTCTCCCAGCCTGTAGGGCTGCATGGGGTTGTTGTGATCAAAGTACAGGACCCAGCACTTTGCCTTATTGAACCTCATACAATTTGCCTCAGCCCATTGACCCAGTCTGTTCAAATCTGTCTGCAGAGACTTTCTGCCCTCCAGCAGATCAACACTCCTACCCAATGTAGTGTTGTCCATGTTCTTACTGAGTGTGCATTCAATCCTCTCATCCAGATCATCAGTAAAGATATTAAAAAGTACTGGCCTCGATACTGAGCATTGGGGAACACCACTAGTGACTGTCTGGCAACTGGATGTAGCATCATTCACCAACACACTTGGCCTGGCCACACAGACAGTTTTTAACCTATATGTATATATAGACATAATATTTGATTCTTGTTTTGTTTACTAGGATATTGTGGTGCTGATATTAACGCCTTGTGTGTTGAAGCTAGCCTCTGTGCTTTGCGCCGCTGTTATCCTCAGATACATGCAAGTGACAAGAGACTGAAGATAGATGCCACTTCGATTAAAGTAACAGCAAAGGATTTTGCCATGGCCATGCAGAAGATTGTTCCAGCTTCACAGAGAGCTGGGGCTTCACCTGGACAAGCAATACCACTACCACCTATTTCAAAGCCGCTGTTAGAAAACACTCTGGAAAGAATTTTACAAGCCTTGCAGAGAGCATTTCCCCATGCAGAACTTGCACTGAAGAAGGACCAAGGTATAACAATAACATCTACTTGTTTAAAATTCTGCCAAGGCACACACACAAACCTATCAGCCATAATGACAGTGCAATTTTATACTTTGCATGTGCACAGTGCAGGAAGGGAGCTGTGAGTGACTAGAAATATGCTGTAGACAACTATGCATTCTCCACTGGAGCCCCCCGTTTCTGACAATAGCTAACAACACATTTACCATTTCAGAGATGGATCTAAGGTTTCATGTATGAGGCACCTCTTTCCAAATCATAGAATCACAGAATCATAGATCGTAGAATGGTCTGTGTTGGAAGGGACCTTAAATATTACCTAGTTCCAACCCCTCTGCCATGGGCAGGGACACCTTTTAGGCCAGGTTACTCAGAGCTTCATTCAGTTTGGCCTTGAACACTTACAGAGATGAGATCCATTTTGGGCAACCTGTTCCAGTGCCTCTCCACCCTTACAGTAAAGAATTTTTCCTAATATCTAATCTAAATCTTTCAGTTTGAAGCCATTCCCCTTGTGCTGCCATTACATGCTCTTGTGAGAAGTCTCTCTCCATCTTTCTTGTAGGCTCTCTTCAGGTACTGAAAAACCAAAACTAGGTCACTCTTCAGCCTTTTCCATGCTTAACAAACCCAATTCTCCCAGCCTTTCCTCCCAGGAGAGGTACTTCATCCCTCTAATCATCTTGCTGGCCCTCCTCTGGACTTGCTTCAACAGGTCAATGTCCTTCCTGTGCTGGGGAGCCAAGAGTTCAATGCAGTACTCCAGGTGGGGTCTCACCTGAGAAAAGTAGAGGGGCACAATCACCTCCCTTGATCTGCTGGCTGTGCTGCTTTTGATGCAGCCCAGAACACATTTGGCTTTCTGGGCTGCAAACACACATTGCTGGCTGACGTCCAGCCTCTCATCCACCAGCACCCCCAAGTTCTTGGCAGGGCTGCTCATGATCAATTCATCCCCCAGCCTGTATCAACACCTGAGATCTCCCCAACCTAAGTGCAGCACCTTGCACTTGGTCTTATTAAACCTCATGAGGTTCTCATGGGCTCACTTCTAAATCTTGTCCAGGTCCACCTGGATGGCATCCCATCCTTCAGATGTGTCAACAGCACCACTCAGCTTGGTGTCATCTGCAAATTTACTGAGGCTGCACTTGATCCCTTCATCTATGTTAATTATGAAGATACTAAAAAGCGCTAGTCCCAGTACGGACCCCTGAGGGACACCACTTGTCACTGATGTCCATCGAGACTCTGAGCCATTGACCACTACCCTCTGGATGGGAACATCCAACCACTTTTTTATCCATCTAACAGTCCACTCATTAAATCCATCTGTCTCCAATATAGAGAGAAGAAGGTTGTGTGGAATCATGTCAAAAGCTTTACAGAAATCCAGATAAATGACATCTGATGTCATTGACCTCATTCACTGATGTAGTCAATAATTATTACTAATGTAGTAAATAAATGCTTAAGTGAAGGGAGAAGAGTTTTTCTGGTGTCTAAGAACTACAGAAGTTGTTCCTGATTATCTTTATTCTAAGGAAAAAATCTCCCAAGGTTTTATCAACAGAGGGATAATACTTGATGCAAATCACAGAACATAGGACAGTTTTGTATAGACTTATGCAATCTCCTTTGATCTGTGGTAGAATGAAATCTTCAGAAAATGGCATCCAAATGACAAAATACAAGAGAAGTGGTTTCCAGCACTGATTTCAAAGGTGTATTAATGCAAGAGTGAGATATGAACTATCCAGGAAAGTTAATAAACTTCTCCTGTCTTTAAATGCTATTTTAGGAAATGATGTGATTGACAATGAAGAATCACCATCAGTCTCTGGAAAGATGCCAACTCATAAAATTTCTGATAGCAAAAAGGCAGAATTCCACACTTTTAGCAGGTACATGTCTCCTTTAGCATGCACAAATGTCCCCTTTATGGTTACAATTTTGAGATGGCGGGATCAGTAAACTGTTCTGGTGTGAGGGATGCTAGATGTGTGGGGGTAATCTATTTGCAAGAAGAGTGAAGATCCAAGTGGGTACTAAGGTTCTGAGTACAGTGCCCTAACCCATCAAACCGAATGGTCCAAACCTCTTTCCCTAAATTGAAGTGCTCCACAGATTAGAAGAACATGTTGATTTAATCCATAGTATTCCTTGAAAGACTCTAGACCCCCAAAATGTGCAGTCTGTCCTTTTAGCTTAAAAAAACCCTATGGACTTGTGTAGCGATCTTTTGCCCTTCTACCTTCCAAGATTGTTGAACCAGTAGCAAATTATGTATCAGAAACAAAATTGAGAAATGGTTTGTTAAAACACTGTGAGAAAAATTTAAATGACATCTGCATTTTTTGCCTTTACCCTACTGAGTTTTTGTTATTCTTTCGATGTTTTAATTGTGAAAGTCACATAAGCCAACAGGTGAAAAAATAGATTACTGTCAGTTATTTTTCTCCCTTTCTATTGCTGTGCTGTCCAGAAAATGTGACCTGCTGAATCTGGTTAGGTCTCTAGGATCTTTGATTTCCACAAGTAAAGGTATAACAGTATCGTGGTGGAAATACCCAAAAACCTCTTCACAAGTGTGTTTCTTGCTCACAAGGCTAGATTACTAGGAAATTAATACACAAGTCAAAGATGCATGAATAAAATAAACATAAATGTTATATTTAGTGTAGTGCTGTAATTTAACCAATCCAAACATGTACTTCTTCAGATACAACTAGCCTGTTTCAGTGCCGACATCAATTTTTTTTCTTAGAAATGTTGTTTTGCTCCTTCCAACTGCCTCCAGGATCTATGGCAAAATTTAGCTAAACTTGACAGCTGTAGAGATCTCACAGTTACTTACAGTCAAAGCACGCTGAAAATGATTGTGCATGGGCAGTGAAGAGGCCCAGACTGGTTTCTGCTGAGAGAGTTCTTATTCTGCCCTGTATCAGGCTACTGACCAGTTGTTGTGTTTGTATTTGGTCAGATTGTCCCTCTGTGGGATTTATGAGCTGTTACTTAACCCAGCCAAAGGAATAGCAGACATGCTAGAGACTGGCAGGACTTCTTACCTGAGGAATGGTACCAGTTACTGAGAAAATAGGCTTTGATAGGCTTCCTGATCACAGACCAGCTTATGGTGGAACATGGAGAGTATTTACGAAAAAAAAGTGTATGGGAAAAAACTTGTGTCTCATCATCACTCATTTTTAAACTTGTTTTCTTCTTATTGTTGTAGCAATCCTCCTTACCAGCCAACATCTTTCAGGCCACGGTTCTTATTAGTTGAAGAGCCAGGATCTGGGCAAGCTTTTGATTTGGCACGTGCAGTAATACATGCCCTGGAAAAGTTTCCAACTTATACACTAGACCTACCGACTTTGTTTATTAGCAGCACATCACAGGAAGAAACATGTTCACAGGTATCTTTTTACTCATTAATCTCATAGGATTTGTGAGCTGTATATATATAGTGAAGTGAGAAAAATTCACTGTTAATGGAGGTGGCTTGATTTGAATGTGCTGTTATGTTTATCTCTGTCTGAAAATCTGCTTTTCTTGTAGATGAAATTATACTGAATAAGGATGTTTATACATAGCCATGTTTTCCATTTGAAATGAAACAGGGAGGATGTTGTTAGCAGCTTGGGAAGATGGGAGATACTGCTAATAAACCCCTCTTTGCGGCAAGAAATCCTGCTGGTCTTGGTGGGATCCAGAAAGTTGTTTTTGTTGTTTCTTAAGTCTCTGTGCTCCCTGTAGATAGTTCTGCATCATCCTGATGGTGTGTCATGCACTTTTTGTAGCCTTCTTTTTTATTATATTTGTAGGCAGCTAACGTTTTGGGGAAAAGAAGGGTTTGGTTTTTTACATATACAGCTTGTACTGCTGTGGTACATGCAATAAAAGTGTTAAAATTCATGGAACACTTAAATTTGTAAACTGGTGTGTTTTCCTTAACTAAAAAAAAATTAAATATAAGCTTATTAGTGCTGTTTTAATTTTTTATCTTTAGGCAGGAAATTGATTTCATTGTTTGGCATCACTGTATTCAAATATTTTAACCTTTAGTAGTAGCATTTGAGTTCTGTACAAGTCAGGAAGAACACATTATATGACGTGATTCTTGTTTGTCACATAGAGGAACAATTCCTTTTTTGTCATGGTTGCATCTGTGGTCATATAACTCCCCTGTGTAGTCACTGCCTGGATACACCAAGTGCACTTCCCATTTTTTGACAGGAACTCCCTGAATATTGTTAATCTGAAAGGGTGCCCAGAGAAATTTGCCATGTAAAAGGACTGTTGCCAGTTCCCTCATGCAGTACATTCAGGTTCTCTTCTGTGATTGAGGTGCCATCTCTAAGCAGTGGCTTGTGATCTTCCAAGGCACGTGATCTGGTCTGGTGGATCCTTTGGTAATGAGAGGCTGTGAGTGATTCATCTCTTCAGGCAGACTAAGGACTGGTCAGTTCTTGTAAAATATGCTTGAAATTATGAATCGTAACCAGGCTTCTTTTATCTTCTCAGCCCTCATCTTTTCACATAGATATTTGTTTTTTCAGACTGTGCTCTGGTCTGACTTGAGTATGTGCCCACTCTGAATTGAAAATGGTGCAGTTACAGTTGTGTAGCAATTTATCCAGGACATCTAGCTGAAGGGTTAGTCTTGTTTTTTCAGACACACCACCACATTGGTTGAATTCTGAGACTCTTTAGGAACTCTTACACCTAAGAAATTTTGAAATCAGGCAGAGATTTAGGTCTGTTTCTGTCTCTGTAGCAACGTCCATATTTTAGTCAAAGTGAAAATTTTACCTTATTGTTAAGGAGTTGTTCATTTATTGGTTTCTCTTGATGTCTTTGTTTATGCATTCTTATTTCATAGGATAGTTCAACTGATATGTAGTTATTTAGTTATCTGCTCTACATGATGTAGTTTTCTTATCCAAGCTTTCATTTTACCAGTTGATACGAGAAGCTCAAAGAACAGCACCAAGCATCATTTATATCCCACAAATCCCTTTGTGGTGGGAGGCTGTTGGACCTACACTGAAAACTGGTTTTACAGGACTACTGAATTACATTCCATACTTTGCTCCAGTTTTGCTTCTTGCAACATCTGATGTGCAACATGAAGATCTCCCAGAAGAGGTATTTCTGTCGATACTTTTCTTCCTTTATTACTCAGTTTCTTGTTAATTTATAACTCTGTGAAAACATTGGAGTACTGTGCTGCTCTTAAGCAAATTCATACTGTTATTACTGAGGCACCAGAACCCAGTCTCTTAAAATTGGCTTAGACAAAGAGATATGGAAAGCATTTGTCTAAAGTGTTTTCTGAGTAAAGAGATTGACTTTGACCCAACTTTTTTTTGCTTCTCACTCATGCTTATCTGACAGATGTATAGACTTACTTCAGACAATCATTTCAGTGGCTTCAAGATGGTTAAGTGTGTCCTTAGTGTGCTTGAAAGGTAGCTAGGAAAAAGATTGGGTTTTTTGATAACATTTTTACCAAAACCATGAAAGGTACTTTTACAGAAAAAGGATGGTGATCACACTGTTACTGGTAGAATGTAATTTCAAACATAAATTATTTAATGAAAAATTCAATTTCTTTCTTCATCTAGATGAAAAGTTGACAAATTAAAAAGTTAAGGTCCAACTTCTGTTTAGGTAACTTGGAAATCAATTTTTAGTTGTGTTCCTTAAAAAAATTCATTAAGAGGATGTGCTGAGCTTTCTAGACATCTGAGAGTGTGCATTAAAGGAAGGCGTTCAAAATGTGATTATACTGCTCTGATTATTTTGTCTCAGTAACGGAAGTTTTTACAATGCTAATAGATACCTTCTAAATTTAAAAAAAACCAAACCTCCACCTTAACAAAAAGTTGACACTTGTCTGCTGAGCCTTGCCTCTGTAGCTGCCATAAGAATTCAAGTTAAATGACAGCAAAGTAGGTAAATATAAAATAAGCAGCCTTAGGGGTGATGAGCGTTGCCCCTTTCTCATTGGCTTATCATACATTTTTTTCATGAAGCTTAAACTCTAGAGGGTTCCTTAGAGAAGGTGTTTTAATTTGTGCTGCTATGAAAATCTAGATTTTTAAGGCCAAAAAGTTAACTTTACATAGCTTGTCTTATCCAGATGAGTATTCAGCTTGATTTACAACGGTACTCATCTTTTTGGAATAGAAAAAAAATATTTATGTGGCCTTATGTCTCAAATGTCTTTTCCTCTCATGCTCTAGATAAAAGCATTGTTTAATAATAATCGTGAAGAAGTTTTCAAAATCCCGCGGCCTACCTGTGCTGAAAGAAGAGGGTTTTTTGAGGATTTGATCATGAAGCAAGCTGCTGAACCTCCTGCATCAAAAACCAATGCAGGTGAGGATATTCTACATATAAAACTTTGCTACTGTAAGTTAATAGCTAATACAGCATTTGCTTTGGTGATAATTTTCTATCAATTATTTTTCTGTGGTTTCTCTGTTATTGCAGAGAGGTACTTTATATACAGTACTCTGTATATACAGTACCTTCACTGATACTGTATTCCAGATAAAGAGAAATCTTGACTTAAGAGATCTGTGTCATTCCAGATTCACAGGTACACCGTGTGACTCATGCGAGATGTTCTCAGGTGGATGAGCAACCACGAGTATGTGACAGGAAAGCAATGAAAATTCAGGCACAGGGAGTGCTTGTGGATGACTCTGAGCTCGGAGTAAGTCTAATTTCAATTTTGTTAATACTGACACAGGACAGTGTCAGTTTTCTTGTTACCTGTATAGTTGTAAATTAAGTTGTTTGCTAACCAATGCAATTTCAAGCAATTTATGGGAGGGATATACAGCTTGTGAAATAATTCAACCTGCAATTGTTGTTTCCACAGCTGTTCTAGACTGCTGCTCTTGCTTTTGGTGAATTATATTTTAGGAGACAGGGTTCTCTTCCTAATTTTTAATGTAAAAGGGCAAGTTAAATTTTAATATAGCCCACTGACAACCTGCTTGTGCTATTGGTTATTAATGTCTTAGCAGTTTTTACGATATATTAGGAGGATGTTGTTTTGTTTTGCTGTTTCCATGCTTTCATTTATTAGGAAATGGAAAAGGACCTTGATTTTTAGCAGTCATGGCTTTAAACCTGAAGATAGCAGGTTGACTTAAAGCTCATCCTGGTTAAAATATTAATATCTGCTTTTCCCAAATTCTTTCAAAATCCAGAGTTAGAATTTTGCATTTTCACAGTTATAGTGTCATAAGTTATTCCAGTTCCCTATAGGAGAGAAATTGTTATCCTAGGTTAGAGTTGGGGAAAGGGTCAAAATTAGGCCTAGATGCAGGGGGTAAAAGAGATTCATTTGCATGAATTGGAGAGGGTAGAAGAAGAACCTGATCTTCAGGGGATATTGCTGTGACAGAAATGTGGGAAATTGCTACATTGAAGTACTGGAGGTTGGTCAAAGCAGATGATGCTGCTGTTTACCTGCCTGAGAAAGGGAGTATTATTTGGATGTTTCTTCTGCATGAAGAAAATGTGACCAGAGTGGAATCTCCTTTGCTGAAGAGGCTTGTCCACATAATTTCTGTCACATTTTTAAGCTGTGACTTAATTTTTAGAGGTAAAAGTATCTTTTTAAGGCTGGTGTCCTAAATAAACAAATTTCAGGTGGTTTTCTTGTTCGTATCTGCCTGTGTACGGAGAGAAGCCACATATGTTTTTCCAAACTCAGGCTGCTAACAGCATGTGCTCTGATGTTATTGCCCACTGGGGAAATCATGTGGTAGAGCCCTTACAGATGTTTCAGCTTTATGTATTTTTCAGCTGTGAGGAGAGAGCTACAATCATGAAATATGTCTTTTTAAAAAACTTGTTTACTTAACATGGGTGCCACTGGAACTTGCTGCTTGTACCAGAGAAGTTCTTTGGAACTCACCTGCAGTTAAGAAGCTGGATGAACCTCCAAAATATAGCTTCTTGGTCTTGTATGGGGTGGGGATTTTGATGATTTATTTGGTTGGTTGCTTTGGATGCTGGTGGGTTTTTTTGTTTATTTGCTTAGTAATAGGCGTAGAACTTGATGAAATAGAAGAGCATACAGTTACCTATGTGGCAGCAATTAGAAATAGTATCACATGCGATGTTGGCCACACACCTCTGTCATGCTCTACCTTTTGTGTCTGCAGCAGCTGAAAGCATGCTACATGGTTTTTGTGTGTCTTATCTCACACAACACACAGCTACTGTACAGCCCCAGCAGTGCTGCTGCTAGCATGTTAGTGTTGCTTTCTCATAGATTATCACATTCACATCTTTGGTGACAGAAAGGACTGTGTGAGAGATTGGTAATTTGCTACAGGGAGTCTCTCTGCTAGTCTCTTGAGTTGATGTTAGGCACAGTACACATTCAGCTAATGGGTAAAGGTGAGCACCTAAGGATGCTTCCATTTCTGACTAGCACAGCTGTATCTGGAAGATCTGTAGCCTGGCTTCCAAACACACATTTTCCAGGGCCCTGTATGGCATTTCTAATGAAATGCAATCGTGGCTTTCCTGTGGCAGCTACTCTATGACAAACTGGATTGTGTTGTTTGCTGCTGTTCTGGAGGCAGTTAATTGTCAATTATGATTGTTGATATCATAGAATGATGAGGAAAAAGGTATTGTCTGAACTTTAAGCCTTCCTTTTCTCTGAAGTGTGAAAAATTAACCCATTTTCTCAAGTTAAATCTTGTCAGATATTTAATCAGTTCTCTGAAGTGCCACTTTTCTTTAACAATATAAGAAAGTAGGACATATCTTGTGCTATTCGAAACTGTAATTTCCACTCTTTTTTTCTTCAGCAAGTGTTGGATTCTATTGTTGAGGCAACTGAAACCATCAGTATATCGAACATGGTAAAATTATATTCTGTCCTTAGCCTGTGCATTTACCAACATCGAGATGATGCCGACAAAACTGAATTAGTGACGGTAAGTTTTTTTGTTATGCAACACTTTCTGTTACACCCTGTTATGTGTGTGTGTCTATTATGCCTATGTATGTGTGCACTGTGAACATAGCACTTATTTAGCATTACTCTTTACTGCTTAGTTGCCTGTGTTACAAGACTTTTTCATTTTAGTCTGGAAGACATTTATCTATATTGCAAAACCATAGTTGTATTTGGCATATTTCACAGAATATGCTGAGTTGGAAGAGACCCACAGGGATCATCAAGTTCAACTCTTGGCCCTGCACAGGACCATCCCCAAGTCACACCATGTGCCTGATAGTGTTGTCCAAACACCTCTTGAACTCAGACAGGCTTGGTGTTGTGATCACTTTCTTTGGGGAGCCTGTTCCAGTGCCCCATCACCCTCTGTATGAAGAACCTTATTCTGTTATCCACCCTAACACAACTTCCCTGACACAACTTCAGGCCATTCCGTTGGGTTCTGGCACTGCTTACCACAGAGAAGAGAGCAGTGTCTACCCCTCCTCTCCCTCTCATGAGGAAGTTGTAGAGTGTGATGAGGTCTCCTCTAAGTCTCCTCCAGGCTAAACAGACCAAATGAGCTCAGCTGCTCCTCATAAGGCTTCCCCTCAGGGCCCTTCACCATCTTCGTTCCCCTCCTTTGGACACTCTCTAATAGCTTAATATTGTTGGCAGTTTCAGCAGGAATAGGCTTGAAGACAATGGGGCCACCCTCAACTCTCAAAGCAGTTGACCCCACTATGCCTTCTCCAGAACCTTTTCAGGGATGGGAGGCTGAGAAAGGAGGGTTCTTTTCTCAATCTGCCACTTCCTCTTTCTCCCCTTGCAGGCAGTCACACATGGTAACACTTGTGTAGTAGTCATTCCATTCTTGAAAACAAATTAAGTATGAAGCATTACAAGAATTTGAGACTCTTCTCTAGTCTCACTATACTTTCTCTTTAACTCACACAGCTCAAGCATCTTTAATTTGACATGTGGGGAGTTTTCTGCCTATGATGGTTTGATGCCCCTGAGTCCAACTCTTTAACTTCTTCCTCTAAGAGAGGATTTCTGAGTTGTCAGAACTTGGCAGAAAGCTTTCATGGGTACCCACGGCCCCAGTAAGGCATTCTCAGTATTGAGCTGATTTAGACAGGTTGGGTAGTCTGTCTTCAGCATCCTGGAATCCATTTGTCTTTCAGATGCTTGTGCCTGAGAATAGATAAAATTCTTTATGCCTCTCACTCTGCCTTAAAAAAAAGAGGCAGCCTCTTCTTTTTTAGCCCTGATCATCTTGATCTCTTCTTCAATGTCCGATAACGAGTTAGAATGGATGGCCTGTTCTGACTGTGAAGCACTGAGAATTATTTGGATTCAGGGAGGCCATTCCTGAAAAATGCACCCTTCTCTCATCTAGCATGTTGATGTGTTTTGCAACAGGAAGGGATTTGTTTATGTTATATCAGGGCTTGTCAGCTTTTGTGACTGGACCTGATTTCTTTGTTTGATTTCTTTTACCTTAAGCGTAAACCAAAAAATATCTCCTATTCAGAGTGGCTGCCTAAGTCAGTTAGGAGCAATCTCTTCTGTATGAAGAGAGAGACTTTAACAAGTATTCAAATACCATTCAGAGTGCAGAACAGAACAGCTCCAGCTTTCAGTTGTGGCTCTTCAGGAACTGTCTTCTTTCTCATTGTTCAAAGTACCGTTGATAGAGATTCATTGTCCCTTGATACAGATCCCTGCAGTCTCTCTAGCCTACTCTCTATTTTGGGTGCTGAGTTGGAAGCTAATGGGTCTAGAAAGATGTTGGGATGGTAGCACATTGGCTAAATATTACTAACAACTGTATGTATGTACAGATTCTTGATTCTTTGATGAAGAAGTAAACAGAGTTCTCAAGCTTATATTCAAACTGACTCCTAATTTGTCTTTTTTTTATTAGGAAATGAAGAAAGAAATTGCAGCCCTCAGTTGGCTGTGATACTTGACTTCAGCATACTTGACGTACTTTAATGTTCATATATGGCTCCCAAATAGATAAGTTGTGTTTATCATGTCTCAGTAATTGTAGCAGGTATAGAAAAAAGAAGAAAGAAACTTTAAGCACGTAACTGAAACCAGACATAACAGAACCGGCAACACTTGGCGAAAGGACTAAGGTAACACCAGATTATAAGGAACAAAACCAGGCTATCTTGTCAAACTAGGTTAGGGTAATTCTGACAGTAGGAGACCGTGCCCACTGGCTCAAGAAAGGAAGACACCGTCTGAAGTAAGAAGGGCACTAGCTCAAAAGAAGATTGAGCATGTGGGCATGTGAAGTGACAGAATCATTTAACCAATAGAAGACTAATTAATAAGAGGACTATGGAATTTGGAGCCAATGAACATTAGTGTCTTTGCTAAGAATAGTGAAATGTTGCAATACTCAGTATGCTGGCTTTGTGGATTATTTCTGCAAATAAATCAAATATCTCGACTCTGTGTGTGGATCGGCTTCTTGCACACTGGATGAAAGAACTTGTTTCGTGACAACAATATTTTCTTTTCATGAAAGCAACATGAGATTCACTGGTATTGATTCTGTAAGAATCTGTCACTGTAAGACACGAGAACTGCTTATTTTTTTCCTCCAACTTCATTTCTAATGAAGGGAATCGAGCCGAGAGGCCAGGAGTAAGACACAGCGCTTGTGACTCCGGTTGCCTGTCGTCTCCCGGGGGTGGGTGGGGGGCACTCGCCTGCCCCGTTCCCGTCGCCCGGCGGCCCTTCCCAGCAGCAGCCGGTGCAAGCGCGGGCAGGGTGCGCGGCGCTCCACCTCCAGGGCTCCAGCTCCGAGTTCATGCCCCCCCTCGCTCAGTAGCCGCCGCATCTGGATGTGCTCCAGGTGCATTCCGGCCGCCGCCAGAGCCGCGAGATCAGGGATGTCTGGAGAGCCGACGGGGCCGTGAGTACCGTGGCGGGGGGCGGGAGGCGGTGCACGTGAGCCGGGAGACGCAGAGGAGGAGCCGTGGGCGAGGGCGTTCCGCTGTCGGCCGGGAGCCTTCGGAGCTGTTGGGAGGAGCTGGGAAAGCTGAATCCCCGCGCGAAAGCACCGGAGATCGGATCCCGTCGAGGGAGAAAAGGAGAGAAACGAGTGTTCAGGTGAGCGCCCGCGGCTGCCGTCGGAGGCGTTGTCGCAGCCGGACGGGCCACCCCAGCGCCACCGCCGTTCCTGGCCGTCCCGCGGCTGAAGGAGGCTCGGCACAAGCCCTGCTCCCGGGGGCTGTGGCAGCGTGCGAGAACCAGTCCCTGGGGCACCTGCAGGCCTGGGAAATAGAAACCTTCTGCACAGTCTTGTGATTTGCTGTATTTGTCTTTCCCTTCCCCGTTTGATTCAGTTTCTTATATGAAAAGTTATGGTATGAAGATTAGCTTAGAGACTGCTTTGCTTTAGTTGTGATAATGGTCACAGAGAGAGCGCTCACCATTTTGATGACAAAAATTTGTAAAAACCGATGCTTGACACAAACTGTACGTGACCTCTGAGTGCATTCTAACTGGCCTGAAGTGCCTGTGAAATACTCCTTAGTCAAGTGTTTATAAGTACTACTTTGAATGCTTTAAAAACAAAACTGTTTAGAAATCAGGACTCATTTGTACTTAATTAAAGCGGATAAGCTAACCTGGTGAAAATGTTACTTAAGCTTTTTATAATCTTGATCTACCCTAGTAAAAAAAGAGGCAACTTACATGACTCTAAAGGATGTCAAGTAGCCTGTGCTTTCTGCATCTGAGTGTTGCTAATCGAGTAACTGATTAATTTCACTTTGAGGAGTTCTGTGTTTTTAACATAGCCTTCAAAAGCTAAAACTCTTCTCTGCTCTTTCCAAGTTAGGATCATCTCTTCAGGCTGTTCTGAATTTCTGCAGAAAATAAAGACAAACCAGATCCAACTCAGAAGTGGTCTGCTCTTCAGCAGAGCCCTATCTTGGAGTGAGGCTTGTCATGACATCCTGTTCAGACTCTAGTTTTGACAAAAGCCTGGAAATATTAAGGGAAAATGTCAGTCGACAGTTTATGAGATATTATATTTCTAGGTGTTCAATCCCTGTTCAGTTTATACAATGAATAGAGAAGCATGCACAGTGAGTCATTTTATGGTAAATCTACAACTAAGTCTGCAGGGGAATATGAGTATGTTAATGTCAGGGCCAGTGCCTTAGAACTAGGCTCACTCTTCTTTGTAAAAGTTGTCTTCTTGCATAAAAAACATATATATCTTCATATATATATATATATATATATATATTCAAACATATATAGCTTCTTTGAGATCCCTTCTCCTCTTTGGTTACTGGAATAACCAGTATAATAATTAGTTGCCCTGTCAAGACATCAAGATTAGCACCTTGAAGAACATCTGTTCTTCAAGAAATGTGTTCATATGGTCTGCAGCAGACTTGGGGTCTGAATCCTCCTTGGGGTCTGCAGGCTTTTCTTTGCATGATGTGGAGCACCAGATTATAAACCTGGTGAAGTTCCCTGAGGGAAGCTCCCTGAAGTCTCGAGCGGGAACTATACAATGCAATGCCATATAACATTTCTTTACAATACTTCTAATTCAACAATTCTTTTCTCCTTTCCTCTGTCCTCTTTCTTAATGTAGGCAGTTGGCAAAGCCAAAATCAAGTCCAAAAAAGGAAGACTATCAAGAAGGTAAGTAGTAGTAATTCCTTAGGATTCCTTTTTAGCCTGGTTTCTTGAGGAGGATTGCATTTGGTCACTGTCTATTTAACTTGGCCCCAAAACCTTCTAAGTTCATCAGCCAAAGTTGGCTGAAGTTGTGAGAATAAATATCACTAAGATAATGAGTTTCCTCTGAGTTTTACAAAAAAGAGGTAGATGCAATAGGAGGGAATGCTATTGATTCCTTTAAGACTTGGAAAGAATGCAGTGTGAACTCCTACCTGGTCTTAGATACTGGAGTAGGAACTCTTTAGTTCCTTAGCTCAGGTTTCTTTGTGACATGGATTTTCTGGAGTATGCAGAACACAGATTAATTGTAAATCATTCTTGAAGTAGGAGGGAATTTTGTAGTATTGTAATGATGCCTCAGAATTTTTAGGATTTTTAGCTTTTCGTAGATTTTAAAGTAGCTATGTAGTAAATATAGATTTTTTAGTATAGCTGTACAGTCTGTCACTTTAGAATAGTAGTTATCACTTAACAAACCCTATTCCCCCATTTCATGTTGAATTTTCTAAATTCTTTAGGCTTGTTTAGGCTCCTTTCAAGGCAGGACTACAGTAAACGCATTCTGTTTAAGAACATGCGCATCCCAGGGCTGAACAACAAGATACCTTCATAGTCAAAGCAACCTTCAAGCCCGGAACCTTGGAGAAACTCCAGAGACAGTACATGTCGTGAAGAAGAGGAAGATGGAAGAAAGGGATCTTGGGACCTCCAACTCAGTTTTCAGGGAGGCGTGTCAGAGGTGCAGATTTGGGGAAGATCTGGGGGCGGATAGTTCTTGTATTAGACCATAAATTGTAGAACTCCTGGACACGTGCCTTTGTACTCCTTGCTCCAGAGGGCCTTCATTAAAGACCTGCTCTATATCTTGTCTATACGAATAATTGCCTGTTGAGTCTTTTTCTCCCGAATTTAGGCAACACTAACATACATGAGTTAAAAAGTGATTTGGCCACAAGACTCACAAACCTACTGACTTTGGGAAGTTGATCATATTATCTTGGAACTGGATTTCCGTGTACACAAGTGGGCTTGGTGCCCTGAGGCTGCTTGCTGGCAGCTGGAAAAATCCATTAGCTCCAGGCAGCATCCTGCCATCCATGGGCTGAGCATAGAAAGGGGCCCAAAATGCCCTTGTGTGTAGTAACTCAAGTTCTACTTGTTGCTTACTGAGCTCAAACTTAGTTTCATACAGATCAAAGCCTATCTTTGTTTAAGATAATGAAGTGTGAAGTATCTATTACTTTGTTGTTTACACTTTTCCAGAGAGAAGTAACTGGAATAAATTTGCTCCCTGCATGGAACAGAATTTGGGTTCTTGTTGTCATTAGATTGGCTTTCCAGTCTATTAAAAAGGTGCTGTACAAGTCAGGCTTTAAACAGGTAGTTTAAGGTTAAGTACTTTAATTTGAGTGCTGTGGTCATCACAATGACTTTCAAGAAGAAAATCCATCCACTGCAGATTTTTTTGTTTGTTTTATGAGAGCAACAGTCAAATAAAGAGAATAACTTGCTTGCTTTCTCAAATTGTCTTATATAGCATTGCATTTCAGTCAACAGAACACTGAAGACCAGAGCTAACACAAAAACTACAGGAAAAAATATTTCAGAAAACAGGAGAATAATGTATTTTTCCCATTTATCCTTAGTCCTTTTTTGAAAGAACTAAGTTGCAGCCTTTGGCATACTTTCTAGCAGAAATTTCTGTCAAAGCCATTCCTATTGATGTTTTGATCTTTCCCTTATGCAACACACTTTGACAACTCTATTTTTTTTTCTCAGAATTGTCTAATCATTTCACTTTGTGGTCTTCATTCTAAGTCAAAAATGTTACGGCATTGTTTTGAATTTACTTTCAAAAGCTGCTGATAATAACCACAACAGCTGCCAAAACGTGCCAGCTGAGTTTTGTCATATTTATTTCAGTCTTTGTAAAAGATTCCTTTCTCATTTGCAGTCTATCCTTGTTGCAGTCAGTGGTTGGACTAGTTCGGCAGGATTGCTGCAGCAAAATATCAAAAAGTCACCCAAATGTGAAAATATTCAGGACATTGAATTGTGGTCTTCAGCTTTGTCACCAGCATAAGAAGTTTTCAAATTTGCTGTTGGAAATGGCATCTTCTCTGTGTATCCATTGCCATTGCCATGTGTTTGATAAAGTTTGCTGTTCCACTAATTGTCCAGCCTGGGTATGTGTTCTGATGTCTAAAAACACATTGCTAAGACTAGTTCTTTCTGAATTCATCTCCCTTCACTTTCTGACTTGATTTTGGCTCTTTCTTTGTTTGCTGTTATTGAATTTCTGTTCAGCATATATATTTTATTAGACTGACCAAGACATTAAGAAACTTGCCTGAGTCACAAGGGGAAATCTTTGCTAAAATTAAGGGGTTTTTTAAGTGTGTTTAATGAGAGTGATTATGGGTTTCTTTCTTCATTTTCTTTTAAGTGAGCTCTGTCAGCATTCTCTGAGGATACTAAAACTGGGCTTGGTATCTGAGAAGCAGTCACCCAAAAGATGTAGTGTAGAGTTCTTGTATGGTGAAACGGAATTTTTACTTTGCATAAATTATGTTCCACGTCTGGCCACAGTGTCACCCTAAGGAGTTATTCTTAGCTACTTAGTTGCCAACACTTCTAGCGCCTGTTTCAAGGCAGTAATCCCCAGGAGAGACTCCTATGTCCTCAAAACATGACTTGTATTTCTTGTTTTGCATGGGTGATACAGGAATTCATATTTAATTGTTTGAGTCCAGATTATTCAGTGTGCCTTTATTATTCAGCTGCTGTCAGGTTCCTAACCTTAACTGGGACCTTCTTGAAGCACATGCAGTCCTTGATCACGTCACAGTATTTCTTATGAAAATCTTGATCACATAATGCAGACATGGGAGTGAGTTTCTGGTAAGACATGCTGAGATCTCAGCATCATGTAGAGGTGTCTGGGAAAGTTTTAAATGACCTGGCACCATGATTTCTGCATGGTCAATTGTGTCATTTAGCCACCTCCGACTTAGAACTGCTCAAACCAGCACCTTCAGGTAGGGGGTGTCAGCCAGAACCCTCAAAGGCAAGGGTATATCTCAGATCACAGTTCTTTTTATGTCTTGTCTAGTGGAAACATATCCCTTTACCCAGGCTTAACATAACAGTCTTCAACTAAATGCTGAAAGTCTCATCAAAGAAGTCCATCAACAGATAGGAGAGGGTAGAAAGGAAAGTCACTTCCTTTTAAGCAGTACTGGAGACAGAGAAGCCTCTATCCCTCTCTGATACCTTACTTCACCAGCTGGAAAGCTCATGGATTTATATATTAGTCTTGCAGCCTTTGGCTGTGCTTTCTGAGTGCTCCTAGCTGTAACCCATAAAAACATGTATATATCCTTAAAGCCAATAAATTTAATTAATACAGTTGTAAAAGACAGAGTTACTACTTCTACAACCTCCCCATACCTTTCCAACTGCTTCAGCTGAAGGCTGGGTTGGTACTGGTACTTGCATCTTCCTTGTCTGTCCTTTGTATGAGGGCCAGGCAGCCTTCATCTGTTCCAAGATGGTAATGGAGCCCTCTGAGAGGAGTTTTCCTGGGACCACTGGAGGGGTCAGGAACCAGCAGCCCTAGGTAAATCACCATAGCCTCAGTGACCAACCCCATGCCCTGTGCATTTACTATAGGAAATGTAATTTCCTTGTTTGTGCTGTAACACTAGCTGAGGTGGTCTAACAAGCTGACAATTGAAAGGCTAATTTCCTTGGATCCAGAAGGCTTTTCTGCTCCAGACCCAAGCTGGAGTAAGGTGAATTTGCTGTAAGTTAGCAGTACAAAACAGAGATCAGTGATCTGCCAGAAGAACAGGCACAAGTAAACCTGCAGGTCTCCGCAGTGTGCTGCTGATCAGTGAGCAGCTGTCTGTGAGCTGATCTGAAGTGTGTAAAAAGGGAGAAACTGGGAGACAGGCAGGAAAGCAGCATTCATCTTTGTCTGTTGAGTTTTAATACAACTTAAGAAATCTTCCTCAACTTACTCAAAGTACTAATTAGAGTTTGCAAATCCAACTTTAAATTAAAGTAGTACTATATTGAGGCTTGCTGGAGTGCATCCCATTAAAACCAGTGGGTAAGCTCCCATTAACACAGCAGGGGTTTATTTCTTTATTGGCTTGAATCATATATAAAAGATGGTAGGGTCTTGTTTGAACTTTCATTCCACATATATGTTAATGCATTTTAGAACACCCTGCCTACATTTTAACTCCTTGAAGATCCTCTGAGGGTGTTTTTCTTAAGTGTCTAAAACATTCTTATTAAATTTATAAAAATACATCTCCTAGAATATTTTCATATATGAAAAAGAAACTTTTGTCCCTTTACACTGTAGTAAAACAAATGACTTTGTTTAAAATTAATCTATTGCATTACTCTCTTTTGACATCAGAATTCATCTATTGAAAGTTTTCCTAAATGTATTTTTTGAGACTTTTCAGCTTTTTTCATCTTACTGTACTTGCACATAACATCTCTTCTTTCCAATCTTTTTCTTTGTGCACTGAAGTCTCCCAGTAACCACTGCAGTATTTAGTACTCCTCTACTGTTCTCACAATCCTCATGCCATCAGTAGCTGCTGTAATCTGCTTTTCTGGATAAAAATAATGGGAGTTTTCAAGTATGTGTTCCCAAAGCAAAGGAACTGCATGACAGTGTAGGAGTCTCAGGACTAACTGAAAGCCTGTGGCACAAACACACAAAACAATACAAGTAGGAAGCAACAATGAGCCCTCTTTTCTCTCTTGGCTTCTCTTACTGTTTCAGCAGCCTGAGGAGGAACTGGGCAGCAGCTTTATCTGAGCTTTCCTTTCTCCTAGAATTTAGTGTCCCTTTAGTCCCTTCAGTGTCTGTTGCAAGTCCATCGCACTGCCTCATTGCTCTAAAGCAGATAGAAATCTGCTGCTAAGGGAGCTGCAACTTCTGCTGCCTCTGATGAAAAAGCTGACTCCACTAATTTTGCATCAACCAATCCCTGTCTCTGTGTACAGGGTATTTGGGAGAAGGGAATGGAACAGAAAGATTTGATGTGGCTCTGATGGCCCTATACATGCTTGCAGATCAGTCCTAAGGCTGCTGCCCTGAGAGTGCCTGACACTGGAGCTCTTTCTTTACAGTGCCTCAGCCTCCGGCCTGCACCTGATTTCTGTTCTGTGATTTGCAGAAACACTTGCCAAGGTGGTTCCAAGCCTTGCCACCCTTGAAGATGTGATGCTGTCCTGTAAAAGGGGTCAAGCTTGGTTTTATGTTGCTGGCAACTGATGCCTCTGAAAAGAATGATTTTTTAAAGGGGTGCAGGAGTTAGAGAAAGGATCCCTCCAAAGACACTGGGAAAAATGGCTTGCCTGTTAAATCTCCACATTTTTGGCTCTTCGACTTCATAAGAGACAAAGCAGGGAGTCACTCTTCTGTTTCAGTGTGTTTAGTGATAGAGAACTGTTTCCCCTTCCTTAATCAAATCATTGGCCCCCAAGGTATGGCAGCAAGGGCTTCAACATCATCTCACTGCTGCCTGAGATAACACAGAGTAAAGCTCAAACTAGCAAAAATTGTGTTGAGGGCCTGTCACAACCCAAAAGCAGGAGTGATGTGCATTATAAACTCTTGTTGGCTGAACAAAGACATCAGTCCACATACCAGGGAACCCTTATGCTTTACTGTATAATTGTCTTAATTCTGGCAACTAGCCCACTATTTAGTCTTAGAAGTGTTGGTTCACTTGTGGCTCTGCTATGGACTTCTGCTTGTGTTAGTCCAGACACAACCTCCACTCCTAACAAAATATATTGCTTCCCCTTGGGTTTCTTTAAAGGACCAATATAATCAATTTGCCATGTTTCCAAAAACTTTCTCTTATTCTTCAGGTTAGGGAGTGGATCCTTCAAGGCGTGGTGGTCCAGGTGTGAGTGGTGCTGACTGCAGGATGAAAGGGTTGGAGTACTTGGGTCACTGGCCAACCCCTACTGTGGACTTCCCTGAACAAATCTTTTGTTCTGAAGTGGCCTTGCTTCACATGAAACCATTCCAGTAGAGTCTCTTGACTTATCTCCTGACTTGATTCATAAGGGGAGACTATCCTTTTTCTTCTTATCTGGGGTATTTGCCACCGCAAGACAAGTAAGAGAGTCAATTTGATTATTAAGGAGTAAGCTGTGTTATCCCCCTTTTGATGTGCAGCAATCCACCTTACCTGTGTGGTCTTTTTTTGATCAATCTGCAAGATTTCCTCCCATTTATCCTTTTGCCACACTAGTAGTTAATTCACTTCCCATTCATTGTGCTTGCAGAAATGGAGTCATTCTGTACATCCCTTAAAGACTACATATAATTCAGTATAGATGTACTAGGGGTCAACGTTCTTGGCTTCATTCTTTATAGCACTCCAAACTGCTATAAATTCACCCACCTGGATAGTCCTTTCCCACTCTGTGGTTATCCTATCCCTGGAGTCAACATGCAGAGCAACTGCTCAATATTTCCATATCTTACCTTATCTTTTGAAGGAGTCATCAGTAAACCATATGTTTTTCACCTGGGAGCTGTTTCTATGGGGGAACTTACAGGGAATCCATTAGGGTCAGTGTTTAGTACTTGCTGCTTTGGAAGGTCTTTTGGTGGGCCTTTTTTAACATCATGTGTGTGACAGTGGTGTTCTATCTGTGCATTCCACTTTCTGACAGTTTCATGTTGGGCCACCCCTGGAGGGGCTGGAATACCCACTGACACTTCTTTTAGCACCTTAAAGGGGCCTCTTGACACAATGGATTGGCATTTAATTATTTTATCCGCCTCCTGCAAAGCTATGCTTACTACAAGTAGCCCCTTTTCCCAAGCTGAATGTAATTTTTCTCCATTTTTGAAGCATCAGAAATAGAATTCAATAGGTTGGGTAGGCCCTCTGTGTCTCCCTTGCTACATATGAGTTGATAATCCATGGATGGCAAAACCCCATTCCATATGCAAGGGGTCTATGGGATGTATGGGTCCTAGAGCTTGGTATACCCCAGCTTCAAAGACAAGCAGTCCTATGGTGTGTCGCAATTCCTTTTTATTTCCTGGCATCCCAATCTTATCCAGAGTGGTTAATGTCTCTTGGGAAATGCTTGTCCTGCTTTTCCACCAAATACCTAAGAATTTTACCTAGGAGGAAGGGAGCTGAACCTTCTCAGTTGGGATTTGGAGTCTCAAAGTCTCCAAATGAGCAATTTTCTCTGGTTCACCACCTCCACCTCTGGGCAGCCAATTAACATGTCATCAATATACTGGTAAATCTTGAGCTCCTCTTCTGGGCTGGTTTGGGACAGTTCTTGAGCTAGAACATAATGGGCAAGGGTGGCTGAATACCAATATCCCTGGGGAAGTTGAGTAAATGTATACTGCACTCCTTCCCATATAAATACAAACTGTTCCTTGTCCGATTCTTTTAGGAGAACCATAAAAAAACCATCTTTCATGTAGACAGTTGCCAGAACAGGGTGATCTTTTTTCTGGATAGCCAAAATCAATTCAACCATCAAAACTGCACCAGTTAAAGTGCCTGTATTTTCGTTCAGATGCTGGTAGCGAATGGTCAACCGCCACTTCCTGTTAAGTTTATGCACTGGCCAACAGGAGACTGAGCAGGGATAATTATGCCCTGGTCCCATGAGTCTCACTAATTACAGGGTTAATCCCTTCCTTTGTTCCTCAGAGTAATGTGTAAGGTTTCACATTTGTTATCTTAGAGGGAGGCAAGAGTGGTGCTGCTGAGATTGTGGCATGGGCAAGTCTGAACACCCATCTCCTTGAATCATTCCATGCCTGCCCCTTTAGTAGATCCAATCCCAAAATATTAATAGGTGTATCCCCTATTATCATAAGTATTTCTGTGTGAAAATTTTCTCCTGGAAGCCAGCAATTCATCCTAGCTGTTCATTGCACTCTTGAATTTCCAAAAACATCAATCACTTGAATTCATATAGGACTGGGTTTAATGTCACATCCTGTGACTTCCTTATTGCACAGAGTAGACACAAGTCCACATGTCAGGGAACTCTTACACATTGTTGTAAAAGTGCCACCTTAACTCTTGTAACTGTTAGTCTCAGAAGTGTTACCTGACAAGATTTTACAGCTAACTTTAACAAGCTCCCAAATCCCGCAACAAGGTGTGGAGTAAGGGGTAGAATATGATTGCCACACTTGCCAGGATAAAATTAGAGAGGAGAGAAATAAAGGAGAAAAGGAGAAAAGAGAAGAGAAAAGAGAACTTTAGATCCAGCCCTTAGATTCTGCATTGATCCTGCTGCTGTGGATAGTTTGGATCTGGGGTCAACGAGGAGAGAGAGAGGAGGGCAAGAGGGACTGATTCCTTTTATAGTTTACCTGGTGTGTGTCACTTATGTAAAATAGATTTTTTTGTGCCATTTGCACCACAGTGTTTGTGTACGTGGAGTCAGCCCTTTGGGGCCCTCCAGGAAATGGTTTGAGGAGCATGTGCTGCGCTCATTAAATGTATCTTACAGACTTAAATGTAATTATCTCCAAACGTATACTTTGCACTGTTTTCTGTAAGATTCTGGAAAATTTTCTTTCTTTATACCAATGTTTAGAGCAGTTGTTTTTCACTTATGTAAATCAGAACTAGGATTGTTTGCATTCACACTTGAATTTATGCTAGATATGCTTTTCTAGTCACTTCTTCACTGCATTGGGATATTGAATTAAATTGGACTGTGATTCAATGTGCTAGTCACATTGGGATTAGAATCAAAGCTTAAGCAGAAGACAAAAAAATAAATTTTGTATTGTGAATAAGACAAAATAAAGCCAATTGTGAAGTCTAATTACTGGAAATAAACCTGATATATTGCTATCTCATTTCTTTAGTACTGAGTGAAAACAGTTCTTTTTAAATCATGAGTCCATAGACCTTATTAAATGCAATATAAACTCTTGGGAAAGAGTTGATGGAAACATATTCTCATATTTAAAACATTTGAGACCTACTTACTCCTGTTTCATCTCTCTGAAGGTTTTCAGCATTTCCTGTGCTCGTAGCACACTGAATCAGCCAGTGAAGGGTATTGGGATCCCTTGATCTGCCTGGCTGGTTACCTGAATCACATTGTATGAGTTACACTGATCAATCCCAGTGATTAAGTGCTAGAGACACACTTTCTTTTAAGACACTTTCTTCTTTTTGAAGATGTAAAGACACAAATGATCTCAGATGAATATTTTTAAAGGATGTAAAATCTTAGGGATGAATCATCGTCAATTCAGACAAATTTGTACAGCAATTATGCGAGCTCTGTATCATAGATCAGGGATTTGTCTTTTTAAAGCCAGGATCATAACTACAGACATCTAATTAAGCTGAATACTCATTAAGGTAGTCAGGGAGCTTTTCTGCACCATTACCTCAAGAAACAGATCAGCAACTATCATACCCAGTGTAAGAATGAAGTCAGTCATTCACAGACTCACAGCAATGTTCGTTGGAAGAGCCTCTGGCAGTCTTCAAGTCCCATCTGCTGCTCAAAGTGGCACCATCACCAACACTAGACCAAGTCAGCTGTGTTGATGTCTAGGCATAAAACTTGGAAGCTTCCAAGGATGCAGATTTCACAGGTTTTCTGTAAAACTTGTGCTACATTTCCAGTGAAAATGTTTTTCCTAATGTGCAACCTCAGTCTCCCTTGCTGCAGGATGTGTCCCCTTTTGGTATCATTTGCCACTGCTGAGGGGCTGTTGGCTTTGTCACCTTTGCCACTACCCTTCAAGTAACTGCTGGTTGCTCTTGCAATGTCTCTTCTTTGCCCATCTCCTGCAGCCTCTTCTCATGGCGCTTTTGGTCCCTTGGCAGTCCTCACCTGCCTTGCCCCTTTCTCGGCACTCTTAAACTGGGGAGCCCCAAGCTAGACCCCAATTAGAGCATAGCAACTTTCCTTGATGTTCTGGCCACAGACTTCATAAAGGAGTCCAGTATGCAGTTTGCTTTATATATGGGAAGAATAGGAAAATGGAAAAAAATTATCCTTATTTAAAAATATTGGGAAAAATGGGGTAGGAGCAGGCTTCAGAAAGTGACCTCAGGGTTAAAGCAAATCCTTTTGATGACAAGACCAGCTCTGAGACCAGTAGCAGTAATGTAATGAAGCAAATACCATGCCAGGGCAATGATCAAAAAAGGAGCAGAGAATAACAGAGACCATCACCTTGCCCTTTTGCAAGTTAAAATAAGTATGTGCCGTTTCGGTCCTGTTTCAGAAGGACTTGCTAAAGCAGAAAAGATAAAAGAGTTGCAAAGGCAAACAAAGACTGACTCATTACTGGTCATAGACACTAAGTTTAGAATTCATCAGCCTGGAAAAGTGACTACTGAGTAAAAAGGCAAAAAAATGTTTGTAAAATTGTGAATGGCATAGATGAAAGTGGACAGGGAAAATTTTTTTCCTCTGTATTTCTCAAGACAGTAACTAGTAGATATCATATTTACAGTTAGCAGAAAAAGCAAAAATGAAGGTGTTTTTAACAAAATTAGTAGTTAATCCCAAATCTTCGTTCGCGAAGCTCAGCCATGATGTCATGAGTTAATCCGAAATTTCTTTCTCACCACTGGATGTTGTGAATGCTGGAATTCTACCATGAATGAAACCCAAAACCTGGATAAAAAGAGGAAAATCCATTGTGAATTATTAGTTGCATCTCTAACTTAGCAAGTGCTAGTGATACAGATTGCTAGAGGATAAGAAAGTATCCTGGGAAAATATTTACCACATACTTGCTGTCCTATCTATATTTTTATTAAGCATTTGCCGCTGGCCAGCGTTGGAGGTAGGACACTAGGAACTGGAATATTGCTTGGTGATCCCCTACAGCTGTTTGATATATATGTTTTGTGTAGTTATGAAAGTCATGCTTATGATTTCCTTTTTTTGTCCCTGAATTTAAATTAAATCAAAAAGATTGTGATACGTAGATTTCTAAATCCTCCACAGAAGCAGCACTTCTGTCCTGTTAACACCAGTCCACCTCCAAACTCCAGTGATGTAAATGGAAATATGTGGGCTGACTTTATTATATGTAATAAAGTCGAGTGGGGATATGCTAAGTGAGAAACAGGCAATTTGGAAAATGAATTCACTGTCAAATATTTGTCATATCTTAAGCCCCTTGAAACCTCTCCTGAAGGGAAGTAAAATAATAAGAAAGCTTTGTAGCCTTTCTGCTATTTTATGTGTGGTGTTGTTCCTAATTAGCAAAAATTTCCCCTTCTATGTATAGATATGTAGCTTATGAGCTCTATTAACTTAGAGGCAAGGCTTCAAAATATCTGGTGACAGCTTTTCTGGGTCTGAAAAAGTTTTTTTTGGGATACTGTGTTTCTGATACAGAAAATGAAATTGTTCTTCCTAAGGTCAGTACATGCTTCAGTTTTGCACATCAGCTACAGCCCTCTTCAATACTATGGAAGTGATTTCTTTTCTGCTATCAATACAACTGTGAGACATTTTTCCCTCACTTATCAGTGTAAACTGCTCAATGAAAGTAGCAGAGCCAATTTCAAAAGGCCACTTGAAGACATTTTGCAAACACTGTGCTTTAAATTAACTTCAGCACATGAAGCCATACCCTTAGAGCATACTAAACAAAAGCTGAATCAGTATCTAGAGAGTTGCACAGCTTTTTCCTCTCTGCATCCAGGATCAAAAGCCATTGATGTTCTTGAGGAACTTTCTATTTGACGTCAAAGGGTTTTGTATCCAAACTAATTGTAGGATGTGATAAATCCCTGTAGCAACTCTGATATGGGACTTTTAGCCCATTTTGCAGCTTCAGTCATGTGTGTGGGTGTTCAGGGCTCTTGCACTTCAATGAGCATACTTGTCTTGCATTTGGTTTAACCTTTTTACTAATGTGAATGAGCACCTTAATTTCATGTATTTTGCTTCCAAGGCAGCCAGCCTGTAAGACTCCAGCCCTGGGAGCTGCCACCTCACAGACTCAGTTATGAGTTTTACTTTAAAATATGGATATAGAGTTCTTTAATACCTTGAGCTAATGTCAAGAGAATAAGCCATGGGCTTGTTCCCAAGAGGTTTCTTTATTAATTTTGGAGAGAAGATAAGGGAACTTGGCCAAGGTTCAAAAAGGGCACTAGACAAGCTAGACAAAATGTTCCACCACAATACCGACTCAGCTCATATACTATTAATCCACAACACTTAATTTAAGATCCAATCCCTCCAGCTCCAAGCCACCCAAAACAGAAGAGAAGCAGAGGGAGCAAAAAGAGAGAAGGAGAAAGAGGAAGAGAGAGATTATGTACCTACCACTGGAACCTTGTAGAAGACTAGCTCTCACACGTCCAAGTGGCAGGGCCGCGACACGAGGCGAACACATGCTTGTGGTTTTATCGGCTTTGGTTCCTATGGCCAACCCCTCCAGGTGGGGTCTCTGACCCAACAGCCACTCTAGGGGTTCCAGGCCAGGGTGAGGAGCAGTTTTCTCACTGTCCCTGCCAATCTGAGGCTGGCTTAGGGGCTGCAGGAAGTGAGGTGTGTTGTAGATTTCCCAGGCTGTTTGTGACTGACAGCTACTTCAGAGCTTCCCTATGTGGATTCCTGGGACCTGCCATGGGGGATATGATGCCACCTCACCTCCTTGAGATTCGACTCATCCCTTCCCCCTCCACACAGACACAGACACACACACTCACACTCCCCACAAGGTGGTTCTGACCCAATAATCACTCATCTGAGATCTAACACCGTCTTTGCCTGGAACAACCTGTGCTGAGCATCATGGATAGGCCTTTCCATCTCTTGGGCTGCTGGGTCATGGGGTGAAATCCAGCCTGCCACAACTGTGGTGCTGGCTGCTGGCAGGGAGTATCAAATCACAGCTGACAGTGCTACTGTGTGTGGGTGTCTGCCCAGAGAGAGTGGTGTGGCTCTGCTTTTGCTCCTGTCCTTCCTGTGACAGGCTGTAATTACAGCCATCACTTAGGTCTTCAAGATTGTTGGTGTCAGTTATCCTTGTGCTGCTTTTACTCTCTCATCCTCAAGCAGTCCAGGTCATGCCCTCCCCACCAAAAGTGCCTGAACATGTGCCTGCTCAGTACTGTTACTGAGCCTGTGTTACAACACAGGCTTTGTAGCAGCGATAGAATTTAAAGAAAATAATAGGTAGCAACCTATGCATAACTTCTTCAGGAATAGACTTGTTTTAAAAATGCAATCCTGGACTCTTAAAAAATAAAAAAAATTATTTAAAAAATAAAAAAAAAGAAGGGCAAAGCTGAACCTGTCATATAGAAGGCCTGTAGTGTAGTAATAGTATTATATATTATTAGTATTGTGTATATTGCTGTCAGTGCTTAAATATTTTTTACATCCACACATTCAATATCACTTTTTAAAGCTTCCCTCTAGTACAGAAAGCAAATTAATTCCAGCTTTTTACACCTCTCTGGCAAAGGCTATAAATCACTTTCTCTTTGGGGACAAATATGTAATCTCCTATATAATCTCTGACCTTAATAAGAAGACAAAATAATGAAAAGCAATTTCTCTTGTTATAAAGCTGTGCATACATAACCAGTTTTAGAGAACCTGGTAACTCTTGATAGGAATATCTGAAGAAAAGCCGAATTCTCAGGGAGACAATGAATTTCTATTACTAGGCACAAGAGAGAACTGCTTTGAATGTTTTCAGAGATAAATTAGTAGGTTGTGGAATTAGTATATTTGGAGTCCTGTGCATTTCTCTGCCAGTTACTGATTTCCTAAGAAGAAAAAGTGTTTCTGTACTATACTGATGGCTAAGTCATGGTAATCCATACTTTACTTCTGTCTAGGAAACCTCCCTCAAATAAGACATGGAAGAGGAGAAACCTGGTCATACATTAAAGGATCTGAGGAATAGTAGGTTCATACTCAGTGCAGAGCCCTGTGTTCAAAGTACACACAAAGACTCTTGGTATGTCATACCCACTGTGCTCCTCTGAAACGTGCATTAGTAAACTGTGATGCACAACTGTGTTGCACTGTTTCCCAATGATGACAAAGAAGAAATAATTGTATTGTTGGTAATGCCTTTTTTGTTTCATGCAAATGATAACTTTGAGCCTTGGTTTATTTTCTAGTCTAATTCCATATTACTGTGGTCCATGTCCAAAATGCAGAGCTGCAATAATTCAAGGTAGATAATGTATATATGCCTTCATGTTTTTATCTTTTTACTCTGAAAATTACTATTCCTCCTTTGCTTTCTCTATTGGTAATGAATTCCCAAGTCTGAGGCTTGCATAGGATACCATTTGGTATTCTTTACTTAACATAAAAACTCTCTGAATAAAACAGATTTGCCACATGATGATGCGTTGTGAAACCTTTTCAGAAACAACTTCAAATAAGGATTCATTAAGTTTGATTGATTATTCACTTATGTCACTGCAATTTCAACAGGGTTTATTTAAATTTAAATTTAAGCAAGAGGAAAAGCTGGCCACTGTGGGCCATTAAAGAACATGGACCACTATGGTGCTCAATATGATTTCAACTTCAAAGCAGGCTTTCTCTCCAGAGCCAGCTCACGGTTTTATAGTGGCACAGACAAAATGAAAGTTCTGCCCCAACATGATGGTGTTGGTTGCCTTGTACTTCACCTCTGCAGACTGCACCATTCAGAGTGGGGAGCAGAGAGTGAATCCCTGAAGGGAGTACATGAAGGAAGACGGGCTGATAAAGGGAGATTTTGAGGGGTGGCAGGTTACAGCCATAAAGTGGCAAAGTATAGAGATGGGCTGGACTCACAGAGCTCTGGCGAGGAAGGAGGTCTGTGTGTCTCCCCTCATTAACAGTGTTACCTTCTCCACTGAGCAGGTGTCTCCTCCCAGCCCTTGGCAGCACACAGTTCTTTCTCCCTGCTGGAAGGTGAGGACAGGGCTGGGAGCTGCCCTTCTTCCTCTCTCAAGCCATCTGCTTCCCCCAGAATGGGCTCTAGCAGAGGTTGTGCAGACAGGAGGGACCTGGCTATCCTCAGGCTTGTGAATGTCCTCTGCATCCATCTACTCCATCTACCGTTTGAAATTATAAAGACTTTCTGCTCTCAAATTATCTATTTTATACTTAAGTGGTTCTAATTTTTTTTGCAAGAATAACTGTAATTGCAATGCTTTTCTTGGTTTCATCTACAGTATCATTATCCAGAGCAAAAGACTGGATTCAGCAAACGTAAGTGTGGGCTTGGGATGGAATTAATGTGAAAATTAGAATGTGATAGAAGCAGCAGATTAATTGGTTTTCTTTTCATGAATTTGGTCAGACTCTTATTTCACTTGTGATGATGATGACTCCTGGACTTCAGGTATTTCATATTTGTAAGTCAAGGAAGTTTTTCCAATAGGATGACACTTAGAAAAAGTAGCTACATTTAGTTTGGTAGAATTAAATTAGGAAGAATAAAAGATTTTTACTAAATTCAGCCTCAAACTTCAGAAATAAATGGAAGGCAATTATATGAATCGTTGTATATGCCAAGAAATCAAAGCTATTGCATTGATCGCATCACTCTAATCCCAAAAATTCGCTTATGAATATGTACATATTCTTTAAATCTCTTTAAGTAAGGGCTAAATCCCTCCCATGTTGAATTTGAAAGATGATAAAGCAATGGTCATAATTAAAAAACCCAATGTATGTTTACATTTTGTTATTCATAACAGATAAATTCAGTTTTGCATCACATATCTAACTTACTTTTTCTAGGTAACTCATTCATAATATTAGATGGAGATAGTTTAAAGTTAACACATATTTTAAAACAGCATAGAAAGAAGAAAATGTTTACATATTTATTAGACATATTCCACTCTTAAAAATCACTGAATTGATCAAAGCAACAGTGACAAGGGAAAAAAGGGGGGGGTTATTCTAATTTTTTTATTATCTATGGTAGCCTCTCTTTTAACAGCTGTCAGCATGAAATTGGTGTAAAACATCAGTATAGGTGAACATGACTCAGATCCTCCAGAGAGGCTGCTGGTTGATATCTTAGACAAACCCTCATCTTTGGTCTTTATTTCAAGTCTTATGCTGCAGTGCAAAAATACGCCATATCTTTTGTGAAGATATTTGTTGCTGCTAGAGATGACAGTCTGTCATGTTTAGAAAGCTCCCAGTTCTTGTCCGAGTTGGCTCTCAAAAAGAAAATGATTGTGTCAGAGACAAAAACTGATTCTTGGTCTGTGCAATGGTGCAGGTTGCCTTTAGTGTTTAAAGATGTTGCTGTAATGTTTTTGACTTTTCGTGAAGGTTCGCATCATCCAGATAGATCCTGAGCTGTCACAATAGAAAGATATATTTGTAATTACTAATGTGATTAGGTATTAAAAATTGAATGTACTCTTCTCAACATGTCAACTTCTTTAATAACAGCAATTTTGTTTGCATGGTTGGCAAGACTGACAGTGTTCTTTTGGCTACTACCCACTTTCTCGATATGTAACTAATCTACTTAAATCTTTCTGTCATTTGATGTAAATCCAGAATACTTTGGTTCCCATCCTCTATTGCTGTTTTATTGCTGTGCTCAAAGGTTGATGCTATGATCCATCAAAGCACTGGATGTATGCCACTAGAAAATAATGTGACTAAACATGAGTATACATAGAATTTGTAAAAGCAGTTGGAGATCTTTCATGATGGAAGTGCTATGCTGCAAGAAATATTTACTGACCTGGATAAACACTACTTATCGATTTGATCAGCTCACAGGTACAGCTAAGTTGACTAGAGCTTGAACATAGCAGAATACATCTCTGGAGATTACACAAACTGATATGAGACGAGATACTTTAATTTTAAATTTTTTCTCACCTTAAATTAAAAAAGGAAGGAGGATATTTAAAATCCCTATCTGGACACACACATAGAAGCTCATATTCATCTTACTATTCAGTTTATTCAATTTCCTTCTGACTAATGGGGCCTTTTCAATATTCTTTTGGAAAAAAAGGAAAAGATTGAAAGTTCATATTTTATTGCTTTTAGCTTGAATTCCCACGTTTGAAAAGATTGATAACATAAGGCAAACAGCTAGTGTTACACTGAAATATAGAATGGCCTTTTCCTTTGCCAAAATGCCGATTAAATGAGTTCTGACCTATATTGCTTTTTACAAAGTGACCTTTCACATACACACAAAAAAATGGACGTACGTATAATTAACCTCAATGAAATGTGACTTAAACAAGGGACCAGATTTTTATAGGTTCCTATGTGAAATATTCTTTTCTACTTAAAATCCCCATGGCTGACTCTGTGTGTGGTGCCTCTAGTCCCAGAGGTTCAGGCTGTAAATTAGATTTAAAAAGATGTATTTTTCAGAAACAAAGAAGGTGACTATAAATAGATTTATGTTAAAAAACCAAGTGCTTCAAGTCACTTCCAATAGAAGTATTCTATGATTTTATGGTTCTATGTCTTTGAGGTTAAGCTTTCTTGCATCATTAGTCTGTAAGTTTACTGACTACAGAAGTGCTCAGATTAAGTCCCTATAAACAACAACTTACAGGTCTGAGAGAACCTGGAGTTTGACCCAGGAACCTAATTTGGAAATCGTCCTGTATTATTTTAGGAAAAAAAATACTTTGCATCTGAACCCCACAAAATTTCTCTTGGGGCATTAAAATTTGAAGCTTAATTTTGTCATATGGGTCTGACATCTAATATTTATACTGGCTGATGAAAACACCAGCTGTGAACAACCAAATCCAAATAATGAATACCTATTTTCTCTATTGTGTTTCTGGGGGAGAAGCAGTTTAGTGTAGTTGCTTTTGCAGCTGGCCTTTTGTCAGTCTATTTTAAATGAGATAGTTGTGAGGAATGAATTAGTCAATCGGTTTGTAAAATTGGCTCTCACAGGAAAACGATGCCCACTAAAAAGTATATTACTATAAAAAATTTTGTCAATTTTTCATCTGTTGGATAAAGTAGAAAAAAATTTATAAATTAACTGAGAGATGAATTGTTGATTTTGGATATATTAAAGTGACAGACGAGATTAGGACCATTAATATTGTGACCAGTATCACAATTGCGACCATATTGAAGTTTGCAATTCAACAAAGGATAAACATTTTTAGCTAGATATGAGTCCATGCCAATCATTTGTGAAAAAACCAATCTAATCCAGGGAGAATTCCTGTCTAATTGAGAAATAAAGTGTAAACAGTTTGGTAAGTTTTGATGAAAAAGACAAAGGTATTTCTTTGTATATCGCAAACAGAAAATTAAAATATTATCAGGAGGTTCTGGGTGAAGTTTACAAAGATTATAGAGAGGATGACTATTTTTGTTTTAATTATGTTTTTCCAGTAACAGTCCTTTTCCACTTGCAAGAACAGACTTGAAAGTTACACGGAGAACCCACAAACAACTTCAACAAAGCAAAATAACTGAGCAACCCCAGATGAAAGCGCAAACCAGGCAGGTACAGGTCAGTGCTCTTTTTCTTCTGCTGCTATTTTTGATTTCCTTTTATAGTCAGAGCAACTTGGAGATCCTTTTCCTAGAATTTGCCAAAACTATGTCTCTGTTATAAGGCTCAAAACAGTAAGTTTCTAGTAAGTTGTACCATACCAGTGTCACATTAGCTTCAAGCCTCTTCTCAATCTCACTATTCACACCCTACCACAAAAAGTTTTAGCTTTGAGGCCATGATTTAAAGGACCTGCGAACAGTTTGCATCAACAGACTAGTAGCACAGTAGTGTCTGGGGGCAAAATAGACTAAATAATAATTGGATTTTTTCTAATAGGAATAATTTACAGATAGAAAATTC
Organism: Chiroxiphia lanceolata; assembly: GCF_009829145.1. Classification (NCBI taxonomy): domain Eukaryota; kingdom Metazoa; phylum Chordata; class Aves; order Passeriformes; family Pipridae; genus Chiroxiphia; species Chiroxiphia lanceolata. The sequence goes on from NC_045637.1 coordinate 28,271,924, forward strand.
CATTTAAGCTATGGTCTACACTAAAAAGCAAATCCATGCATTTATCCAGGCAGAGAGTTTTCTTCTACAACTAAATGTCACAGCTGTCAATTATAATGTTACACTGAAAAAGTGGTTTTCCAGATGTGTGGTGTATTCTTAGTGATCAAGTTTTTGCTACCATGGTGTTCTGAACATGTAAATAAGGAAGTATCTGAAGTGAGGAGTAATTCCTTTTATCAAGCCAATAAAATGGCAACCAAGCTTTCGGACATAGAAGCCATCTTTCAGGTATATGTTTTGCCTTTGTCTTTTAGAGGGAGGATGGCTTTTTGGTAAAAGTACAAAATTGTATCTTTCTGCTGACAGGTGAATGAGGCATTTTCATTAAGAGCTGAATTTAATTTGGTAAAATAAAATGCATGTTGTCTTCTAAAATTTGCTTCTGAGATAATTGTTTCTTTGTCATTATTATTTCCAGATTTCTCAGAAGAGTAAGAAACAGGAAACAGTTGGCAGAAAATCATATCATTAACAGCCTTAATAAGTTGGGGTTGTGAATTTTTTTAAAGTGTTCCTCTTTTAAATTATTTTTTTTTATTGGAGCACTTTATATTAGAGTTCTTTCCTCATATCTGGTCTCCTGAAACCTTCATTACAAATCCTGTGTTTCATGACACCCTCTTGCTCTTTTAAATTGAAAATGCATTGTTCTCCTCTGTTGCTATAAGCTACAAAAGATGTCTGCCAAAAAAATTTACCAACTAAATAGTTACCTCTTGTTTTGCACTATATAAATAGCTGTGTAGAATATTTTCCATAAATTCATGAAACATCCACTGAAGTGCATGCCTGACATGGATTAACAAATATGGAATGAAAATATGCCTTGGTATTTTTTCTGGCAGTTTTCTTCTCTTGACACCACAAGTGCTCTGGAATTTCGCAAGAGATGTTGCATTTTAAGGTAATTTGCTTCATCTGATTTATATTTCCATCTCCATCTCTGAAAAAGGCAGCACTATTCTCATTCCCCATGTTATTAATGAACACAGAAAATTTCTATTTATTGTCTCTGACTAATGCTATTTTACTTTTGAAGATCCTCTACGTCCTGTAATTTTGGTGCATAATAAAACTGGGGTTTTTTTAACATTATCAGGCTTTGCTCCTATCTAGCCAGGCATTCATGACTGAGAAGTATGCCACATCAATTGACAAAGAAAAGATAATGAAGTGTAATCAGCTCTTGCAATAAATGGGAAACCTCCCAGTTGCTGACAGGGTCTGTGTTTAGTACTGTTATATTTTTTCATGAGCTCAGTTTGCAAAAGCCTCACGCACTTTTTGCTTCTAATCCTGCTCTCTGTGCAGTATTCTTGCAGGACAAGTTCAGCCCTCTGGGCATGGCTGCTTTCAGCCTTAGCTGTCCTCTTCAGTATTTTAACTTCAGGTATTCCTTGGTAAAAAAAACTTCATATTCGCTTTCCAGTACTTTTGTTCGTCTCCTTTTCTCCTGAAACTTGATTTGATCTTTGCCATTCAAGGACTCCTTTTGCCAAGAACTGAATTGTTCTTTCAAGAGTACTCAAAAAAGCCAGAACATTTGGCTTTATAAAGAAGAGGGAACTCTTCATAAGAAAAGTAATAGGATTTTTCAGACTGTCTGGAAGAAATTGTAAATTTTCCTCTCCCATGTTTTATCTCTAGTGAACTCCCTTTTATTGATTTAGGTAAGATACCTGTGTCTGCAGTCAGAACTGTCAGGAAAAGCTGATCCTAGAGGTGATGGCCCAGGAAACAGTCTGCCAGGCACAAAGCCTGTTGCTGTGCAGCTCATCAGTGTGTAGTGAGAACTCTGTCACAAGTACACCAAGTTCCTGAAATCTCCTTAGCTCTTCAGACAGTGACTCTGGCTTGTCGGCTGCTGGCGTCTCCAGTGGCTGGCAGTGGTTTCCAGTGGGTTCCCAAGCATTTTGATGCTGTCAGGTTCATCACTGATGACCTCACAGTTTTGCTGCCTATGAGTCAACTAGGAATCAAGTGCAGTGTCAGAGCCCCTAGGACTACTGCCATGGTCAGGGTGGCTATGTAGAGAGTCCCAGCATGCTTCAAATGCAGACAAACTGCTGTGCCCCAGTTTTCTATCTGTTCATTTTGTTCTATGCCAGTCTTTATAAAACCCCCGTATGCTGTATCACTGTTATCCAAGGGACATTCTTCCCATTCCCAGTCTTCAGGAGGGGAGCAACAACTCCCTCAGTCCTCTTTCTGGGTGGATGGAATCCCCCTTGAGATCTCTACCCTTTCTGGCTTCTCTTCAGGCATCCTCATCAAGTCACAGAGCCCACATTTTTCCCCTTGCAGCAATATGGAGCATTCATTACTAACAGCATATGGTCCTGTGATTCAAATCTCTCTGAGAGGCCACCATGGGGAAAGGCCAGAAAGAATCTGAAGTTGTGAAACAAACATACCCAGCATGACCTTCTCAATACTTAGCGGCAAAGGATTATTAATCGAAATGTTCTAGCTATTATAACTTGGTCAAGTTTGGGCAACTTCGGTCACAATAGGCTAGATGAATTACAGTAGCTGTGGAAAGGAGAAGTTAATAACAACTGAAATGTATACACTGTTCCAAAAGACTTGTGCCATAGAACAGTTACAAAGGAAAAAAACCATGAAACGGTTGCACTACAAGTTAGCTCTGAAAGAAAGTCAGAAAAAAATGAAAAAGAATTATGATTGGTAGTAACATTATGGTCCCATGATGTGAGTTTATATAAAAACTTGATGCTCAAGGTAATGACTACACAAGGCTTTTACAAATCTTTTACAATGGATGCATATATTTTTAATACCAGGTATGAAATCATCAATATTAAATCATCAGTTCCTGCTATTAAATCATCAATAGTCTTTTCCATCGGAAGTTGAAAATTAAGTACTCAATCTTCCTTCCACTTACATAAGAGGTGTATTTCTTTCATTCAAAGATTTATTCATTCTTCCAACCTTCCTAAACTTGATTTCATATTCCTTAAACATTAAACAACATCTTTTATGGTGAACATGACAAATTTAAGGCCCAGATATATCACTAGTATTGTCTCCTAAAGCATTGCCCATCTACACTAGCTTTCAGTTGGAAGCATTTTGCTAGCATTTTAAGGACTAGTGCCACGGCCCGAGGGGGGAGGGGAATGGGGCCGTGACACAGCACGGATGGGTTCAGGGACAAGGTAGACATGCAAAATAGGATCCTTTATTGAGGTGCGTCGGGTTTTATGAGTTTTAGGTGGGGAAAGGGCTAGGATATGGGGTGGAGCATGAGACAGACAAATGGGGGAACAAATCAGGGTAGGGACACAGGCAAAAGGGGGAGGAAAAGGGCAAATGGTAACTGTTTCCTCTCTGCAGCTTCTTCAGCCTATCAGAGAAGGGACCGGGGGAGCAGGGAGCAGGCAAACTGGTGGCAAGCCCAGGTATGCCCAGGCTATGCACTTTGTAATGTGGATACAATGAAACCACATAATAACAGTAAAGTTCATATAATAACTGTAGGGTCCATATAATAAAGTCCTGTCAATTGCTGTATGTTTTTCTCCAAGCCTGGAACTGTTCCCATCCTGAATTTTGCTCCTTCACAGACTACATTTTTTTCGTCCTGGTATAAGCAGCGAGTCACCCGTTTCTTCCTGGATCTGAACAGTTAGCACAAATTCAAGGTGAAAATATCCTCTTTCACACATCTTTCTACCATGTTTCCTATCAGACCAGACAACATATAGAAGTGCGTGTGTGTGTGAATTCGCATTCCTCTCTATGAATGTCACAGGAATTTAAAAGCCAAGCAGAAGACAGGAAGCAGAGAGTTTCCTTATTCACAGCGGACTTGGTTGGACATGATGGCTAAGATGTCCTGCCTTGCTCTTGGCACTCAGTTTGGGGGATTACCTATCCCCCATCTCCAGAGGCTGGTTGAGCATTTGTGTGGAATTTCAGAGTCTCTGCTTCTTATTTTCCCACACTGCAAGGAGTCAGAAACACCACACTCTGCCCACCTATTTCCACCACTCCCTCAGAGGAAAGAATGATTCTTACGTTTAAACTGTTCTCTTCCACCAGCCTGCCTGACATAAAAATATTTGTGAAACCATGTTGGTTTTTATCAGAGGCCAGATGATGACATCTTTCTATCACAGTAACATCTTACTCCATAATTATATATTGACTTCAGTACTTATCCCTTGTGCAGTAAGGTGCTGCTCAGTTAAAACAACCGTATCACAAATTAATCAGTTACTATCCTCAGAGATCTTTGGGAATCTTGGGAGTAGTAGCCACTGATTTGTATATCATTGTTAAAACAGTGGTGGAGGGAAGGGTCTGTTTTTTCTTTTGAGTAGAAGAAGTAGAGATTTTTGTTAGCCATTTCCTTCCTGGCATTATTCAGCTATGTCCCAGCTGGCAGTTCATAGGGTAATTTGGACAGTTTATATCCAAGTGTACACAGTGGCCCAATCCTGAGTCAGAATCAAGGCCAGACCCTGGGTGAGAATCAGGCCCTGTTCTTGTGCTGTTCCATGCCAGAGATCAGAAGCCTCAGTTCCAAGGACATACAGAACATATGCAGTAGCTGGTACTGTATGGCATCAGGATGAATGTACTGCACTATTTTAGGATGCATGATAAGAGTCCTTAGAAGTAGGACTTGTAAAATTACCTAATTAGAAGAACTCTTTTGCCATTCAAATCTTGATAAGGGCATTCATCAAGATTCAGCTCTAACTTTTGGTACATTTTCTGCTTTATTGCCTTGGATGCGGGAGGATTCTTCATTTGGATAAATGTCGTTTCACGCACAGAGTGCCCAGGTGGCCAAGAAGGCCAATGGCATCCTGGCCTGTATCAGGAACAGTGTGGCCAGCAGGACCAGGGAAGTGATTCTGCCCCTGTACTCAGCGCTGGTGAGGCCTCACCTGGAGTACTGTGTCCTGTTCTGGGCCCCTCAGTTCAGGAAGGATGTTGAGGTGCTGGAGCAGGTCCAGAGAAGAGCAACAAGGCTGGTGAAGGGACTTGAACACAAGTCCTATGAGGAGAGGCTGAGGGAGCTGGGGTTGTTTAGCCTGGAGAAGAGAAGGCTCAGGGGAAACCTCATTGCTCTCTACAACTACCTGAGAGGAGGTTGTAGCCAGGTGGAGGTTGGTCTCTTCTCTGAGGCAATCAGCAGTGGGACAAGAGGGCATGGCCTTAAGCTGCGCCAGGGGAGGTTTAGGTTAGACATTAGAAAAAAATTCTTTATAGAGAGGGTAATCAGCCATTGGAAAGGGCTGCCCAGGGAAGTGGTGGATTCTCCATCCCTAGAGGTTTTTAAGATGAGGCTGGACGTGGCACTTAGTGCCATGGTCTAGCAACTGTGGTGGTAGTGGAACAAGGGTTGGACTTGATGATCTCAGAGGTCCTTTCCAACCCGTATGATTCTATGATTCTATGATTCTATTCTACACAGTACATAATTTACTGTGGCAGAAGCAGTTTTATCAAGTTTTGGTTTCTTTTAGAAGCCTACAAACCACCGAATAACTTCTTAACTCTCTTTGCTGTAAACAGCCAATATGACTAAAGCAAAAGGATCAACTTGCGTTCTCTTAATTTCCTAGATGTTTTCACTGAAACTTTTATTGTTTAATTTTTAAAAGCATTGATAACCTGATTTTATTAGTTAGGTATATGGTAAACTATGTGATAATGGCTGGCATCTATTTTATCATAAATCAGGGTATAGATATGCAATATTTAATAGCAGTGTCACATTTCTAACAAAGCATCGCAGGTTTGTAAATGCCAGTAAATAATAAGGCAACACTGACTTTTACATGTTCAGGATTTTGCCCCACATATGCCTCATGTTTTGTTGTATTTCTCAAATAAACATAGATTAAATATTTTTGTGAATAAACCAGACTAGAATCTAGGCCTGAGGCATTATGTTCCTAGCTTTCAACAAGATAAGACTTCTTCAGAAAGCTTTAGCTACTCCTGAGTGGAAGAAGAATACAGAAATATCAGTGTTTCTTTTTAAAGAGGACATCTTAGGGCAAAATATTTGTCTCACTAGCTTGTATTTTATAAATATCTTTTATTATATTCTGTTACAAATAACGTAAGTGTGAGTTTGAGCAATTTTCAAAAGTTTTCATTACAGTACTTCTGACAAATACTGCTTTATCCAGAACTAGATTATAGGGAAGAGAATGAAAATTAAGCAGAATAATTTAACAGCTGATAGGCACTTTTGACACTAATTGCTAAAATGAAGTTCTGTTAAGAAGAAAAGCTTGTAAGTACTGCAAAGCAAACTTCACTATGATTTTCACAAAGAAAACCAGTTCAAGAACAAGAGATTTTTCTTGTAGTGTCTCCATCCAACAAAACTTCAATAATTATGGCTACAAATGAATGTTTCAGTATATGTAATATCAAATACTGAAACAAGACTTTAGTCAGTTTAATGCAGCTATTTTTATGTTATTGCTTTCACTCATAAAGTGTTATGAAAAGAAGGTTTTATTGAAGCTATTACTTAATGTTTGATGGAAAGCCCCAGTTTCCAGAGAAAAGGAGTCTTCCCTCTCACTTTTTTCTCATCTCTCTCCTCCTCTTTTAGCCTTTGCTCACTTTTCCTTCCCTTTTGTAAGTCCTCTAACTGTCAAGGTTATAGAGCAGCACTTGAAATTTGTGACCAGAGTACACATCAAAAAATGTCAGAACAACACCAAACAGACAACAAACGTGGTGTCCACATGCATTAATTTTTTATGAGTGTTAAGCAGGAGCCCTGCTTATGGATATTTAAGGTTCACCTCTTCTTGCATCCCATACTATCTTCCTTCTCTTCATGTGTCCATTAAAATGTAGACTATTTTATTTTTAACTACTCAAAACAATATATTCCTCACCTCTCTGCTCTTGTGTCTTACTGCCTCTCGTGCCATCCCATGCAACGTATACAGGGCAACTTAATACTTCACTATCTGCCTGCCACTGTGCACATCTTCAGCTTGGACATCTCATAGAATTGCAGAATCATAGAATGGTTTGGGTTGGAAAGGACCTTAAAGATCATTTAGTTCCAAACCCTCTGCCATGGGCAGGGACACCTTCCACTAGACCAGGCTGCTCAAAGCCCCATCCAACCCCCCCCCCCATTTCCAGGAATGGGGCATCCACAATTTCTCCAGGCTACCTGTCCCAAGTGCCTCATCACCCTCACATAGAATTTCTTCTGTTTATCTAACCTAAATTTCCCCTCTTTCAGTTTGAACCCATTACTCTTTGTCCTATCGTTACAGTTCCTCATGAAGAGAGCAGCTGTGCAGGGAGAACTGCTTGAAGGCAAAGCTCACAGCTGGCTAATTGCCTGTGCTGGCAGGAGCTGTGGGTAGTTGCTTTACAGTCTCCACAGCTCTGAGATCATGCTTGTGTCAGAAACAGCAGGCAACTGGATGCCCAAGGCAACTGGATAAAACCAACTCAGAACAGGCTTTACAGGTCAGTAAAAAGAATGAAGATTTTTGAAAAAAACAGTTGTCTAGCGGTGGAATTATTTTGTGGAGCTCAAAGGCCCCTGCTTAAGGCCAAGGGGCTGCTGCCCATCAGCCTCCAGGTTTTAGAAGAAGTCAGCCACTTCTCATGCCATCTAGGAGCATTTGCTTGTTCAGAACTGTGAATCCATGAGAACACGACACAGGATAAGGCTTCTATGCCAGTGTACGAGCAAACTGCAGAGTCAACTTCAAAGTTAAAGCAAGGATATTTCAGTCAATAAAATAATAATTTTTGTCTTTAAAGGTGGATAACAACTTCTACTCAGACTTTTCTGCTAGAGGGTAGGCTTTTTAGTGGCTTTCAAGAATTCTATCTGGGAATCACTTTTTTTTCTGGTACAAAGAAGAACTTGCTTTGTCCTTTCTAGGTAGAGACTTCGTTCATATTTGTGTACTTTGAATTGCCCATCTTTTTATCATTAAGATGTTGTGATAAAATTGAAAATAGTTAGAGCTGATGGTTTAAAATGGATTCCAGTGGACTAAGATTTCTTACTGACCCTCAGTGCTCATATTTGGAGACTACCCATGGATGTAATAACTTAGAGAAACAAAGCAATACGCTAAGAACCATGACAGTTTAAAAATAGTCTCAATGATGCAGCACACTCATCTTGAGGGGAAAATGAATCTGCCACACTGCAAGTCCTTCATCTATGTTCAGAACTTGAAAACATTTTACAACCTCTTTTTAGACTGTATCTCAAAATAATGCTTCCACTATCCTTAAAGAAGAAACAGCCTTGGAAGAAATGTAAGAGAAACCTCTAGCAATGACATTTTTGAAATGACAGATTAAATTATTTCAGTGAAGGCTGGGGAAGTTACAGTCTTGGGCCAGTTTTATAGTGAAACTATAGTGAAACTATTTTGCATCATTACCAACTACCAGTTGGTTAGTTGGGCTGAACCAGTTGTGTAATTTCTTTAAATTGGACATGGATGATTCATGAAGTATCAAACCAAAATACCACAAGCACTTTTTGTGGTATAGTTTAAACATTTCTGTAAGGAAAATTACATTTGATGACATAGTGATGTGTATAGCTGGTGCCTTTTGCCCAGTGTGCCTTGAAACACTAAAACCACAAGTGTTCCTTGCAGTTATGAGACATAGTGAGGAAATCTGTAACTGATAATAGTTTTAAGAAAGAGCTCTCTATAGAGCTCCAGTTTGCTTTTTAGAAAGCAAATAATTATACTTAGCAACTTGACATGCAGAAGTTTGCTATTTGAAATTCAAAAGAGATATTAATAAATTCTGTCATTTTTGCTACCTCATTGAACTTAATTTATTGCTATTTAAAATTTTAATGGCAGAATTCTGCACTGAATAAGACAGTGTGAGAAGTGATATGAGAAATGGGGGCAGAAATAAACTTCCAAAAGGAATTTTTTTTTGTTTTGATGCACAATATATGCTCCGTTTGAAAAGGTACTACATAATCAAGAGCAAGAACTAGCTGGTTTTTATTATTCAGATAAAATATTATTCAAAGTGGGAAATAGAAATAATATATTCTGTCTTAGATGATCATTCATAGGCATACAGAACAAATAGATACCAACAAATCAGTGTGTCATTTATACAAGGTATTTGACAAATACTTCTAATATGTACACAGAAATCAAGATCTGTTTATGACTGACATGAACAGGCAAGAAAGTTTGCCAGTGTATTAATAATTATATCTTTTGTAGGCTATAGTTATTTATTCTACAATTTCTTATAAACTGCAGTCAAGTGTAACACACAATTTGCTGAATATACTGCTGACCATTGGATCTTGGAAGAATATGTCATCCAGCCTAATAAAGCATAAAATAACTTTCTCTTTTATTGTTCTGTAGAGAAAAGCATTATCTAATAACGAAAATAAGAAACATGAAAATCCAAACCTGAAGCAACAACTTTTCATTCTATTGTTGTGTAGGGAAAAGAATTTAAAAGAACCACAAGAAGCCAAACTCTAAGAATCTTACGAACACAGTTATTATAAACTGTTGCAAAAACTGAAGGCAAGTTTCAGAGAAAGTCAGAAAAGCTTTTGACAATATATAAAGTACAACAGAACAAAGACATTTGAGTGAGCGCATCCTTCGATTAAGCCTAAGTATACATATAGTTCTAAATGAATAAATGCATTATTCATATTTATTTTATGGAAATCATGGCATGGTTGTATTCCTTTAGTGTATCCCAGTCTCCTTCAGCTTTTTCTAATGGGCAGAAAAAAATGTTCATTATTGATGCAGAACCTCAAACAAAGTTTAGATTGCACCAAATTATTGGATAAAGGAGGAACCCCTATGACATTTTTCCAGAGAAATTGCAGCATGACTGCGATGTTAATTCAACAGCTACATTCCCTAATTCACAGTTATGCAACACACCATTAGTTTTCTTTTATCAATTACATCAAAGACCATGTAAGTAGTTTTATCTAGTGAGAACAGAATTGTTTAGCACACACACAGTGTGAGGTGGTGATGTGCAAAACATCAGAAAGCCCCCGAGCTTCAGTGAACTTGGCAAATAGGCTTAGGTAGTATTCAGTTAAAATTTCAGACAGTTTGCCACCTTCTGTCTATCCATTCATCTTCTTTGTCCTAATGAATCCTGTAGCGTTGTATTGAAAATATTCCACAGACATTAAAGTGTCAACCGCAAGTCTTTAAATCCAGAAAGGTATGTTTTCTCCAGTTCTTCTGTTCCTATAAACGTGTGCCTTGTGAACATACTTAGGGGAATAAAGCATGCGTTAATAAATATTCAGTAGTACTTGTAAGCACTATGATAAAATACAGTTGTCATCAAAGGTGAGAACTGATATTTAAAGGAAGAATATTACCTCTATAAATATGAATGTACTTATTTCTTACTGTATTTGAAACAGTCTCTAAATAAGTTTACTTTCTAGTTTTCCTGCTATGAAATAAACAGGAAGAATGTTCACTGGCTATGAAGTGAAATTCATATTAATTTTACTATGGTTTGAAAACTATCATTTATCACCAGCTTTCTGGTACTGTAGTTTGAAAAGATTAAGACATCAATATATGTGGTTTCTTGTTTTTTCTTTTCATGTCTAATCACTTTTTGCTCTAACTCCTGACTTACTAAAGGCTTTACTTGAGAAACTATGTTTTTCAACTGAAAGAAGCATGCTTACAGTAGTCTGTAGGTAGGTGCGTTGCAGCAGCAGCACAAGCATCTTAGGGCAACCAAAGGTTTTAATGACTTTGTAAGGAGGCGAAAGGTGCCTAGAGGTAAACTTATGTCTGAACACTCTGGAAAAAAAAACACCCCATGGAAAAGCATTCTCTGAATTATGAAGGCTGCTTCAGAGATAGACAGGGAGAAAAATGCTTAAAAGAAATATGTGACATGGGCTCTTGGCAGCTGTGGTGGGTTGACCTTGGCTGGACACCAGGTGCCTACCCAGCCTCTCTATCACTCCCCTTCCCAGCTGTAAAGGGGAGAGAGAGTAAGATGGAAAACAACTTGTGGGTTGGGATAAGGCAGTTTATTTAAAGCAAAAGCAAATCAAAGGCTTGTGTGCACAAAAGCGAAGTGAAAAAGTAACAAGGCTTATTTTCTACTTCCCATCAGCAGAGATGGTCGGCCACTCCCGAGAAGCCGGGCTTCAGCACGTGTAATGGTTCTTCAGCAGGCAGCCATTGGAACAACAAATACCCCCCTTCCTGCTCCTTTCCTTAGCTTTTATATCTGAGCTGATGTCATATGGTATGGAATATCCCTTTGGTTAATCTGGGTCAGCTGGCCTACTTGTGTCCCCTCGGAGAAGGAGTGTTACAGTGCTGATTCTGTGCTCAGCAGTAGCCAAAACACCGGTGTGTTATCAATACCCTTCTAGCTACCAATGCAAAGCACAGCACTGTGAGGGCTGCTGTGGGGGAAATGAACTCCATTTCAGCCAGACCCAATACATTTGTCATAAAATATCTATTTCGTGGGCCTATTTTTTTCAAAGACTCAAACATGAAGAAATGGAACACACAAAAAATAACATCATCCTCAGATACCTAGTGATCTGTTGGCTATGGCACTCACTGAGGGTGTAGGAGATATAGATTAAACTTTCTGCTTTACTGGGTACTTTCTTAGAAAAAAGCTCTAAAACCTGAGGCTGAGAAAAATACACTTCTGATATTATGGTGAATAGGGCACTGGTCTACTCAGTAAGAGAAGACATCAACCAAGGACAGCAGTTCTGTTGCCTACTTTCAACCAACTAGAATTTGAGAATGAAGTGTAAAATCTTCATTTAAATAGATACTTTACTAAACAGACAAAACTGTTTCCTGGTAACTGTCGTGGGTGAATCATCTCCAGGATGCACCTATTTGTCTCTACTGGCTATAGAAGTCTGGACAGATCGTTTGCAATATATTTTTACAAAGGAACCAGTGCTGAAGTTCGGGTCCCTTTTTCATGCCAGGGTAGGGGAAAAACGTAGCAGTCATGTCAAACCTTAATGTCCAGTCAGCCCAGTAATTTCTACTCTGAATGCCATGAAGATTTGCTTATTCTCAGGGAAAGCAGAGATGGAGATGCCTGCTACTCTCACAGTCTTCTGCAAAAAGCTTTCCTTGATTGCATTAGAATGTGGAACAAAAACTCTTTTAATACCCACATCTGTTTTGTTTACACCACTAAATATTCATGTAACTTGAAATACAGGGTAAAGGGAAGGACAAGGCACAACATCTAATGATTGAACAGTTTACATAATACAAAATGCTGCAGAGAGAGGGCTGTGAGCTGCCAGCACAGAATTTGGCCAAAAGATTCTGTTCACTTGTAGTATAATTTCCTGAAGGTTACTTTTAATAGTCTGATCAAACTTCTGGAATTTTCTCTACTTTTACTACTTTACATACACTACTTTAGGTATGTGCCATATGTGATACAATTCAGTATTCAGTTACCACAGCATCCTTAAGTGAGTACAAAGTTTAAGAGAAGCTGTATAACTATCCACTAAAAAGTTTCTTGAATAATTCACTATCTTCCTCAGAAATAAATATACTGTAGTCTAGAGCTGGCTGAATAATGCAAGAAGTTATTAATGGGTAATTATTCTATGAGAAATGGTCAAATTTGCAATAGGTTTTATTCACAATAGATTATCTGACCAGTTTCATTGCTGTGAATCAATTTTTCCAAGCAGTCGGGCTATATCCTAAATGAAATGCACTTCCCAATGCTATTAAACAAAATTAAGTATTTCTGCAATATTATTCATGGTTCACTGTAGCCAAAGAAATACCTTATACTCTGCAGAGGCTTTTATGGTGATATAAAATACTTCAAATGCCTTTAAAACTATCAGAGTATTGTCTTGGGATTTGTCTACAGTTAAATACCTTCTTTTCTGCATCACCATTTCTGTATCGTTTCAATATTTGTATTTTACAATGTCTGCATGATGGCAGTCAATACACTGGCTTCATGAATAAATCATTTATTTGCAGAGTGCTCTCTGTTTAAATACCTGTGAGATCCAAGGGGTTTATTGTACTTCAGTTGTGTATAGTATATTTTATTATTATTTACTTATATCTTCTAACATCTTACAATAGGAAGAGTAGTGTGATGATGGGCAACAGAGATTGAAGATGATAAAACACACGATTTGTTTTCAAGAGCAGGTAAGTGACCTGAAAGGTGGCAGGGCTTGCCTGAACTTCAAAAAGCCACCCTGTGCCCCCAATGAGCTTATGAAGAAATCAGAGGAAGGGTGTGATAAGGGTTGTAAGCAGAGCCAGAAACAGCATAGTTTTTTAAAAAAATAATTTGGTTCCATCTTCCAATGTGAAATAGTTCACTGAACTGCAGTCAGTGACTCTACACACAGAAAAAGCTGTCTGTCAGTCTTACCAAGTGCACGTATCCTACCTGAAGGTATCCTGTCCTTAGAAGGTATGATTCAAATGCACACATCTGAGAAGAGTGACATCACAGGTTCAACATCAAAGTAATCAGTGTAGACTTTTATTCCTTTAAGACCAAAGTGGAAAGATTACCCTCCAAACTCATTATTACAATTTTAAAGCCAATGGAAGTCATTACATAATCTGTCCCAACTTGCAGGAAAATATATGATACTAGGACTGCACAGCATTTTTACCTGATATCTAAAGGAACAAAATACATTCAAAATAATAATTGCAAACCCCCCTACATATCAACCAAGAAGAAAGTTAGCATTACCCTAAGTAGGAAAGAGTTTATGTCAAATAAACATAAAACCCTCAAAACCCAAGTCTCTGTATCTTCTTTTTTAATTATCTTTAATTTCCAGTTTTATAACCATGGTCTTTCTCTAAGTGAGAACATCTGCTTCATTTCTCTAATTGACTATATTTTGATTTTTGGTCTTAGACTTTGTCACAAAACAGTCTTTAGTTAGCCCTTATTGGTGCCCTATTTTACTTAGAAGTTACTATGTTTCCAATGTGCTTAAAAAAATAATTCCTTATTTTATTTTCTGTCTTTGAAAAGCCCAAGGTAGTAAAATTTTCCAGACCGCTGGTGCTTCCTAACTTATCCTCTACCTTCCATAACTGGCATAATTTCCCACAGTATCAAAAGTATAAAATAGAAAAATATTATATATACACCTTTCCTTCTTGGCAACTGAAGAAATACATGGTCTATTTGATATGAATGTAAGATAGAAAATTTCTACGTGCAGCATCTTAAAAGAGATGCATGGCAATATTTTTTTTTTATGAATGATTTTTGCTGGCTCACTGCATTTACTAGAACTGTGGTTCGGCAGAGTCTCTGCAGAGCGCTACAGTGAAGCCGTCATACTTTATAGTACAACAATTAACACCCTTCTTGCAGGCTGTGGGAAAAAATGCACCAAGAGCCTCCAGCTGGTGCCTTGCAAATTTGTTCTCTGTCCTCTGCATCCAGGGCAACCTGAGTTGTAACCCTGTCTCCTAAAATCCTAGAGCCTGGGAATTTAGGTACTGTCCTGAATGTCAAGAGGCTTTGTCCATGTCCTCAAGGAGAAGAGGAGGTCTCCTTCTGTGAATGTTTAGAGCTTTGCTTTTGTGTGTGCTGACTGGGACCCACTTGCCCCCGGAATCTTCTTTCTTTCTGTGTCTACATTACTTTCTTTAAAGTCTGAAATGGAAGCTGCACAGATCATGTCATGACTACTAAAATATCAGAATTATGTTGATTAGGTAAAAGTATTGTCCTTCCTCCATATGTTGCTTCATATTTACCATAGTTTTGAAGCATTTTCTTGGATCTGCTGGAAAGTAAAAAAGCAACCACCTTACTACTTTCACAAATTTACCAAGGCTTAGATTGTCTAATTCTATCTCAAGGCAAAAATAAACAGGTTGAAATCCAGCACCTTATTCCTCTCAGCCTGTGAAGGAAAACTTACTGCTGAATGCAGCAGTGATTTTATGGATATCCACTATTGAGAAAAATAGATGTTAAAATGTAGCTTAATCCAATTCAATTTTTGACTGTTTTCAAAGAAGGTTATCAGTCCAATTTCAGGGAAGAAGAAAAAAACCCACCTGCTATTGTACGAAATTAAAGACTGTTGTTATATGGGCTGTTATTTTCTTATTTTAGACATTTATATATGCTTAGTTCATTTGACTGAATTACCTCAGTGCTGGTTAAAAATATTCAAAAATAAAATGGAGAAAAAATTAACTATAGTGTAATAGGAAACTAAATGATTATTGCTGCTATTTGCCAAAACTCACTGTGGAGGGAAAGGTATCATAAAAAGAAACTGAATCAAATGCATCTGGAAGTGGATTATTACTGTCCCACGAGGTGTCTTGTGATAATTAAGATAACAAGTGGGCAGCAAACTAGAACAACAGGATGTCATCGTTTCATCAGTGATCAGCATAAATCAATTTATAGTGAAGGCTAATTTGTTTCTCCTGTATCTCATTCTGAATACGATCTAGAGTCACTCCAGGGAAAATATGGATATAAAAGATCTAGAAGAACTTGAGAGTGCAGCTTGTAGGTGTGCTTCACAGGAGGTTCTAGCATTTTAAAACTTTTTTTATGGGGCCATTCAGTGAAAGAAGAAAGTGGTGTCATGCATAGAAAGCCACCACAGTTCTCTTCTGTAAACCTGGTCTTTGCTCTTACCTATCGTCATGGTTTGAAATCTCCAAAATCCAATTCCCTAGTCTAAACCCCCTCCTACATCTCAACCCAGTGTGAGATGTGTTTTTTCCAGACAAACACACCAGACTCAAAGTGGGGGGGAAGGGAATATATTACAATGACTGTACAAATAAATACTACAATACATTATATACAGTCTTAGCTATCTTTACCATGACATAAGTATTTACAATGGATCAAATCTCTTCTCTCCTCCAAATAAAAGTCCAGGAGGGAAGAAGGAAAGATCCTTTCCACATTTAGGGCAGCAGCCTCTCTTCTGTCTTCTATGCAGCAGCTTCTTCTGTCTTCCATGCAGCAACTGTAACTGGACTCTGCCAGTACACACGAGGGGGGTATCCAAGCCCCCTCTCGCCCTTCGACTCCAAGCGAAGGTCTCACCTGTGGACTGCCAGCAGGGACAAAACTCGCTTCACCACAGGCATATCACGAAATGCAGGGGCATCTTTGTGAATGTCCCTTCCTCAGGGAATTTAAATTCCCCTTTGCAGAGCTCCATGCTCTGTCTCAAGGCTGCTAGCTTAGCAGCAGTGGCGAAGGGGGGCTCAAGGTCATCCCCTCTGCATTCCTTCTGGCCATCCCATCTGGCTCCGGGACGTCTTTGAGCTTTTCAGCTCCTCTCCCTCCGGTGCTGCATGTTGCATTTTAGGACTTCCATCCAGTAGGAGTCCACTACCCCAACTCAAGAGGGGTCTCAAAGGGGTTTTGGGGGGTCTGGTTCAGTTCTTACCCCCAAAACTCTGTCTCTCAGCTGCTGGCTTTCTTTCTCAGCTCTCCCAGACAACTCTGTCTTCCTTGCTCAGTTGTATGCTGTGTCTGCTGCTTCTCCAGTTCAGTTCTTATCTCTTGGCTCTTAGCCACAATCTTTGGACGCTGCTGCCACCACTTTCTGCTGCTCACTCAAGGTGGAGAAAACTTATTTAGCTTCCAGCTGCAGGCACCTAGCCCAGCTTTATGCTGTTCCAGGTCCCCGCAGCCCCCCACTGGGGCTGGGGAGAGCCCAGCCCCCAGTGGGCTGCTGCTGTTTCTCCTCGTGGCTCCTACAACATGGCTACCTCTTCTACCACCAAACTACAACTCTCTCTTCCGGTCTGCTTGTGATATGTTTATATTTTGCAGAAGCACTCATTGGCTAAAACTTCAAAACTTCAAGGGTCAACACCCCCTGGGGTTTTACCATTTTATAACTGCAGGGGGAAAAACCTGGTTCAAACCACTACAACACTCCACCCCCTGCTTTTGCAAAATGTCAACATATCACAACAATTTGAAAAACTCTAATTAACATGCAATCTTCAATAAACTAAAATATAATCAAAATCTCTCTACTACACATCAATATAGCATTATCACAAACTTAGCTCCACTCTTAGTACTTAACTTACATTACTATAGCCTTACTTTCTACAATGGTACAGTCTGTGTTTTGTCTAGAAAAAACACATCTCACACTGGGTTGAGATGTAGGAGGGGGTTTAGACTAGGGAATTGGATTTTGGAGATCTCAAACCATGAACTAAAAGAAAGCTTCAGAAACCTCGAAGGACCCCTCAAGGTCATGGAAATGAGGTTGTTTGCTTATGTAACTTGTAACAACTGAGCAGCCAATAAGACATAACAGCCAATTCACAGATGCAGCTGGACACCTTTGCTGCCATGCTAATCATGCTTTCAAATAAACTGTTGTTTAATCCATACTCTGAGAAGCTAAAGGGGGTAACTCTCAGAAAAATAGCTTTTTCTCTGATTCATAACAAACCGGAGGGAAAGAGATCAAGGGATGGCAGAGGCATGAAGGTTTTAAACCATGGCCATGATTTACAAGGGAATAAATAAGCAGAAGGAGCCATTCTCCTCTGCACCAGACTGCATTTTTGAACGCAGTATTTTGGCCTGTAGTATCTGACTTCACTCTTTTTGTGTGTGCTGGCTAAAGAGAGATGGGTCTTGAATTTGCTATATGTTTCACAATTTCCTGCAGAGAGGGAGATGTAGGTAAACTGAACAGTTTATTTTGTAACCTGACTTAATTCTCTCCCTTTCTAGGGCATTTTCTAGTGAAATTATGATTCTGTGAATCAAACTACTTGTAGATGTGTCAAATTATTTGACATCTTACTGCAGTAGCATCTCAGTGCCTCTTGCTTGGAAGCTATCTAGTCTTTTTATTAATATCTAGTAAAGCACTTTATGAAAATGGCACCACACTCAGTATTCACATACAAAGTATGTTTTAAAATTAAACTCTTGAATCTTTTCTATAGAAATGCACACAGTCCTGATAAATCATGGGACAGGTCTCTGGAAATAAATTCTTCTGAATTAGGTGTGCACACACTATGTTGAAAATGTCATTGTAATGCATATAATTTCAACAAAATTATAGCTAATCATAGTGAAGTGCTGGGGTTTTTTTGTTCACTTTCTTCAGTAAATGGAATAATTGCCAGAGATTTCAGTTGTCAGCATTGTGTCTGGGGTGTTTCACATTATTCATGCCACGATCCATGAGTTAGAAATGAAATTCCTTTACAAAACTGGTGACAACATTTGCTGAGATAAAAGAAAGAGGTAGCACTGAAGGGATCAGGTTTGCTGTCAAAATAGTACTACAGGGAAAGAGAGAAAGACACTTAAATACAATTGATTTATTTTGAATGTCAGACTGAATAAAAGAAAAAGTTGTATGATTTCGATGTTCTAAAGACAAAAAAAGTCAAAATTTGGGAAGGTTAAACCATAGCATTTGAAATCTATTTTTTTTAGTAACTGTTCCAGACTGATTTATTCATGGAAGTTTGTGAATGTCCATGAACCTCATCAGAAAGTGTCCTACAAAATTTCTTATTAACTGCAAGATGAGACACTACATGAAAAAATGGGAAGTCTTGAGTGATTACTAAACAGGACCTTAGTTTTGCAAAATTCTTGCATATGCATGCAAGCATATGCATACATATTCTGCCTGACCTCTTGATGCCAAAGTGACTACTCAGGATAATGGTGTTGACCTCAGAGTTGACCCAAGAGAAGCATATATTTGTGAGATAGGTTATTGGTCTGGGGTACAGCAGCCCAGGGGCATTTCATGCAGCATACATATAATTTGAGAGTAGTAAGCAGAATAATGTATAACTAGGAATCTTTATTTGACTAATTGAATGTTCCAAATCCATTTTAAATTAACTAAGCTAGTGTAATATTTTCTTTCAAAGATGTTATTATTATTTCTAGCTTCATATTATGATGAAGAAAATGGGATTACTTTATGTTGATAGACATAAAGACATTTTCAGAGCATGTGTTATTACACTTTTTCCTAAAAAGTAATAGCAGCTTTCAGAGGGCCTCAAATAAATCCTAAAATAAGAGAACACAGACAGGTAACATGATAATCATTTATTTATTATCTCTCTTGTAACATTCCATCTCTTCAAGGAGTTCTAGAGATTTAGCACTGGAAAAAGATAAAATTGTAAAAAAGTAGCATTTCTCAGAATTATGGAGGCAGTGACACATAGTATAAACCCAGACCATAAAAATCTGAGAAAAATAGGTGCATTCGTGTCTTGTCTAAAGTAACTGCAACTACTTTCCTCTCAGCTTTACTGGCCTAATGATCCATAAATTTTGCTGCTTCTCCTGGTATTGTAAAAATATGAGTATTGCTTTAAAAACTAATTGGAAGTCTTGCTGGATAAAGTCTGATATAATCCTATTTTAAATCTTTCAGCTACGGTTAAGATTGTGGAGGATTTAGAGAAAGAAGAACTATAATAGAGAGCTTCCTTTAAAGTATAGTATTCGGGAAGCCTGTCTCTTTTTAGTTAAATGTTGGAGTCAGTGGCACTTGAGAAGGGTACTTTCTGAATCAGGACCCTGTTTTTTTGATAAAGCAGACTATTTTATGTCAGGGTATGCAAAAATCCAAGACATAAGCCACTTGCTTACATACAATTTAAATATTATGGGCTGTAACTTCAACTGATGTAAATCAACATACTTGATTCCAGTGATTTCAAGTCAACGTGTATCTGTTGGGGATGATCTGATTTCATTCCCTGACTGTGGGTCTATATCCATATATTAAAGAAAAAGGGTAAGCTTTACTGATTTACTGTTTGAATCACACCTAAAGTTCCATAAAATTCAAGAGTCTCTATCCAGCATGATATTTTTTTCTTTTATTCCTTAAGTTTTTAGTGTCATAGGTATCTCTAAGATGTAAAATAGACAGAAAAAACTCATCTCAGTGAATGGGCATATGCTACTGATCTTTATTTGTTCCAGAAAAAAAATTACAATGCTTGAAGTATTTAGTCCATGTAAGAGACACTAATGAAAGACTTCACTAATTTCACTTATTAACTTCAATAACTCAATTTATTTTGTAATAATTATTAATTTCAATAACTTACATTGTTGGGAAGCTTAGCAGGAACTTGCCAAAACATTAGAGGATTACAGCAGAGAAATTAGACAGATGTTTCAAAGCATGAACCAACCACTATCAGATAAGACTACAGGTGGACTGTCTCCATCAGGAGTTTATTCCAGAGAGGTCTACTCTGAAGCTTCTTTTGGCTGTCTTGAAATACTGAAAGATCAGTTAAGGGTGCCTCTTTTCCTAAAAATACATATCTGTTCTGCTGCCTCTGAGGAAGAAATGCATCAGTTTGTCACCAGATGTATTTCTGTGAGAGCAGAAAAGCTATTTCACAGCAGCAAATACACACAGTTTAGTTTCTCCACTGGAACACATTAAAAATTAGAAACACACACTGTGAGGTACGATTCACCCCAGAATAGAGAGCAAAATGTCTTCTGCTGTGCGAGCTTCCAGAGATCCCCAGCACAGAGTCCCACAGTAGGACACCACCTCATTAGCTTTTCCTCTCTCTGCAAGCACAGCTGGATGGCATTTCAGCTCCAAAAAGGAGGTTCTACACATTTGATGCTCTCTCTTTCTCTGCGAGGTTAGATTTACGCTGCAAATTTCAACTGTGTGTCTCCTACACACCGTCTTCTTCTGTGTCCCTCACAGCTGGAATAGCATTCTGTTTCACCAATAATTAAAGAGAAGGAGAAATTATTGTAGACCATAGATTTTAGGTACATAGATAACTATGAAGTCAGCTAGCCTGACTACCCATCTGCACAATCCAGGCTATTCTATTCACATTGTATACAGGTGTTCCTGCAGGTCGGAGTCCAAACTGAAAAATGAAATGAGAACACCGAGTCAGAGATATCTGCTACTGCTTTCCTTTTGTTAATGAAAATAAGCAAAACAATACTAGCCAGGAAATGAGCAGTCCTTCTGTGAAGAATGACAGATGAGACACTGATAGAATCTCCAAGAGACTGCTGAGGCAGGAGACACCCTGAGGGTGGGAAGGCAATGCTGAAGCAGCAGGTGGGCAGCCACCCAGCAGGGTGTAAGTCTAGCAGTGAGAGGAGGGCCCCATTTGAACCTGCAGCTGTTGAACTTTAAATATGGCTTCAGTGCCCTGGAAGCAGAGGAGCAAAAAGTCCTGTTAGGGAAGGATCCTGGGTCAGACATATCAGCTTTTACAATTAGGATCAGTGCTACGAAGAGACAAGTGCAGGTGAAAGAGGTGTGGCATGAAAAAGTGGAGCACTGACATGGATGAAACAGGCAGTTCAGCATAGACATGAGGGCAGGAAAAGGGTGGATAACTGCACCCTCTCTTTAGGGACTTTTGAATGTTGGAAAACTTCAGGAAGAAATAAGAGTTCAAAGTGAGATGGGACAAATTTTGATATGTTTTGTTGTGGAGGTCAGTAACAGATCACCTGGGCAAGAGGAGGTGGTGGATTGGCCTTAAATAGATATTTCTTGTCCTCATGGGGGGCCTTTCAAACGTCTGGAGGGAGGGCACTATGTCATTGAGCAGATCAGGCAGCTGAAACACTCACTGTATTCTTTTGTGTCAGTTCTTACAGGCAAAGCCCTTTTCTGAGACCACTGCTTCTATCAATATGGCTGGGAAAGAGAGAAGCAGATGACAGTTGAGAAGCAAAAGCTTCAGGGGACTATTTAAAGCAGCTGAATGTCTTCAGATGGAATACATCTGGGAGTACTGAAGGAGTTTGCTGAAATGATGGTGAGGCTAATCTAAGAAAATTCATGTTGATCAGAGGAGGTTCCTGCTGACTGGAAAAAAGCCAACATTGTATCCTTTTTTGAGACAGGAGGAGGAGGAAGTGGAGAATTACAGTATTCTCTCTGTAAATCTGACAGAGTCTAGGCTGGATGAGTAAGAAATTTTCACCTCAGATAGCAGTCCAGTGTTTTTCTGTTGAAATGGGGTATTGAGAAACTGGAAAGAGGCAAAGAGGAATACCACTGACCAGAGACATAGAGCATATAGAAATGTCTATTCCTGGTTGCTTTGAATACTGATTTATGAGTACAGTTCAGCTGATGTAGTTGGCATAGTCTTGCTTGGAACAGTACAATGGACTGGGTGACCTACAGAGGCTTTTCCCTCCAACATTTCTAAAGGTCTGTGATCACCACAATAAAAAGACAAAAACTGGTAGTTTAATTATACATGGGCTGGCAGAACAGCTTACACTCATGTTTTAAAACCTTCTACCATGTAGGTTTGATATCTGACTTAATATATGTGTTCTGATGTATTTTTTATATAAAGACAGTATTTTCACTGAGGACACCCACCTCCAATAAATAGCACTTGTAACTATCTCACTATGAATGCTTTGGAGTCTGTTGGATGAAATAAACAACGTGTTTTTCTGTAATATAGTAGAATATAGCAGGTTCTAAGAAATGTTCGTTTACATAACCAGCAACATTGGAAAGCATTAGCTAATATAAGTTGTAAAATAAGTTGTCTGGCTAGGATCCTTCTGCTTGGTTTATGCAGTTTATACATCTGGAAGACTGGTTTTACATTTATCTTCAGACTGAAGACATATTTTACCTTTTAAATGTTCCTGGGGAACAAAACAACTTTACTTCATGAAACACCCTATTTGATTCTGTAACAATAGCTTTGTGTTCTTTCATCTGAGTTATGGGTATGTTTGTAGCCTACAAGAGTAAATTCAGTCACTCCTTACAGATAATGATGTTGACTACAGAGGAAAACGTACAAATACTCCAAAAATCCCTTCTATAAAAGGAAGCTCTGCAGTATAATTAGGTCAGTAACAGCAACATGTTTATTATACTTAATAGAAAAATAGGAGCAATGGGCTTTTCAAATTATTAGCTGTAAAGTTCCTCGAGTCATATGAACAGTTAAAAGAATAGACTTCAGGGAAATGAAAACATTTCTCTAACAGGGAAACTTTTGTAATTTTGGCATTTATCCATTTCTTTAAATTATATTTTAGGCAACTGTTCATGAATCAAATTACTGGTTTTGCAATACCAAGCCTTACATTCAAATTGTATTCCTAATTTTGTCTGATTTCTTTCATACTTTATTTAATTTAGAAAAATATAGATATAAAGTTATACAGCATCAAATGATATCATTGTAGGAAAAGAATTTTGAATGGGGTCAATATTGTGCTTCAAATGTACCTTTCTGAGGATGAGCATATTGCCATGCAGCAGTAAACCAATCACTATCTGTGCTATATTCTTTCCTTTTTCAGGTGAGTAATAAGAAATTAAGTTTATATTCTACAAATGTTTGTAGATAGCAATTTGTTATTGGTGGAGAACAAACACATACGATTAATCTTGCCAAGGTCAGAACAATCCCTCCCCCTCGCTGTCTCTAGGACTCATAGTCTATCTCTAAAAGATCACAAGTGAAAGAAAAGCAACCCCTTTATTTCAGATTGATTTAAACATTTTTCATTTTTTCAAAGTATATCTTTAGTGTGATGTGACATCCCACTCAAATCCCTCAAAGACAGAGTAAAATATCAGTGTTGTAGTAGAGGTTTATCTTCAATCACTGTCTCTTTCTTCCTATGAGATCTGTAGGGATAGTGTAAAGCAGTAGGGAAACCAATATATCTAAGGGTCTGGCTCAAAGCCAAGACTAAAAATAAGGGCAACAAAAAACTCTCTATGTAGCATCTGAAGCAACGCCACGCATAAAAATGCATTTCTAGAGAAAATGTATCCCTACCTTAGAAGGCCAGCTGTGTGCTAGGTACATTTAACACAGCTTTGCCAGCCGGTCAAGGGAGGTGATTGTCCTGCTCTATTCCGTGCTGGTGCAGCCTCACCTGTGAGTGCTGTGTGCAGTTTTGAGCACCACAATATAAAAAAGATATTAAGCCATTAGAGAGTGTTCAAAGTGGGGCCACAAGGATGATGAAGAGACTGGAGGGGAAGCCTTATGAGGGGTGACTGAGGTCACTTGGTTTGTTCAGCCTGAAGGAGACTGAGGGGAGACCTCACTGTGGTCTTCAACATCCTCACTAGGGGAAGCAAATGGGCAAGTACCAATTTATTTAGTCTTGTGACAAGACTCAAGGAAATGGCATGAAGCTGAGTTAGAGGAGGCTTAGGTTATATACCAGGAAAAGGTTTTTCACCCAGAGGGTGGTTGAGCACTGGAACAGTCTCCTTGGGGAAGTGGTCACAGCAGCAAGCCTGTCTGAGTTCAAGAAGTGTTTGGACAATGCTCTCAGGCACATGGTGTGATTCTTGGGGTGCCCTATGATTCTATGATTCTAGTTGTTTGAAATATGTGACAGTCTCACCAGCATGCCAAGCAAGATTTGGAAGAATTTTTCTGCAGTGCATAGTGTGCTTCTGATGCTGATGAGAATGATTTCTAAAACGGCACGAGATCTTGGCATGAGATTTGCATACACATTCAGACTGAAAACTGCATCGTAGAACACAGTAGAATGCAAACTGCCCAAACTTGCACCACTATTGTATTTCAGCAACTATCAATAAGGCAATGCCTCTGCCAACCCAGCACTTGGCCCTTTTTTCACAGGAAAGATGAACTATCTAGAATTCTGTGGCTTTAAACTGAGTAAAAAGAAAATGATGAAAATAAATTTCCAAAATTTATGCAAGATCCACCCCCACCCCCACTATCCTCTTTTTTTTTTTTTTTTTTTTTTTTTTGTCTCATTCAGGTCACAAATTGCAGTAAGGCTAACTCATTTTCATTCTGTGCTCTGTCCCTCACACAGAGAAATTTGGGGTTGATGTGTCTTAGGAGAAGATTCTTTGTGTTACCCCGTCTCAGAGAAAATCAAGTACTATGAAAAAATAGTTCAAAATAAGTAAATTAGTATCTGTACTTCAGTGTGTGCTATATATGCCTGTATTAGGCAAGAATGCATTCCTATTGAGCCAAACATTTTGGTAAGAAAGCTTCATTGTCTTGAAAGAAGCAAAATGCAGTACCAAGAATCAGTGAAAGAAGCAAAAAGTGAATTTAGATGAAGGTGAGTGTCTTCTGAAGGTCAAGAGTTGTGATATGAATAATTACGTAGCAATTGTTCAACAAGATAGCTAATTTTAAAATATGACTAAATACCTTTCTTTGAATATCCACTTTGGTTTTTATCTTCCTCATGAAATTTTTTGAAAATCGTATATATAGTAAGAGACCACTAACAATATTGAAAGGATCTGATTACTTTATACTCTTATATGATGTGGTTTGGCAACAGATACTTTCTGTTCATAGTTTAAAATGCTTTTCTATTTGCAGCTCCTTAAAGCAATATGAAAATATTCTTAGACATATTTCTCAGCAGCACATGGCATTATCAGAAGCTGGTAGCTGTGCTGATTTCAGGTACCAGGCATCATTTACTCTCCACTTATTTGTGTCACTATAAAACTTTTGATAGTCTAACAATTTATCCTCAGTCGCAATATGTTCAGCAACTTCCCCACCCCCTGATTTTCTACAGATTCTTAAGAATGGTCTTCTGTGTCAAGGACTGTTCAAAAATCTCATCACACCTGTAATGTAGCTTGCTCAGTCGCAACAATGATATGTCCACCTAGGCAAAAGGAGCACTTGAAGCCACAAGCAGCTTTTCTGAAATCTCCAGCGCTGGCCACTCTTAGATGCTAAATAAACAGGCTGCTGGTCTGCCTCAGCATAATGACTTGTGTTTGCAGATCCATCTTTGCAACAGTCAGTGAATGTTGTCTTTGTTTTGAACCCTTTGCTCCACCTGCATACAGCACACCAGCTGATATAACACTCTTGGAAATGTTCCATTAAAATGGACTGATAAATAGTAAAAGAAAAAAATCACCTTCTCTAACATAAAACCAGCTTCACACATTTAGTTTATAAAGCTAAGCTCTAGGAGTGTTTTTCTGTCTTTTCAAGGCTGGTCAAAATCCTGGTAGTCGAGACAACAGTCAGGTATAAACACACGAGTCAGTCAGTCCCAATCTTTTGATTTGTGTGGTTTAAGTTCAGTTGCTATAATTTATATACTGTGAAGGAATAACACAGCAGTTGAAAACAGACCCTAGAGTTTCTGTCTGACTGGCAACTCAAGATCAATTGGTTCACTTGGCCACCTGACTGAGAGGGTCCTTTATTTGTGTGTTTTACTCTGAGAATCAACCTCTCATATGGTCTCTGTGGAATGCCTAATAAGTAAAAAAACCACATTCTTGTTCTGCTGATAACTGAAGCAAGGCCACTGAACTTTAAAGATCTGTACAGGAGCAAAAGAGTTTATGCCAGGGCAATTAGTTGATCTACATGTCTTAAGACTGGTTCACAAGTGAACTATGTAACTCACTAAAAAGCCGTTGTGTTACATTTTAGGTACTGCAGCTGCTAATCTCATTTTTTGATCACGGCAACATTTTACAGTGTATACATTGGCAAAAATATCACAGTGAAACTTCATTAAAACCTCAAAATAAACAATCTTGACTTCTAAACATTAAAGGAGCTGCAGATGTCTCTCCCCTGAGAAAACTCTTCACTTTCCAGATTTTCTCAGGCATAGGTTTATAAGAAATAATCCAAGTTTGTGTCACCTGCTAAGGCAACCCTTAAGAAATAAAGATTATTCTTTATTTTCACATGCTATTTCAGATGGTGCAGTTGTACAGCTGCATAAATTTGACCAGGATCTGTAAAGAAAATCAACCAACAAACCTTCCCTCTCTACTATGTGGCATAACTGGCATAGTCTAATTCAGCCTCCTTACTCTTCAAATCACACAAACGCATTGCAACTCATTTACAGTTCTTCATCTTAGAGATATTTTCCCATTTCACAAAAGCTGAAAAGTTAAAGGTTTTAAAATATCACTACTGGCATGGTTTTCCTTCCTTTTACTGTGGTGTGAATTTTGTCTATCACGTATGTTTGAATTTTTTCTTTCTCTTTTTTCCCTTTTAAACAAATTGGGAAAGGTCATTTTCACACTTTCTCAGGTCTGAAGAACTAGAACACATATTCACACGTACAGAAAATAAGGCAGGAAAAACCATCCTGGTTATAAGGGTATACATATCATTTGTTTAATTTCAATTTGCCAATAAATGCTATAAGGAAAGAAGAAACAGCAGCAAAGTACCACAGAAGTGCAAAAATTATTTTGCTTAGTAAAAAAACATTTTGCAGTGAAAGCGATTGCAAGATTTTCCAAACCATATTTTTGCGTAATCATTCTGGTGGTGTTACTCTCTAACCAGCACACTTGTTGGTGGGAGAAGACACAGACTGTCAGGCTGTCTGCTTGCTTTCCTGAACTTCTCTATCAGTCCACATTTACCTGCAGAAAGCCCTGTTTAGGCAGCATATCGCCTGAGCCCAACTCAAAAATCAGGTTGGCAGAGGCACTGTATGGGAATGGGAACCACAATGGACCCATGTCAGCCAGAGCAAGAAAATGAAACCAACCATCCTTTTCTGGAAAGGAAATCCACCATCCTTTGTTTTTCCTTCAAACACTGTTGTATTGGAATGTGAAACACTTCATTATTCATAGTAATGTTAAAAAGAGAAAAGTCAGGTCTACTCAGTACGGATGAAATGATGAAAGAGCTTGGAAAAAAAAAAGTGGGGCTTGAAACATAGTCTGTCCTGTGGATCCTTGGAAGGTAAGCAGCTACTTATACTCTGACTTCCCAATCTAGAGGAAGGTCTCTCACTGTCTGCAAGGGCTGTAGCAGTGCTCACACAATTTCCTCCTAGTCTCAGAGGTGCTTCTCTGTACGTCTGTTGGCTCTAAAAGCTGGGTGTAGTGATGTGCTCTTTTCCTTGGAAGGCAGATCACAGCAATCAGCAGTACCTACCTGGACACCTGCCATCTTTTTGGCTTAACTGGCTTTGAGCAAGTGTAGTCTCATGTTCATAGAGAGAGATGAGGAGAAGTTACACAGTCCTACCTGCGTGTGCCAATGCAGACAGTTCTGCATCATTATGGCCTTTGCAAACACATGCAGATGCAGTTACTGAAGATTTCTGTGAGAAATCAGTTTGTGCCAGAGTAAGTGAGAAGGAGGCTATGCTCCAGAAAACATCTGACACACCGTCCAACACTGCAGGACAAGTATACTCATCATAAGATTAGTGCCAACCTAGAGTGTCACCACTGGCTTCTCAAGTATCTTAAGTAGGAAAATATGTAGAACTTACGGCAAAGCTAAAGGCAGATATGTTATTCTGTCTGATCCAATCCACAGGTGTGGATTATTAAACTGAATTTAAACTCTTTAAACTAATGATGCATAAAACAAAAGAAGTATCTCTGCTGTAGAAGAGAGGTTGTGTGAAGGTGTTCAGACTGTGCATACAGGGTGTGAGTGAGCAGTAATCTTACCTTTTCAATAAACCAGCTAATTACACACATTATTTCACAAATTATGCTTCAAAACAGGATTTCACAAGATGCTAACATGGTTATAATAAGTGTGTAATAATAACATATCCTTCTCTCATTTTTGCAGAAGGCAGTATAACACCATATTTTTGGTACTGGATAGTGTGTGGGTTGGTAATAAATATGCAAGCAAATGTAAATACCATTTCACTGACTTCAGAGAATGTTAAAATATTTCTAGATTTGATTCAGGTGCATAAACTGAAAGAGAAGATAACAGTACAAAAAGCAGCACTGTAGTGTACCATTTTGCCTGGAACCATAGCTTTGACTTTATGCAGCTTTCTCCTTGGGAAATTCATTTCACCCTTCTTTGTGCAACTAGAACTTAAAAGCCCCTGGAAAGAGCAGCTATTTATTATTCCTATAACAACAAGAAGAAACACACACAAAGGGAAGAGGAAAAACCTATTTATATTGTCCTTGCTTCCTTGTATTGTTATTACAAGCTGAAGAGAGACTGTTGTCTTCAGTCCCCCAAATCATATGTGCATGTATTGTACAAGTTATGTAATCAAAAGCAACATTTGTGTTTGTAATCTGTGTTCAGATCCATGTATAAAATAACTACACATTCACAGCTCCAGTGTCTCTTCAGCCTGTCTCCTAGACACTCAGAGCAGGGCAGTAATGCTCGCACACTGCCTCAGTCACCCAAGTTATATTACTGAGGAACAGAGGAGAGGGGTAACAAATGACTATAAATCATATAGGCCCTTCTGATACAGACACTTTAGGTAATGCTTGACCAAAACCAGATGTGATGTGGTGCTTTGTGAGGCTTGCAGGTTCTCATACAGCAAACACAAGGTCTGAGATTGCCAGATGCTACCAAGAACCTGGACCAGAGCAAGGCAGACATGTTAACCACAGACAGTTTTACTGCAGCTGCACACATGCTTTTGGAGGGCTGTGCTTGAACATGCTTGTCTGGGAACAGGGACAGGAAGCAATCTGGGACTGCTCAGTGCCAGACTGCTTCAAAAATATATAATACTCAAGCAAAAAATGATTTTTAAAGGGATCTCTCTTCCCTACATCTAATCATAGAATCATTTAGGTTGGAAAAAAACCTCTAAGATCATTGAGTCCCACTAAACCATGTCCCTGGGTGCCATGTCTACATGTCTTTCAAATACCTTAAGGGATGGTGACTCAACCACTTCCCTAGGCAATCTGTTCCAGTGCTTCACAACCCTTTCCATGAAGAAATTTTTTCATAATATCCTCTGAAGGAGCAAGATTCAGGATGGGAGCAGTTCCAGGCATGGAGAAAGACATACAGCAATCGACAGGACTTTATTGTATGGACTTTACTGTTATTATGTGGTTTCAAATATGTGTATTGCATTGTATCCATACTACACAGTGCACAGCTTGCACATGCCTGGGCTTACCATGAGTTTTGCCTGCTCCTTGCTTCCCTGCTCCTCTCTCTTATAGGCTGAAGAAGCTGCAGAGAGGAGACAGTTCCTCCCACATTCCTCCCCCTTCACCTGTGTCCCTACCCTGATTTGTTCCCCTGATTGTCTGTCTCATGCTCCACCCCATGTTCTAGCCCTTTCCCAGCCTGAACTCATAAAAGCCCTGCACATCTCAATAAAGTGTGCCATTGGCACCTGTACCTTGACTCTGGACCTGTCTGTGCTGTGTCACAGCCACATTCCCCTCCCCACTTCTAAACTTTGCCTGGTGCAACATGAGGTCATTTTGCCTCATCCTGTTCCTTGTTACTTGGGAGAAGAGGACGACTCCCACCTTGCTACAACCTCCTTTTAGGTAGTTACAGAGAGCATTAAGGTCCCCTCTGAGCCTCCTTTTCTCCAGGTAAACATCTCCAGCTCTTTCAGCTGCTCCTCATAAGACTTGTGCTCCAGAACCTTCACCAGCTCTGTTGCCCTTCTCTGGACTCCCTCCAGCACCTCAATGCCTTTCTTGAAGTGAGGGGCCCAAAACAACACAGGATTGAAGGTGCGGCCTCACCACTCATTACTGCCCTAGTCAGCTGCCACACTATTTTTGATACAGTCCAGGATGCCACTGGCCTTCTTGACCACCTGGGCACACTGCTGGCTCATGTTCAGCCACTGTTGACCAGCACCCCTAGGTCCTTTTTCACCAAGGAGCTTTCCAGCCACTCTTCCCCCAGCCTGCATAGGGTTATTTTGACTGAAGTGTAGGACCTGGAACTTGGCCTTGTTGAACCTCATACTATTGGCCTTGGCCCATAGATCCAGCCTGTCAAGATCCCTCTGCAGAGTCTTCCAACCCTCCAATGGTTCAGTACTCCCACCCATCTTGGTGTTGTTTGTGAACTGATTGAGGTGCAATCGATCCCCTCATACAAATCATTGATAAAGAGATTAAACAGGAGTGACCCCAGTACTGAACCTTGGGGAACACCAGTTGTGACCTACATGTAATCTATATATGTAATCTCTCAGAAAACCTAATAGTGCTACTGCTCTCTCTCTCTAATTTTAATAATTTAGAAATTCTCTTCTAGAGTTATCTGGCTTGTTTTATGGACGGTATCAGACCCTTGAAAGCAGTGGAAGCTAGCAGTGCAGAAAAACTATCAAAAGGTAAAACATGACCTCTGAGTTTTCAAGTATATGCAACACTATGGAAGACAGAGGGAGAAGGAATATACTTTCCTTTATAGCACCTTTGGGAAGCAGATTTTGCTGCCTGCTTTTTCCAAGCGAAGTCAACACTTCCTAGTAAAACTGCTGTCATAATATATAGGAAAGATTTGTTAAGATATTACATATTGACATGATATGATTAAGATAAGTTAATTGTACCTTGAGTACTGCTTATCAGCGGTAAAATTAGAATAGTTGTAAATATGACTCTATCTGTGACCGAATAAATATTCCTATCACTCCTTCAGTGCTGGGACTTAGGTAATGCTTTTTCCATACTGATCTAGGTGCACATTCAAGGGTCTCGGTGCTTTTTCCTTTAGTATACCAGAGGAAAAAGAGTAGTATTCTGCCTGTGCTTTTTGCTGTAAACTATACAGCAAAATTATAGCAGCCTTCAAAGGCTGCTTCAGATTTTAAATTGTAAACTATATATGAAATGGAAAGGATACTGCACATAGAAAAGTGACTGAGACTGAAAGGAGAAATCCAAATATTTTAGAGAATTACTACACATTACTACACTTCTCACTATTTAATAGTTCCTTTCAAATAGTTTTTTTTTGGTCTAAACAGACTGTAATTCTCAAAGGTAAACTTCCACTTACTATAAGTCTTTGCTTAGATAAAAAAAGACTTTTTATGTTGGAAAGAAAGAATTGTTTTACTTTCCCACTTATAGACTCAACAGATCTTTCCATGATTTCTTTCTGCATAAAGTGATGTTTATTAGTGCTATTTAATAGTGTCTTTATATCTGGTGTATTCAGAGACTGTCAATTTTACTGTAATGAAAAATATGCAAACATCAAGAAGAATTAAAAAGAGTGAGAGAAAATGAAATTGTGTATTGAAAAATCATTGTTCATAAACAACATTCAGTTCCCAGAAATCCAGAAATGCCTCCCAGATGTTGGAGTCAATATTAAAGCAATCATGATGGTTGCATCAGATAATTTTTTTTATTTATTAAATGGAGAAGGAGATTGAACTCATTTTGGCAAGTAAATAGGTGTCTGAGAGGAAAATTTGACCTTTTTTTTTTTTTAAGAGTAGCCCAAAGCTACCTCAGACCTGATATTTTTCTAAAGGGACCTACATGAATTAGATGCTCATCTGCTCCAATATGTCAGGAAGGATCAAACTTTTCTGGGCTTCTCTGAAAATCTCAGCTTGAAGAGTTGCAGTTGGTGGTGGAAGATGTGTCTGATTTCCTTCCTTTGAAGTGAATTTTTATTTATGGAAGTATGAGATTTTAGTATATTAAATTACAAATTAAAAAAAAGAAAGGGACCTGAGAAGATTCAAGATTAAAAATGAGGAATATCTCCCTAACTGTAGGGCTTGAAGAGTCTTATATTCAGAAGTCATCCAAACGCCTTAAATACATTTTTATCTAAATTTTTTGAATATTAAAATTTTGTAAACAGTCAGTACTGTTGCAAAACTACTTCAACATTTAAGTATAAAAATGTAGGCCTATCTACGCTAAACAGAAGGGGTGTATATGCAAAGCACATAATTGAAATTGTAAATAAAGAATATGAACACAGCTTTTAAAAAATTTGCTTGGCTGTTGAAGTACAAGCTCCCTGGTGGCATCATCTTAGCAGTAAGCCCAACAAAACCTGGTAACTAACCTCTGGTCCATGCTGTGCTGCACCTCTAATTACTGGATAGTTTGCATTGGATTGAGGTAACCTGTTTGAATTAACCTTGGAAGGAAATTAAAAGCTCTGACAGATCATCTTCACCTGATGCAAGAACAGGCAAATTCTGAAGGAGCTTTTCTGCTCTTCTGCCATTTCCCAGCCTGGCATTCCCATTGCCTTCTTTGTGGCATCTGTTGTGACTGCACAGTCGAGCTTGGAGCAGGTGGAAGTCTGACCTTGCAAAACCCCAACCATGTCATCCTCATCCTCCCCCCAAACTAAAACTATCTTTTCATTAGCTCAGACAGTTTATTTAACACCCTCCACAATCAAATGTTGTGGATGAAGGGCAGTGGACAGCACTGATGCTGCCTGTCATAGTTCTCAGTGATAGAGTTTCCCCTCACTTGGGTATCAGGTTGATCTAGCTGGAACTAAAATTCTTTTATTTTACCCTAAAGAAAAGAGAAATGAAACTTGTAAATTACAGTCCTAGCTGCAAGTCAGTTCCACTTCTGCTGCTTCCCAAGAGCCTCCATGAATCTCATAAAACCAATGCAAATTATCCCAGAAGGTGTCTGGCCTGCCCTGGTAGCTCCTTTTATGATGCTGTATGAAGAGTGAAATACAAATGTCAAAGCAGCTGTTGACATTCTGTATCTCTCTCTACTTGTTTCGGTCTGCTCTCAAGAGTCTGTGGTTTCTCTTCTTGATTAAATTAATGAATAATTAATTAAATATATTTCCAATTATTTTAGCTCACAAATAAACTAGGTTTTGTGTAGCTTCTTAGTTTCCTCCTGTCAAAAAAGGCATCTGAATCTGAATTCTTTACAGCCCTTGACTCTGATCTTACAGCACGTCAGATACACATGACATTTTTTTTACATGTAAATCACTTCTAAATGAAATCTGTTGTGATGTATGCATCTCTTCTCTCACTGACCTCTGTAATGCCACATAAGTTGTGTCATACTTCTCATGAAGCATGAGAAATAGAGTAGAGCCTAATCTATAGAAAAATAACAAAGAACTACCATATAATGATAACTTTTGTGGTCTAGTGAATTACCTTAAGGAAATACAGTTTTAAATTGAACCGTTTTGGAACAAGACATTTTAATTCAGTTATCCGAAATAAATTTTGCAGATGTGGGAATTTTTTTTTTTTTTTTTTTAATAGGCACTCAGCTGAAATGCTCAACATTTTCTAATTTCCCCACTGTTTCACTTCTTGACAGGTATTGATATTTCCATTTTTGATTTTAAGATATAAAAATATTGAAGCTATTGAGAAAATTCCCTGAAACATTAACATTATGCTAAAAAAATTATTTTTCTGTACAGAATAAAAGAATTCTGATTTTTCACTGATCTCTGTTTAATAGCCAAGTCAAAGAAATGACCCTAATGCCATCATTCATTAGAGTGCTGACTTCAGCAGCTCCTTTACAGTAAACTAGTGGACTTACTAGATTCTCTGCATGAAGGGGTGACTTGGTTTGTGCATGTCTGTGAGCAGCAAGAGCCTGGCTGGTCCACAGAAGAGGATGAGCCAAGAGGTGAGAGTGGGCACAACCTGGGGAGGATGGTGACCTCCCTGATGAAGGCACATCCCTAATGCATCAGGGCAGGTGGTGAGAGGGATGGGGTCCATCAGCAGCCTCAGGCAAACTATGTCTGAGGTGAGTTGAGCCCAGGGATCTCCTCCAGAGAGGCAGGAGGCATTGCTGGAGAAAAGACTACCTAGAGTGTAGGTGCAAGGTCAACCCAAGAAACCTGCAAACCAAGACTGCCTGCCTCCTCCCCTCCTGTCCTCCTCACTAGGTGATGTTTAACAGATTAAGCCAAGTTAAAGAAGGATATCATGTAGCCTCAGTGCTAGAGTTCAAGAGATTGTTGCGAACTTCTCTTAAGGAGAATATAATTTTAAAGATTTCCTTTGAAGCAAAACCTTCAGTTATATTTAATTGGTGACACACAGTCCTCAAACCCAACAATAGACAACACAAAGAAGAAATGTAGCTGGAGTTACTCAGGCTCGCTCCCTTCCTTCACCAGGGGTTGTGAATGCAGACTTGCCAATGCACAGATCATTGGGGACAGAGCAAAGCTCTGACATGTTGCTAAAGTTCTCATGACTAAATAAATTTAACGCATGAAGTAATTAACACTTTTTCTTGAAAATTCTCAGAAAAGTAACTTTTAATTCAGAGTAAGTGCAGTAATTCCAGTTATGATTTAATGCATTCTTTATACATAATAATAGGATGAATCACTGCAAAACTGAGTGCACAACTATGCAGTTTCAACCAGAAAACTCTCACTTTCATGCCGATAATAAAAGCTGTATCACATTATGCCTAATCACAGCAGGCCAGAAGCCTCCTCTGTGCCCAGTTTAATAGCAATATACAGAACAGCTAGGAATTCTTACTAGATTAACTGTATGTATAAGAAACCAGATTGCAGTGCTGCGGTATGGGTAACAGTCTTTTAGCTAAGCCTAAGAGTAAGGTACTCTTGTGCCCTTTTGTTTTCTACAGAAGCAGGAAATGTGGTGCTACCAGCATATACAATACCAGTGTATTTGTATTTCTTTGAAGCATGGGAAGTGCAATGTAAGCTGAAACACAATAGTATTCCTTCGCCTATGCTGTGAAGGAGTTATCACAGTAAAATTCGGCTCAATAACACCAGAAATACATAGCTGTAATGTGTCTATCTCTCCTTTATGTCTTTTAAGCCTCATCTTGCTCCCATCAAGTCCTATTATACAGTCTCTGATCATGTTGCACTTCAAGGGTGCAGAGAGAGGTACTCAAAATCCCCAGGTAAATAGTAATGGAATAACCTGTTTCCACATTCACTTTGTGCTGTCAGTTACTGTTTAGTTTATGCACTGGAGAGAAAAAGAAGTTCATGCCCTTCTTAAAAGGAGACCTATTGCTGTTTAAATACTTTTGTGGAAGTTTTCATTAGCCACAGAATGGCTAATTCCTTTCTGAATGCTATTCAGACTCTTGGCTTTTGTTATCTAATGTGCAAAGAAACAAATTACATTATAATTATAATTCAGGGAAGGTGATTCAGATTCTATCAAGATCTTCAGTTTTAGCCTAGAAGGACTCTGTGAAAACTAAGAGCCGAGGAATAGTTTTTAAAGAAATACAAAGGCTCTGCATTTTTGTATTTGTATTTTTGCTTTTCACTCAAATTATAAAATTGGACATGGTTCAAAAACTGTTATATCCTTCTCAAAACTGGTATACCTAATGCTGTTTTAGCTGATGAGAGTCTCAACAGAAACTTTTGTAGTGGATATGTGAGTGTGTGAGAATAAATATATAATGGAACAAAAGTTTAACAGAGCAATATACATAAGAAGAAAATACAGGTTATTAATTAGCAGTGTAATACTAATAAAGAATAGATAGGTCTATGTAAAAAAAACAAACACAAAAAGGCCAGTGTCTTGTAAAAAAACTAATACCTTTCTCCTAACTGCTCCTTTTTGTGCTCTTCCATGTGGATATCCCTGTGACAGCCAGAGAAGGGCCCAGGGTGCTACTTCAGAGCAGCAAAAATGCACAAGATGTCTATAACAAGACCTTTATGTATTAAAATAGAGACTCATTAGATTTTATGCACAACAAGTTTGTATGAGACTGTAGTTTTCTCCTTTACATTATTCTCCTGCTGCTAAGACAGAAAGACAAAGAAAGGTGTCTGTAAAGATTCCACAGCCCTTGTGGTAAGGACTGCCCCTGGGACTCAGCCCTCCTGTCCCTGAAAATGACTCTGTTGGCCAGGGCTGGTTGCTTTTCAGCTGGGTTGGCAGCTGGGTTACAGGGCTGCTTTCTGTAGCTTTACTGACCAGAGTGTCTCTAACACTACACTAGAGGGGAACACATAATTCAAAGGGAAAAAAAGAAGTCTGCAGCACTTTTATGTTCATTTCACAGTTCATGGTGAGAATTTATTCTTATGTTTCAAGTTCCTACAGTGCTATGCTGAGAAAATGGGCCTTTAGTAATTTTCTTTTAATTGGGCGCCCAGCGTTACAAATTTAGCACAATCTGGGGTATATTTTGAAATAACCTGCTGCAGCTAGCACTGTGGCAATAACTGAGTCTAGGTGTGACTAAAGTATAGTCCATCTAACGGTAATAATAGGTGCCAAACCCTGGTGTTCTTTCATAGGTGATAAAAGGATAATTTAACACATATTGTATCTAATTCTTTTTTCAGTGGGTAACACCAGATCAAGGTTTCAGTTCTGACTTTACTTAGCTTTATAGAACTCACCAATAACTTTGATATTTTGCTGCCAACTTACTTTTTTGTAGGCTTTGTCCAATCTACGTCACAGTTTTCTATGACTTTCTTTAAGAAATTCTCAGTTATATGAGCACATTTTTGAAAACTGTTGGTGACATGACTGTGAATTATACAGCTGCAGATTCTACTTTGAAAGTGTACTCCATCAAAA
Source organism: Chiroxiphia lanceolata (assembly GCF_009829145.1). NCBI lineage: Eukaryota > Metazoa > Chordata > Aves > Passeriformes > Pipridae > Chiroxiphia > Chiroxiphia lanceolata. Next base: position 28,309,367 of record NC_045637.1, read on the forward strand.
ATTTCCCTTGCCTTCCATGGCCCTTTTTACTGGCATCTTCTCCCAGTTATCGTATAAAAACATCACAGTTAAAATTGGAGGCCTCATTCAGGAACATAAACATCTATAAATCTTGACATGGCTTAAAAACTTACATCTTTCTCAAAGCTGAAGTTTTGAGAATTTGAGTAAGTCATGAGTAACTCAAACACCCTCCTGGAACTGGCAGGTATGGACAGGACTATATGAGCCTTACTCCTTTGTGAGATTCTCAGGTGGGGGAGGGGTGTCTAGAATGACACTGGACACCTGTGTTTAATCATCTAAATTGCTTCCTTGGTGTCTCTGTTTTGGGATCCTAATGAAGGATTCCTGAGGACTTAAGTACATGGTATTGTCATTGACTCCAGTAGGACTCTGAACTCTTAGTACTTCTCCAGGCCATGAGGACTACAACCACTGAAAAACTTCTGTGGTAGATGCCTCTGTTCAATGTTTCACTCCTTGGAGGCTGCCCTCAGTTGTTGTTCTGCCCATGCTGCTTTGGTTCAGGAAGCAACAAAATGCTCAGTCTGGATTTGGGCTGAGCTGCCTTAGACTTAATAACACTGTGTACCCTGTTCATATAGCTCATGCCCAAACCCCATCTATGTGCACACAGGAACTCTCCCCACCTTATGGTATTTGTATGTCTATATCATGTATTTATTTAGATTTTCTTCTCTAGATCCTGCACAAAACATACATTTTTATGCAGTGGCATTTGGGCAATGGGATAACCTCTCACTCTGCCTTCCAACCACTCTATAGTCTTCCCTGAGACACTTACTCCTGTATTGTCCTCTTTGGGTCAAACACTGTCTCCTTGGCGACACCTTACTTGTCTCTCCCTCTCGGTTTTCCTTTTGCTTTTCTTTCTACAGTGCTCTTTAGTCACTACCATTTGCTGTTTGCTTCCCTGAAACAGTTGCATGACCTGTCTTCTTGCGAAGCATCTGCCAGTGGATCTCAGGAATATTTTTCTTCTTCTGTAGTAACAGCTGAGATGAGCGCTTACCCTAATCCCATCCTCCTTCAGGCTCTGCTTTGTCCAATAGCTCATTACGTAGAACAGGCAAGGCAGGACCAGCTCCCCTTACTGCCTCACAGACTTGGAGTCTACAACTACAGCCTCCCTGCTGCAGGGCTGCAGAGTTTTCTGAGATAGGACTTTTTGATTATTTTGAGCTGAAACTGTTCCTCTTTGTGTGAACTAAGTGCTCGTTGACTATGAATGAATATTCATCCTGAATAGGATGAGAGAGAGCAAGCTGAGCATGACTTCAGCAACTGCAAGACTCCACTGGGAGAAGAAGGTTCCTGCTTCAGTAAGTGATCATGATGAGAATATATTTTACTTTCGGTATTCATAAAAGATTCTTATAGTGGAGAATATACATAAGATGGGTGATACCTGCTGATTCTGGGATGCTCCCTATGTATTACTTCAGTATCTTTTTAATGTAGACTTTATGTATGTCATTTTACTGTAATGTTTGATGCTTATGGATTTTTTTGATTTTCAGCTTTTTGTAGATTTTAGATTTTAGCTATATTATATCCCTTATCCTTAGCATAGTAGTTTACACATTTACTGAACCCTCTTTCCCAATTCCATATTAATCCCTCTAAATTCTGTTAGCATGTTTAGACTTCCCTCAAGGTAGGTCTTCATTCTGTTTAAGAACATTTGCACCCTGGCTTGAGCAACAAGGTACCCCACAGATAAAGTGAGCTTCAAACCCAGAATTCTGGAGGAACTCCAAGGACTGTACTTACTTTGAGGAAGATGAAGATGAGGAAGAAAGGGTCCCTGCCTCAATTTCCAGAGAGGTGTGCTGGGGGGAGGACCTGGGGGGAAGATAAATCTGGAATTGGTTGAGATAATACCTTAAATTGTGGAACCCCATGGACACGAGGGATGCGTCATATGTATTCCTGTGGGCCTCAGGCCTGAAATTAAAGGACTTACTCTCTTATCTCCTACATTAAATTGGCCTGGAGTCTTTTTTTCTGCGGTCTCTTAAGGCAACACATAGAATCAGAGCTTCACAGAATAGTTGAGGTAGGAAGGGACCTCTGGAGATCCTCTTGTCTAGTCATGTCATCTGTCACTGAAGCACATCTGCACCAATAGGTGCAGAGAAAGTCTCGGCCCTCCTTTGCACTGTGGATATGCTGAAAAACCTGAGCTGGCAGCACATGTGCTAATGTAAGATGACATTATGTTGGGTGGAAGTGTTGATATGCTTGAGGGGAGAAAGGCTCTACAGAGAGATCTTGGCAGACAGGATTGATGGTCAGAGGACAACAGCATGAGGTTCAACAAAGCAAAGTACCAGATCCTATCCTTGGGCCATGACAACCTCATGCAGTGCTACAGGCTGGGGGAAGAGTGGAAGAGTGTCTTGAGAGCTGCTCAGCAGAAAGGGACCTGGGGGTACTGGTTGACAGCCAGCTGAACATGAGCCAGCAGTGTACCCAGGTGGCCAAGAAGGCCAATGGCAACCTGGCCTGTATCAGAAATAGTGTGGCCAGCAGCATCAAGGCAGTGATTGTCAGCCTGCACTCAGCACTGGTAGGGCTGCATCTCCACTTCTGTGTTCAGTTTTGGCTCCCTCACTTCAAAAAGGACACTGAGGTGCTGGAGCATGTCCAGAGAGGCAATGAAGCTGGTGAAGGGTCCTATGAGGAGCAGCTGAGGGAACTGAGGATATTTAATCTGGAGAAGGGTGGCTCAGGGGGCATCTCATTGCTCTCTACAACTACCTGAGAGGCGGCTGTAGGGAGGTGAGAGTCAGTCTCTTCTGCCATATCACAAATGAAAGGGCAAGTGGAAATGACCTTAAATTGCAGCAGGGGAGGTTCAGATTAGCTATCAGAAAAAAAAAAAACAAACCCTCAACACTGAAAGAGTTGGTTAGGCATTAGAATAAGTTGCCCAGAGAGATGACGGAATCACCATCTCTGGAAGTGTTCAAGAGTCATCAGGATGTGGTCCTTAGTGATATAGTTTAGGAGTAATTATGGTGGTGCTAAGTTGATGATTGGACTAGATGATCTTGAAGGTCTCTTCCAACCTTGATTCTGTGATTTTATAAGCTGCAACTTTATATTTATTGACTCAGATCTTTACTAGCTTATGTGTCTCCCTCATTCACTCTGTTACTCTGTGCCAATGTGCTTAATCTTTCAGCTGTGTGATATGCAGATTTTTATTTATTAAAGCATACAGTGTTGTCTAAAGTAAAAGAGAAAATATGCTAAAGTTCATAGTTCAGCAAGTTTTACATTTGTTTGAATCAAAAATATCTCCAAAGAATACGGGAGTAGAAATATTTTTTCATAGAGGCAACGTTACAGTAACATGGTTCTTGCTCGATTATAGTGATTCATGGTAATTAAACCCTATAGTTTTTAATTGCAAATGTGAACTTAATTTTCTTAGTATTCCTGAAAACTAAGCCTCAGTGGGATGCATTATCAATACTGTGAGTTTCTGTATTTGCTGTTGGATACATTCATCGTTTTCTAAATTTTCACCTGCATTGCCAGGGAGACCACTAAAATCTGATTATCATTGCTGAAGGAATTATACAACACCACCTTAGCTTGAAGAGATTAAATAATTTTTTTGCACACTATTTCCTCCAAAACATGGTTAACAGTCAACTTAGAACTACCCCTACTGGGGCATTTTGCTGGAAAGTAAAACGTGATTTATGATTTAAACTCCATTACTATGCTGTCTATTCACAGCAGTAAAAATTTATACCCAGCATGATGTGAAATACTTAGTTAAGAACTTTGCCCATAAGGAAACAGAAAGATATGATATACTGTAACACCACTGTCTTTCAATCTTACCAGGCAGGATCCTATATATTCCTCTGAGATTCTTGATGTTACCAACAGGAAAAGTCTGTGAGAGAGCTAAATGGCCTCTCCATGTCCTACATCCCCTGTCTATAACTAATAAATGATTCAGCCTTCTTCTTCTGTGACTACTTGAGGTCTGCAGATGAAAAAGAATCTATAAAAAACATGTTTGAAGAGGAGATAATAAGCTCCACGACAGTTTTGTCCTCCAAACTCAGTCTCTTGCTCAAACTTCACTCCTCAAGGAATTTGCTCTGGACAGTGGAGATGAGGAGGGATCTCCTCCATTTCCAAGTCAGTGGGTTGTGCATGTGTAGGTGAGCACATATCCCCTCACTCATGCTCTTCATTCCTAGGAGATCACTTCACTGCCTTTATCCTCTCTTCAAAACCTTGTAGTTTAGCAGATGAGGCAAACCACACTCAAAAGATGGATGAAAGTGATGGGAAAAAACTTGAGCTTGTCCCCTATAAAGACATTTTTGAAAAGTTATATCTGAGGAAGCTGCCAGAAATCTAACATCTGCTAAGGTTCTTCGCTCCCTTGAGTAGTCAGAAGCAGCAAATGAGGTCTCATTGTAGCTCTGCATTGCATGGGGTTTCACAGAGCTTCTCTTGTACCTAAAATCTACCTCTGTTAGAACAGTCAGCAATGTCATTTGTCTACATGGCTGCCTGTATGCAATTTCACGGGTGCTGATTTTTGTAATTTTTCCTATTGCCATTATTGATTGTCTGCTTCTATCATGTTATTTTGTGACATGACTTGGATCCTCCAAACCTTGTGTGGAGCAAATTGGTCAGAATGAACCATATATAAACTGGTAGCACTCCTGGATTACCATTTTCCCACCGTGTTGACCTATCACAAAAATAATTCAGAACTTGTAATTCACTTGCAAATGATCCTCATGTAAATGCAGAAGTATCAAAATTTGAAAGCTCACTCATCCTTGAAATCAGCACAATTGATTTTATATAGCTTGCTGTCAAAAACTGATTTTATGTTCGTGAGTCATGACCTAATAGATTTTGTGAAGCCTGCTACCTTAAATAATAGTGCTCAGTGAATAGTAAAATAATGAATTGTAAAACATCATTTGTGATATGTTATCACATATGTTACTGAAAGTTGTCCTGTGTAGAACTAAGAAATGTCTAGATGCTTATTTGCTTTTTATCATATATTGTATAAAAATTTGTCCTCCTGTTTAAAGTAGACTACTGATGGAGACCAGAACATAAAAGATTGTTAGAAAAACAAAAATAAAAAAACAAAACAAAACAAAACAAAATTAGGTATTCCTAGGTATTTCTAGCCTTCCTAGATATTAGGAAGGAGTTCTTTAGTATGAGGTGCTGAGACACTGGAACAGGTTTCCGAGAAAAGTTGAGGATGTCTCATTCCTGGAAGTGTTCAAGGCCAACTTGGATGAGGCTTTGAGCAAGCTGGTCTAGTGGAAAGTCTTCCTGACCAGGGTAGGGGGTTTAGAACTGTGTGATCCTTAAGGTTCCTTCCAACTGAAACAATTCTATAATTCTGTCCTAGTTAGAACAGCTGGGACCAGTTCATCATTGTATGGGTGTAAACCAAAACTGTGTATTCTATAGCCTTCCATGCCATTTCCCAGAAACTGTTATCAATAGACCATTTACACCATCTGCCCAGAGCAGCCTGACTCCTCAGGCTATAAACTGGGTGTTAAGAGGCCTGAGAGATAGGAGGATGCTCCTGTTCTCATACCTCACACCCATTGTGGAACTCCCCACCCTGAGGGAGGTACTGGGCATTCCTGCCTGAACTGGAGGATAATCTTGGGGTCTTGGGACTTTTTTAACCACTCATGGGATCCAGAGGAAGACTGAGACTGCAGACCACTACCCTCAACCAGACTGCAACCACCACTCTCAACTGGACTGCAACCACCACTTTTCAACCAGACTGCAACCACCACTCTCGACCGGACTGCAACCACCACTCTTGACCAGACTGCAACAGCACTCTCACGAACAGGTTTTCCCCTCTCCTTTTCCTTTGGACTCAGGGAGCCCAACAAACACCACTCTGTTCATGCCCCAGGGTGCTGGGTTATACATTTGGGTTTTGTGGGTTAAAACCAATTGTTTGTATAATCGAACTTATTATATTATATTATTAAATTGTTATTCTGACTTATAATCTCTCTTTTGAGTTGGGTTCATTTCCCCTGCTGGTTTACCTTTGAACCAGCACAGATTCTATGATCTGTAGTTTTTCCATCAATGAAAACATAGATTTACAGTTAATGTAACCACTGAAGTAAACAGACATTTATGAAATCCTTCCCTTGCCTTGTGGATTAAACACCAAAGCCAAAATTCTTAATAAAGCGTTAATATTTCGTATGATTGACTACATATTGCTATATGTTGAATTCTCAGGAAGTTCAACCAAAATCACCTGTAAATTTTGAGGCTTAGCCCTTGAAAGAATAGTCAGAATCATGACATACAGGGAGGGATGTAAAAATAAATAAATATATGGAGGAGGTTTCTTCAAATTTAAAATTAGTACATGTGCAGCACATCTTTCAGCAATTTCCTTAATCATCCTGAGGTAAAATCCTTTCAATGTTCATTGAGATCTTAGTACTAGATTCAAACTGGAGCCCTGCCACACTGAATATCCTCTGTTCCTCCACCATGTTCCACTGTGGTCCTGCTGCAGCAGCGATATTAACAGCATCAATACGAATTATTATTTCTTCTTTCTTTAGATAATGTTCCCAATGCTGCTGCAACTCCTCATAGGCTTTAGCACTGATCACAGTTTCTGCTTAAAAATCTGGTTGGAGTAGGCACTGAAGGTACTCATTTAGTGACTGATATCAACAGGGATGAGTTCGATTCTTATTTTCCACAACATTAGTTGTGTCTATTTGAGGAGAAACATTTTGAATTATCTAAAGGATAAAGCAATGGAAGGATATTTTTTTTTCCACATATACATAGCTACCTACCATAGATATAGTTACATATGGTAATACACCAACAGAGTGGTTATGCGAAGATTCTTCTCCATTACCGTAGGCTGTTAAGTGCATGTAACCAGGGCAGTGCCAGAAAGATTTAAATGTAACCTTTAGAAACCGTTTTGCTTGGTTAGTGAGATTTACGGGGCATGGATGGGAAGGGTGGTGGATGTGAACTAGTTTTCTGTTAAAATACAGTGTGATACTTGTGGATTAATTCTGTTCACATGAGCGTTGAACAGCAATCTTTCTTTGAGAGGTTAATAAAAAAAATTCTTACTACAGTACCCCAAAATGTCAAGCTCCTTTTGTCTCAAATGAGTTAATAATCCCACCATCCAAAACCCAATAACTATTTATTCCCTGGAGCAAACACTTGGTCGTTTTTTGAAGCAGTTTCTCAGAGGATTTTCTAACCAGTTTCTCAGAGCTCCTTATTATAAGGGTATGAACTGTGGGAATAGGGCTGTAACTGCTGTACACAGGTGCCTTTACTTTCTCATCCTCATGGTCAGAATATTTCATTGCTGAGAAATGTCAGAGGTAGAGTACTAACTTCTAAAGTTGTGCTGGTTTTATTTAGAGTACAGGATCTTTCTTCCATTTATAGCCATATCCTTGGCTAGACCCTCCTTTCTCTAGGAATAGATTACCCTTAGTCCGACCTGTCTTTGGTTGGCTGTTAAGACTGGCAGCTGCTGGCCAAAATAAACATCTTTTCTGCTAGTTTAGGGTGTCCAACTGTCCTTAGCTTGACCACACACACTATCCTTCCTCTTGTATAGGAACATAACCATGTAGAGGTGTTTATTCTGATCTGTGGCTGTTGTATCTGAATGGGTGACTTTGGTTAGCTCTTATGAGCTACAGGTTTATTTTAGAGAAGATAGAAGCCTGAAGTTATAAAGACATGGAACAAGCTTATTGTCTCAGAGTAAAGAATTTACGAGAGAAGACAATCTTTCCAGTGTTTTGCTTTGCAACCACCCTTTAGGAGGCCTAAGGCAAAGGGACAGGATCCCATTACCATGTGGAAAACTTCACTTCTCTAATAATTTTGCATTATTTTTATAATTGTTTTCCCAACAGGTTCAAAACTCAAAAATATTCGTCTTTGTCCCTAATGGCAATAGATAAGGTGCAGAATAGATCCCAACTGGAGCCAGCAGCTTGCACAAGAATGGCTGAGGAGGCAAGGGCAAGGCCTGGAATGACGGTGTCTGCCTCCCATTCCCACAAAGGGCAGCCCTGGAAAGCACCAGTGATGAGAAGCGTGGGGACCAGGTCAGGCAAACAGGGCCTGGCACCTCAGCCAAGGTGTGGAGAGGCAGCTTGCATTGAAGGGCACCTCTTTGAATGTGGGGCATTCCACTAGCCAAGTGAAGAGACTTGTAGTACACATAATCCAGCAAGCAGGCATATTTTGTGACCACCTGCACAGGTCAAGGACGCTCATCCTACTTGAACCCCAAGGCAGAATGGTGGGTGCTCAACCAAGAGCAAAGGCTGCAGCTCTGGTGGGGGAGTTTGCACCATCTACCCCAAAAGGCTGAGGCCTCCACCCAGATGGAGCTGCTGAAGGGGGAGGCTGCAGTGCAGACATCAGGCTGAAAGAAGTTCCAAGGCCTTTCTCCTGGAGCAAGGGCAGGAAAAGGCTGCAGACCTGCCTGCCAAAGGTGTGCCCAGGTAGAGGACATCCTGTGGCATGTGGCTGAGCTGCAGGAGGCAGTTTGAAGGCTGCGTAACATTGGGGAGGCTGAGGAGTGAGATAGCTTATTCCAAGTGTAGTCTTGAGTGGTCCCACAGCCCAAAACCAAACAGAAACTCCTCCACTGGAACACACGGAAGGGAGGGGAGCCAGCAATGCAGAAGAATGAAAGCTCCTACCATCAAAGACTTCCCCTGACGCCTGAGGTGCCCTTGCAGAACCACTTCGCTGCTTTGCAGACTGAATAGGAAAGACTTCTGTGCTTCTCTCTTTCTCACCTTACTGAAGAATTCCTACTTTTCAGGATGTTTGTCACATTTCTTGTCAGTAATATTTTTGATACAGGACTGGTGCTTAAATTTCTCAAACTGTTAAAATTATAGTGGCATTAACATTTTCCTCCATTTTACTTACATAAGTACTTGATATTATGGATACCTGTTTCTGTTGGGTCTGCTTGGGTGCAGAGCTTTATTTCCATGAGAGAAATACATTTTCCCTGGAAAGTGTCTTAGAGTCACATTTTGAAAGAAGAAATTGCAAAACTGATTTAGTGCATAAATCAGATAAAATATTTATTTACAGACATGTAAAAATTATGTTACAACATTTTAAAGAAAACTGTAATGAATGATCAATCTGCTCTGCATGGGCAAACTCTGAATGTTTTAGTTCTAAATTGCAGTGGCACCGATTAAAAACATGACTGCTTACAAGATTGTAGCTATCTACATTGTTTAGGTACTGTGGTTTTTCAGAACTAAAAATGGAAATATAGAGAAAACTAATGAGAATTGCAACAATATGTAATACAAGAATTTACAAAAGTAAAAATATTTCTTCTTGATCCAAACTTTAAAGCTTTTTAGTAAATATTTTCCATTCATGCAGCTGCACAGGTTTGAAACAAATATCTGAAATACACAGAGCATATAGGTCTGTGTAGAAAATGAATTGATTTGATTCAGAACTGTAAAGGATTTTATAAGACTGTTGACTATCCAAACTGATTGACAAGATCTTTTATGTTTCTTGTTCTTCCATATTTCAAGGGATGAGCAATGTTAAAAAATCCCACAACTGACAAAACTCATGTAAAACAATACAGGTAGTGGTGGCAAACAACACCGAGCATACCACATACATCAACAGCAGAGAACTATCAAGCTCTGTTGAAGCTACCAGCATCCTCTGTAGTGATTTTAAGCAAACATGCTATTGAGAACCCTTGCTAATAATAGACTGCATGGCATAACAATCTTCTGGCTTGCAAATGAAATAGTGCCTCATGGTGTTATCAGAGGCGTCTTTTTGTATTCAAAATATATTCAGGACTTAAACTGTAGCGTGAAACAGTGTCAATATTATGAATGTGCAATTATTTCTGTGAGTTTATAATCTAAGGGTAGTGATTGTAAAGAATATGTAAAATCTAAAAGTGCTTTCTGTGAGTATTAGTGCATTGGGAATGGAGGTGGTGAAGAGACAATATAGCTAGATGTTGCTCATATCTAGTTTATTAATACCAATATCAGAACTGATCTCCTTGGATGACATTCTCCATCTCTTAAGTCAGCCAAGGGGAAAATGCCCCTTCAGCTGCTAAGGTTTGGAGTTCTTTTTTTTAACTGTCAGGCAAAGATGGAGATCTCAGAATGGCAATTCTTATTGCATTTTTAGAGTTAAGAATGATCATAACCTATATTAAAAGATAGAAAGTGGAGAAGTATTTCACCCTCTGATTTGACCTAACATTTCACTTACAGAGAAGTAATTTTTTTTTTCTGCATTTTCTGGGAGAGTCAGCCTTGGCAAATTCTGAAGCTGTGATTCTTTATGCTCAAATATAACTACTTATTCTAGTCTTTCCTTAATTAAGTAGCTAGGTACCACCCAGCACTTATGTAAACCATGTAACTCCACAGACAATAGACAAGCTAAATATAAGGAACACAAACATAGCTGCAAGTGCTATGTTACATAGTCTCCTAGTGAAGAAATTTTCCACTCAGTAATAGAAAATTAAATTCCAATGTATGCTTTTCTTCCAAATTTTTTGAAGAATATCAGTCTGTCTTTGATGATGGCCCCCATGCTCAAAACCTGACCAGAGACCTTGAGCTCCCACCTCCTCATATCCCCACTATTTGAGGTGAACCTATCATGTCAGAAACTGCTTTTTAAAAGAAATTTAAAGTTCAATATTTTAAAGAGTCTCTCTGGTGTCTTTTATTTTCTCTTGCTTTCAGCCTAAAGAGAATGATTGAAACGGCAAGGCAAGGGTTCATCTTTATAGTGCTGAATGATCCCAAATACCAAATATGTCTGGTCACGGATAACAATGGATGTCAGGCCTTTGTGCTGCAGACTGGAACGCAGCTGGATCTGAGCTCCATTTGACTGCCTAAGATACTTCCTAAGTTAATACTATTCCCTCTTGAAAAGCTGTAGTTACTAAATCATTTATTTCCTTGCAATTACTTTAAAGACATGTCTCTTTCTATAGGAGTATATCTCACATAAAGATGTAGATGATATATTCCTTGTTTCATGTCATCTGCAGTGTTAAGGAGGTCTGACTTCGGGATGGTGAACAAGCTGGTACTTTTATTAGAGAAGAAGACCTTTTGCCCATATCATATATGCTTTGATACCCTTAATGTCTTAGTAACACAGGAGAAATAATGCATCCATTCTTTTTGAAAGGAATTATGATTTATTAAGAAATTCTATACTGAGATTCCCCCTACGACATCTGTAGTAATTAATTATTCCAACTTTAAGCTCTTAGGAGGGATTTAGGATTTTGTGAGTGGAAAGACTACTGCCAGAAAATAACCCAAAAAGTAATAAGTAGGCTAACTCAGGCTGTCAGATGTTGACAGGCTATAAGTAATTTTCCTGGCTAGACAGGAGACTGACTGTCATGGAAACTTTCCATATGGTAACAACAAACAGCCTTTAGAGATTTGCAGGAACAGCTGTAACAATGTCTGATGAATGGCATCACGGAGAGTGCTTATCTGAAGAAAGGGATTTACGGAAGGATCCAATTTACAGTTTGTCAAGGATTGCTCTCTTATTTTGACATTTTCACTTTTTAGAAGCTATCCTGTTACTAAGTATAATTATTTCCAATGAAAAGCAAATTAAATAAAATAATGGAAAATACCATACAATGTATTTAATTGTGACACTGATCATAATGGTCTTGTTTGAATTAAACATTAAACAAAGAAGTGCAATATCACCTGACTCTAAATATGGTAAAACAGTAAAACATGCTAATCATAAAAATAGCTTTTAGAAATATACATTTGTATACAGTGTTTTCCACACCTGTTAAATATGTCCTTCATATTATTATGATACAGTACATTGGCCTTTAAGACATCAAAATTAAAAAAATAATACCAATAATTAGCCAGAGAAAACCACATTTACAATCTAAACCATAAAAATCTGACAATTGTACAGCTTAGAACATATAAGAAATGGAATTTCTAATATTTGAACAATAACGTCCATTTTAATAAGTAAACTGAGTTTCATACAAATTGAATTAAAGGTGTTGCTAGCCAGTAAGAAACCGCAGTTCACAATTTTCTGTGGGGAAGTCAGAGTTTCTCTTCTCAGCCTTCAGGGGGTTCACACATGACATCTCATCACTTGATCTGTAGAAACTGAGAAATGAAATGTTGGCTTTAGTATGAAGGCATAGAATTTCTTCCAGCAGAACCTCAAAAAGAAGCCAAGACAGCTGGGGAAAAGAGCGAAGAGGACTATGATTTCACTTTTTCACAAATCAATCAAATATCAATATCTATTAGATTTTCCCATCTTAAACCATCGAAGGCTAAAAGAAGAATAGTGTTCCTGCAGCAGTGGACAATCAGGACTGTGCAACAATCCTGAATTAGACTGTATGGACCAAAATAATAACAGCAAATCAAGTAAGAGCTGTTGAGGTTGAAGTATACCTGCTCTCAACAAGCTATGTAAACAACTGCTGCATAATGTCTATTTTGGCAGCAGGAAATAGAATAATATATCTTAGCTGTTTTGCAATGAAATGCTTTAGTTACATAATAGCATTCAATCTAAATAAATTGCATGTAGAATTCTCTGCTTCAGTCCCATCACACTATTTATATACCTTATTCCATTTCTATTGACTGTGTGCTTTCAGCAATACCTATAGTTACCAGATTGATGGATCTTTCCTCAGTGGTTTCCCTTTTGTTGTTGCCCAATTTATTATTGTTCTTGTGTACATGCCTTAGGATATAATTTTATATCCTCTGATTTGTTTCGTTGTTTTACCAGCCACATTGTGAAACTGCAAAAATCCAGTATTATTCAATGCTTTTGAGGATCATTCTTCCACCAGAGGTAGAAACAGATAGCATCTAAATATCTTAGTCCTATGATATGTGATCCATTAATACTACCAGCTTCAACTAGGCATTCAGGGATGCTTCAGGGGAGCATAAGACATACCAGCTACACCTACCCACAATAGTTTCCTAATCACATCTGTTTGGAAAACTGTCATTAGAAAACGTTAACAGAAGTAGATGGTTTCTTTTTTTAAACTGAAATTTTCAATCCAAGGTTTTTTTTTATTTTGACAGGAAAAATATATTTCAGTCAATTCCCCCCCCGTTTCGTTCCATCTTTTTCTATAACTAAACCAGAATACAGCTGACAAAATCTGGTGTACTTCTGATCAAAACCTGAAAAAATTTCCAGATGTTCCTTTCAGACAATTTCCACCTCCTTCAGTGAGTTTTAAGTCTGACTTTTCCTTCCTCATTAAAAAAAAGGGAAAATTTCTGTTAAAATTTCAATTTATTGAAAACATGGTTTTCAAGTGAAAAGGATTTTACCAGAAATATCAGAGTCCCCGCAGGACTGGCCTCCTGCCCTTTGAAGCATTCAGGCATCAGATTTTTCCCTTGTTGCAAAGAGAGCAACAGATTTCTGGTTGTGATCTTCCCGGGTAACCAGTATTAGGGAGAAGAGCTCAAGTGAGAGATTTCAGAACTTTCTTCTTTCAGTTAAAACATCCTGAAACTATTATTCTCTACTTGCACAGAGAGAAATCTTCATCTCCCCTATTTTAGGTCTGATCCCTAGACAGACCTATCTATATGAAAAAAGACACTTAAATTCTCCCCTTAAGTCTGTGAGAGGCCTAATGGCTGTTAAGTTTTCATCTTAGAAGAAGTAAAAAACCCACTGTACATCCTATTAACTCCAAAGAGGATTCCTCTTTTCTAGCCTTTTTTCACTTATGCTTTGCTGTTCCATTAAGCCATTATAAAAAGCAATAATTATGCAAGCAAGAAGAGAGGCAGATTTTAAAGTTATTTATTGAAGCTTTTTCCCCTCACCATAGACTTGTTAAGCATTTATGTCTCACTAACACTGAAGAGCTTCATTAGGTTACTAATGTGAAATGTTACTGCTAACCACATGGATCCAAGTCATCAATGCTGCTTTGCTTTGGTTTAGAACAAGGATATGATTTTACCAAAATCTTGCATTCTTTCTTCTGTATGTGGGCTTCATATTTGCCTTTCAATGCAAATAATGTTAATTTCTGAGAAGAAACTTTAAAATCTGAAATAGTCAAGCTTTTATTTTGCATAGAATGACAGGAATACTGGACTATGATTAATCTAGACTAAGGCAATGTTAATTTTATCCTATTTCTTTCTTCTGAATAGTGTACAGTTTATCATCTGGCTTTATGGTAGTGCTGATGATATTAAAAAACCCTCATAATGACTAATGGTTTTTTGAAATTTTTTCATTTCTTTCACCTAATATATAAAAACACATCCCGACACAACAAGGATGAACTGAATTACATTTGAGCCAGCAATAAGGCTTTCATTTGATGCAGTTCTAACAGAAAACCACTTTAGAAAGTGTGATTTGACCATAATGCATTTTAAGAATTGAATAACCCAACTGAGCATGCAGACTTGGCATCTGTAGACAATATCAAAGAAACAGTATATTCTGTCCTAATTGCCATCATAATATCTGAAAAAAAGCTGGAGAGCAGTTATGGAATATTTATTGGTTCCTTTTTCACCTAAAATTATTTCTGCTGCTTTTTTCCCTATCTGGATGACTTTTTGAGCTTGAGCTACTGAAAACACTCTTCTTAGGCATAACGCTATTTCAGTCGTCCAGAAATGCTATTGCTACTGTTATTACAGTTCCAGTATTATCCTTCTGGCATTTTCACCAAATGCAAATTATACTAGACTAAATTAATTTTAACTATGCGCTATTACAATGTATATAACATAGGAAAGCCGACATTAAATATTAAAAACCTCACTAAATGAAAGTGCAGTTCTACTTAATGGGCCCCAAACTATAATAATTCAAAATGATGGAGTAAATCACATAAAATTCAGTAAAAATGTAGAGTTTCTCATCTTGCCTTTTAGATGTTAAATGGTTAAAAACTTACCTCCCCTCAAAGCCTAGATAATTCCTGTCTTTATGTCTGTATATTTTTAAGAATGCTCTGCACGTAAAGGACATTTTCTTGTGGGAGAGCCTGGCCATAAGATCACCTGCCAGGGGACCATTTCCTCAATGCTCTGTGCTTCGTAGTCAGGAAACACAACATAGCAGGAGTAGCTTGCACTCTGTATTGCTCCTAAAAGTCTTTTACAAGAAGACAAGCTCAATATATGATAAAGACCTGCAGGCATCATTCTTTCAGAACAGGATGCACCAACCCCCTTTCCCTGGCCTCCCCAAGCAACTGAAAGCTGCAATGGTAGACCAGCCCTTCTGTGGTTGGGGAGCTACTGACTTTTCTAAACGCGTTCAAATGGACTTTATCTGTCTGAAGGAGACAACAGTTTTGTTCTCTTTCCTGCTCTGATTTATTTGTTCTTCCTTGCAGTTTGAAAAAGGGAGAAGAACAGGAATATGCTCCTTCTTCCCAATAAATACCTAGTTTCTGTCTCACAGGGTTTATAGGAAAAGTGTGCTGGACTTCCTTTGCCATGCTCATCTTCCGGACTTAGATGTACAAAAATAATCTTACTTTATGAGAGCATAAACTGAGCATATGTTCTTGGGTGGGAGTATTAGCAATGCACTATGACTAAATGACAGAAAAGGTGTACATGATTAACATCTTCCCTTGTAGTATATTAGGAAAATGTTTAAAGAAAAGTCCCACAGAATATGGTTGTTACAGACTTTACTATATTACCCTACAGTAATTATAAGCAATAGGAGTATCCAACAAGTATATGCAAGATTTTAATCTGACAAAATGCATGTTTTTAAACAATCAATGGCTCTGAATGTCTTTTGTGATTACATTAATCTTAGAAATTCCCAGAAAATGCATCTAAAAAGTGAATGGGTAGATGACGGTGCACATATACACATGAACTTGAAACCCAAAAACTCAAGTATCCTCCCTCTTGCTCTCCTGCCTCTTTTTCCTTGACAGACAAACCTGTTCTCATGACTGGAATTCTGAGTTCAATAACGGTAATGGAGGCATCTCAAGCTACTGCTGACCACTTTTTGGTAAAATTGCACGTCTACCTCTTGCAGGCTCCTGTTAAGTAGGAAACTTTATGCCTGACACCTTTCTAGGTTTCTGTTGGTGTCTGACTAGGCTTTGGCAGTGGATTATGTGACTGCCATACATCACTTTCTGCAAAACAACTGCAAGTCCCATTAAAATGCAGTAGGTGTGATATTCTTTCACTCCCAGGACTGGCCCTCATTCTTGCACTACCTCAAACTGCAATTGTAGCATGATTACTTTGATTGTATCTGAGGTTCACTATACTGTTATTTCTACAACTGAATCTAGGTCCACAGATGCTGTTCTTACACCCTCTAGGATAGCATACTCTGTTTCATCTCTAATAATTTCTTTTATTATGAAATGTTCTTTCTGGACAGCCAAGGAGGTGAAAAACAATCTGTTTGCAGATCAGGCATGTTTAAAAAATCCCAACAAAATAACCAAACTTAATTAGCCATTATTGATCTAGATATTTACATAAAATGAGAAAAATCAGAATGCAGTACAAAGAGTAGCAGTGCAAATTGTCATTCTGTTTATTTGCTATGTCTAACTCAAGACATAGCTTGAGTTTCTCTGCCTTTTCTCTTAAGCAGGCAGCTTGCACTGAGTGCAAAACCAGTAATTTATGTTTGAGAGGTATCATGGGGGCATGCTCATTTGCTGGCTTTTTCACATCATTCTTCATCATCATCAGCAAACCATAAGGAATGAGTAGGGCTTACCAAGGAACCTTGAATTTGTATTAGCTATCATATTGACTTCCCAGCTGTACATCTGGTATTTAGTCCCTTGATTTAAAGTGGGAAATCTCTAATTCAGGAACAGTTATATATTTAGTTTAATGCCCCCATATGAAGTGTAAATGCTCAGTTCAGTAGATGTGAGCAGGGGAATGTGAATGTATGTGACACACTCGCTGCTGTCAGCTGTAACCCTTGTAAAACATGACAAAATTATGGTACTAAAGCAAAACTGTTTATAATGAGCTAGTGATAGAAAATTCACTGCATTTAACAAATAGAGGGATTGTACAGTTTGATAAATATTAATAAAGAATAATTGCAAGAACTGGTTGCACCTTCTTTAAATCTTTCTTCAAACGATGAAACCTAATCATTATGCTTTGCACTCTGTCAATCATACTTTAATTGCTGAAAACACTACAGAATCGTTTTTCTGTTCAGTGAACAGCTTAATTACTTTGAAGAGTTAGTACTTATGTGAGTACATGTGAGAATGACTGTTTTACTTATCAGTGAAAACAAGCTTCTATCCCCTTTGTATTAAAATGCTCTGTTTTGATTGTTTGCCTGAAAAAAATCAACAGGAAGAATAAGATAGCCCTATCAGATACTGATTTTTCCCCTAGACCAACATATCTTTTCTGAGCCCTGTGTAGGCAGAATTGTGATGGATACTTTTGGGTGTAGTGGTGGAGAGAGGATCCAATATTTGGAGAGTGCCAGTGAGGGACATACTGCAATTGAGATGATGGTCAGGTGTGAGACTGAAGGAATGACTTTGGGATTAGAGTCACCATGGTTATTTGAGAGCCTGAGAGGAGCTATGAGGGAAAGAAGCGGATCAGTGTACCTTACTTTAATCTGTGTTTTTCTCCTGCTAGACTGCTTTTGGCAGTAAGGCCTCCTGATGCTGTCCACAGAGTTTCCTCTCTCTGTACCAGTGTGCCTTGAGGTATCCAGTACCAAACACAGCAGAGAAAAAAGTCCGAATTTTGTTTAACCCTGCATATGAGTGGATATTCATAGCAAATTCTCAAAGGTATGACTCTCATTGAAGATCATTAGGTGTTTTCTGCTTCTTGGGATTGCGCATGTTCCATGAGAAGCAAGTCTGAGTCCTCTCAGGATTCATAATAATCATTGCCCTTTATCATCCTAAATGCTATAGAGAAGATGGTTTTACGCTACAGGGTGCTGCCAGAAAGCTGTAGAACAAAATTCCTACTGAATTAACCTTTCCTTGATGTGAAGAGTAGGGAATTCTCTAGTGTGAGGTGGTGATCCAATTAGTAATAATGTTAAAGGCAATAGTTCCTATCCTACCACTGCCAAGGATACTGGTTTGAACACACAGCTTAATGCATAAAGGAACTACTAAAACTTGTACCCTGAGGCCATTCATTATGTCTACATTTTAAATAGTGTGGTTTTAAAATATATGAAAACAGGAGCTTACTAGGAGAACTACCTTAAACTAATTCCACAGACAGCACCTACTAAACTTTCACAGTATTGCCAAATTAGAGTTTAGACAGGTATCAAAAACCTGAGTGTACCTATTGTAGGGAAAAAAATACTGTACACAATGATGGTATTGAGATGTTGAGTGTCCTGTCAAATCAATCAGAGATTTTTCATTTACTTGGAGGTAGAAGTTTTACTCAACTAAAAGACCAGGTGGAGTGAGATAAAAAACAAATAATTAGAGAAGAAATGGGGAGAGCAGCTTGCTGGAAGAAGTGGTTGGAAGCATATAGCATGAGACAGAGATGCCAGGAAAGCCCAGAGTAAACCATAGGAAGAAGGAGCTGAATGAGTCTAACAGTGATGCACAATGGATATTTAAATAGTGACAGTATAATGAATTTGGATAGTCAATGAAACATACAGGATGTAGAGTTACCTGCTTAAAACCGTCAAACCGTCATCCATGAAAGACTTGGTGTTGGAATGTGATCAAAGTGGAAATAACAATAAAAACTGGTCCTATTTTAAACAGGTTTTGCTTTGCATCTTCCTGCCTAATACTTATTTTAATGCACAGTGCATAGTAGTACATAAAATTTTGGTTTTATGAGGATTTCAAGAGATACTAATTTTAAAATAAAAGTTACAAAGCAAAATGCTGGACTTGGGGTTATATTGTGGTCTGCAAATGGTGCAGAATCACTTAATAGCTGAGAAGGAGTTATTATAAACCTGGAAAGAGGAAGTAGAGAAGAATTTAGCCTTTTAATTCTCTGTTTATTTGGTCTGGAAAACACCTTACTCATTTTGAAAGACTACAAAACTGTAGTATAGTTTCAAAAATCAATAGCAACAACAATTTGGAAACTTAGATACACATAGCATCATGACAGGCTGACTGAAATGGCATTTGATTAACTTCCAAATCTTCATTTTGGGAGACTGAGCTTGTTTTTTCTTCACTGATTGCTTTTCTGTTGAAATGGCAATTACAGTTCTATCACCTTCTAAATAACTTCCCTTCTCTAAGGTCTGTAAATGCCGATGTACGGATAAATTCAATCTACCTTTCATGTTTTGATATTAATCATGCAGAAAATCTTCTTGGTAACACATTTATATTTTCTCAAAAAATGGAAACCTTTTCGGTCACTAACTGCAGTGGCTCTGCAATTTGTCTTGAAAAAATAAAAACATTTAAAATTTCTGCCTTTTAATACGGAAAAATAACCTTTTGGCTTTCATTGTTTACACCTATTTACTCTTGTTGAGACTTTGAACACAAAAATGTTTCCTCTGAGGATTTTTCATTCAGCATTCTCAAGGCTCAAGCATACTGATAAGGCCTGTGAAATGAGTGTTTTCCAGGGGAACTAAAGCTATTTACTTTCAAAGACTGACACACCAGAAAAAATATGTGAACCATGACAATTGTTCAATTTCAGTTAAATCTAAGAATTTGATGATTAAGCTGATAGACTCAAATCCATAGCCAAACACAGGCCCAGTGGCTGGCCTGAGTTGTTCCAGAGGATTTCAGTGTCCCAGTGAGAGCCTAGAAAACACCAGTGTCCCCCTTCCCATCCACCCCTTTCCCAGCGTACCTCATACTGCTGCTTTGGTAGCTATATTAGGTTACTATTTTGATGTCTGTTCTCCCTACGCAGGGCTGGGGAATGTTGGTTCCAAATAATGGGTGAACCAAACCCAACCCAGCAACTTCAACAAGTCAACCAAAGTTTACTGGAGTCAACCAAAGTACAGGGAAGTAAAAAAAAGAGCTACTCCACCAGAATTAGTTAAAATTACATTGGCAAAAATATTGGTGGGTGGAAACTGAAATCAGTCTTCATATTTAAAGTGTTACGACTTACTTCAATTAAATCTGATGTTTCTTTGCCTGCCATAAGGTACAGCAGAAGCTTGTGAAATTTTCTGTAAGTCACCATCATCTTCACCTGAATAGAAATCCATGCTTGCTTCTGGGTGGTAGGTGTTTGGCTTTCCTTGTTTGTGCACTGCACTCAGAGGTTGACTCTATGCTCATAAATTTTAGTCTAGAAAAATCTGTGGAGCTAATTCTGATCTACTTAGATTGAATAAATATATTGAGGCTACTAACACTGAATATTAAGGTCACATGTTATATCAGAGATGAGTTAATATAATATAGATTATATATTGCAGAATATAGATTCACAAGAATAGATGTGAATTCAAGAAAATTATTTTGTTTATTTGTTTTAGAGAAGTGCAATTACAGGCAGGAAAGTCTAATAGAAAGAGACACAAAATGTGTGATAATATTGCTTGCATTTTCTGCATGTTCCCATGTGATATGTGGAGGATAAGATTTAAATAATAATTTGAAAAATATTGTGTAGTCAGTCAGAAGTAACCTAGTTAAAACCCTGAACACCACTTAGGAAGTCATCTTCTGATAAATCGACTGCCAGGAAAAATGATGAGGAGGAGCTAGTAGCAAGGCCCTTCCAATGACTCACACGACAGTGGGTAAGCAGCAAACATGCCTACTGTGCTACTGCATACATTAAATATAACAAAAGGCCATGTCAGGAAGTTTCTTACATTTTTTGATTTCATGGCATGCTTTTATTATTTTCGTCATTTTTTCAGTCACAGGTTATTAGATTTACTGCAGCTTTGGAAGGTACAACAAATTACTATCTGTCCGGTATGCTGCCCCTAATGACTTTCTTAGCTTGCTCAAGTACGAACATCTTGCACTGATATTTATCAAGTGAACACAATCTTTACCTATTCATTTGTCTTAGGAATGAAGAGCATCATGTTTCTCCTGATACTGAAAGCAAGATTTCAATGAAGTCCAAAACGTTCAGTGCATAGAAAAGACAAAATTTTGCTTGGTCTTAGTGATTTTTAAAGTAAGCTGAATAAGATTTCTAGCACAACATTGCTTCAGCCATTGCCATTAATTAGAAGTTTTGTCCTTTTTTTTTCTAGGTAGTACCCTGTATAAGTTGTCACAGTACCTGTTGATCTTTTCAACAAGACTAATCAGCCTAATTTGGCTTGTAAAAAAAGTCAGTCTTGTCTGTCCTCATGCTATGGACAGAAAAACAATGCCTCTAAAAGGGCAATCAAAAATCTCATTTAATTAGAATACTGCATTAGGTACTATCAATACTATCACATAGTCACATATTTGATCAGTCTTGCTATTTGAGATATGCAAAATTGGGTTTAAACTAGATGAAATTCATCAGAGAAATTTTTGTTGTTTTTCCTGTAGATTTTATTCTACTCTCAGCTGAGTATTCTCATTGTTGAATTTCATACAAAATGATAAAAGCAAGGAAAGTTTCACAGCTTCATACAGATTTGCTATTAAATTAATTTCCCTTTAGCTACTTATAGGAGGAGTGTGATGGACACACTCAACCCCTTAACCAAACTCGTGATAGTTTGGCTTAGACTTCAAAAGAGGTAAATGCTTGAGCCATAGCCCAACCAAGAACTCTTCTAGTTGCAGTCTGTTCTCTGAAGGCCCATGAAGGCAAACAGTGACACAGTGAGCATTGGTGTGTATGAGCTTGAAACACCTGTCATGCAATTAACACGTGAACAGCAGGAAACTTTTCCAAGACTCATTTAACAGGGCACAAAGCAAGTTGTGGGTACAAGGAACCCCAGGCATATCTTTCTCATTGCAAGTAACTTGACTACAATCCAACCAGTTTATTCCACAAACACGACAGCTTAAGTGAGCCTTCTTTGAGCTCTTCCAGCCAAGCAGCCTGGCTGCATGGTGGTGGTCTCCCCTTGAGCTGGCATGCCTCTCAAGGTTACTCCTTGAGGCACACAGACCATTTATCAAGAGTAGATGTTTGGTGCATGATTGATATTACACAAAACCTTTTAGTATGGTAACTCTGATTTGTGCCTTAGTAACTGATTTGTGTCTTGGTAACTCTGATTTGTGTCTTGGTAGTTTTGAATCATTTTTCAAATGATTGTTCTATACAGTATTAAAGTGAACTTTATCACTGAACTTTGTTAAGTCACACTTTTACAACATAGTATTAAAACCATCTTTGCTAATACCTTTGCTAATACCTTTCAGCAATCTAAATCACACATTTGCGACAAGAGGGAAATGTTTTTGATGAGCTTTAGCCAAAGAAGTAGTTGGTTCCTTTGATTTAAATAGTAATTGTATCAATTCCTACAAGAAATATAGCTATTATTTTATCATAATCGCTTTACTTTTGCATAGTGAAACTCAGTGCAGCAAGAGGATTATTCTGAGTTTTATGTCTGTGACAGTTTCTATTATTCGTGTTTGAAACATGATTCTCTTTCAGACATTAGAAACAAATCTGATAGACTGAAAACATGCAGTGTGGAGGTAGAGAAAAGGACAAGAGTAAGAAATTAAATACCCCTGAGAGGTAAATATAGCTGAAATATACTTAATAACAAGAGAACTATAATAGTTGTTGAAATAACTGCTGTAAATCTACAGTGTAACCAAAACTGGGCTTCTTACAGTCTCAGTATCTTGGGTTCTAAAATAAGTTAATAAAAATGCCTCTTAAGACATCTCATTAAAATTGACTCATTATTATGGAAGTCCCATCTAATAATGCTCATGTGGCTTTATTACTTTTAGCATAGCCACAACGGCATAAAAACACAATGCTGTGACTGTGAATATATCCTTCAAATTCCGACTAAGCACTAAGCAGAGTCTCATCTGAATTATGACATGATAAATCAGTTATATCTTAACTTTGATCACGTGCTCTACCAGAAAACACTGTTTGCTCTACTGAATACTTAACTACTAAACCACTACTGTACTGTTAATATTATAGTTATCTATTACGAAAGGTTGACAGTTTGGTAGAAACTCTTATTCTCAGGCAAGTGTAATACAGATAAGAGTGCTTGTGTATAACTCATTCCAATTAATTATTTTGTTGGTATTGTACTGAGCATTAGCTGAAAGTGATTTTTTTTTTCAAATTTACTGTGCTTCAGGCTTTCAGGTAACTAATTCAATGCAAACAACAACTATGTTGTTTACAAGAGGATTGCGATAGCTTGACCAGTGCTTCCTCAATGATTGATTAGCACCCTTTGAAACAAGTTCAAAGAAGACATATTAAATGTTCTGGGGCTGCACTGGGTTGTCCAGCTGCTAAATCAGCAGAGTAGGGGAACCACCACACATTCTAACTCAGAAACATTTTTCCTGCAAGCTCTCAGTCCTGCCACACACTGTTAATGCTACTTCTAGTAAGAAGGGGCTTGTTATAGAGGGACTGAGGACAAGCAGCTTCTCAAGTATCATAACATGTTGGACTGCTCTTGCAAAGGTGACTTTACTGTTCTTCGTTGTGAAGCCACAGTATTAAGAGGGGGTTATTTGGTTTCCTTCCCACTACTTACAATTTAAAGACATGGCAGACACCTAAAACCTGCTTGATATCACTTACGATTTGTGTTCCAACGATTTGTGACCTGTTTGCGATTTGTGTGTGAACTGAACCTAGTAAACATGAAGATCTTTTTTCATAGGAACTTGTTTTCTGTAAGACAGTATGGGAAGCTGCATAGGTATGTTATTTCTTCACAACACTGTTGAGGGACAGCTTAAAGTAAAAGGAACGCATGGATATGTTTGCACTAGGAAGAAACAAAGAAATTTTAAATTCACTGTTACTAGAAACTGTTTAATGTTAGGAGCAGATAGAAAACCTGAATTATGGGTCTAGTAAAATCTGGGATAACCAAATACTTGTTTTTCTGCCTAAAAGAAGTGAAGGAAACAGACCTGAAGTTCTCAACCCCTCCAGCTACCTCTGATGGTTGGTTTAGTGATGTGAATTGTAAAGTAAGCTTAGGAGCTACATTCCAAGTTAGTGACTATTTTATACATATATAACTACAATATATGCATGCCCTTGTACAAGGGGGAGTGAGGGGCCAAGGTGTAAGAGAAGTAGGGTGAGAAGCTTATGGCAAATTTCACTGAATGAGTTCAAGCCAACAATTTGACATATCTGTACATAGATGGATGATGTATCTGAAATCACCATTTAAAGACCTCTTCAGTATAATGCAGGAAAATTCTTTGGGAATTTTTTTATAAAGATCCTCAAGCTGGAGTGTCTGCAGTTCTGGAGATAATGAGAGACATTTGTGGGCAAATGGCACAAAAGAAACTTTCCTGAGAGATGATGTTTGATGACTGCAGCAGGTGCTTCAAATGCAGCATATCTTGAATTAAAGTTCAGATGGACAATCAAGTTATTGCAGTGTAAAAGTTTTTCACACTTCAGCTGAGCCAAACCAGCTGTTTGCAGGCATGTCTTTAGCCCATAGAAAATTACAATGCAAGGATGAACAACATCCTGGTGTAGATGGTGGACGAAGAAGATGTGCAGATGTTGAATGTGATGTTGTTTTGTGTGTGCAGTCAGGCAGCTAACTGAAGAGACTGAAGGGTCCTTAAATCAATGCCTGACTTAACTCAGACTGCAGGCTAAACTACTCTGTCTTTCTTTACAGTTGATCTAGGCTGAAAGCAGGCACGAGGACAGATGCCATGACTCAGATAGTGTGCAGCAACCTCTTCCTCTAAATAGGCACCATGTGAATTTAGAGAACTGATCCTACCACCTAAACCTACAGCACACATCCTGCACAGTCACTCCCTTTGCAAATTAGAATTAGAAATAGAGAAAAACATATTTTTGAGTCCTCTGGTGCAAAGATGCAGACGCACATATGCAGATCTAGAAGCTCCATTCTGTCAGCAAGTGGATTCTGGCAGTGAGTATGTCCTTCTTGAACACTTTCCTTTACTGACAGCCTTAGGACAACAGAATTCTGTTCAGCAAACCTGCAGGAGGTTTTGGGCAAATGGGTTGGCAGAAGATTTACAGCTAAATCTAAAGAACTCAATAAAGCTTAAGATCTAAATTTAAGTCATGTTCCTCTCTCCCTCTAATAATATTTTTCATGCTAGTGGACTCACAACTAAATTTTTGTGCTGAACGGACTTCAGAGCATTAGTTATGCCCATTTAAAATATTTTTCTATTTCCTCTGCTGGTCTTAGTGATGAAAGAAAATATTTTTTAATCATTGTCCTAAATCCCTTTAGCTATATATTTGGAAAACATTATAGATTTCATTAAGAAATGTCCTTTGGAAGGGTATTTATTATTCTGAGTCCAACATTATGATTTTACTCATGGAAAGTTTGTCTTAATTATTTCACATTTAACACTTTTCCCCCAAAAGACTTGTAACTGGCTCTATTCCAAAATGACACATTTGCTATTAGTCAACTCTTGTCCTAAATAATTTAGTCTTTATAAAACAGAATAACAACAGCTGTTAGGACTTCTTGCTTTATAACAAGTTTATATGTCTACTTTACTTTTCACAAAACAGAGGGCAATTTCAGATAACAGGGCACAGAATGGGTAGAAGCAGAATGAAATTCCAAGTATTCCTTCTGGGGTGTTCACTGTGAATTTGATAGTACTGATACTGACTTTTCCTTTATACAACTATCAATGACTGGAGTAGAAAATAAAGCTTATAGGAATTGGCCATTATATCTACATAAGTATATGTAAGTACAAGTGTAAAACAGTCTAAATTACAATCTGCATCAAAAACTACAAATCTCACATCATAAAAGTACTAGTTAATACTGCTAACTGTTTGGGTAAAAAGTATAGATGAAAGAAAGTGCTTGGCAATGCACTTTCTGAGCCCTTTCTAATAACTAATGGTGTGAAACAAGGCTGTGTTTTCACACCAACCCTATTCACAATCTTTTTCAGCATGATGTTCCAAAGGGCCATGGCAGACCTCGATGATCAGGATGGTATCTACATTCAATACCATACTGATGGAAGCCTTTTCAACCTAAGGTGACTGAAGGCCCACACCAAGACCTTAAATCATCTTGTCCGGGAACCGCTTTATGCTGGTGACGCCGCCCTTGTTGCCCACACAGAAGCAGCTCTGCAACGTTTAACATCCTGCTTTGCAGAGGCTGCTGAGCTCTTTGGGCTGGAAGTCAGCTTAAAGAAGACAGAAGTTCTCTATCAACCGGCACCTCAGGAAGCCTTCCATCATCCCCATATCACCATTGGCCAATCAGAGCTCAAATCAGTTCAGCAGTTTAATTACCTAGGTAGCCTCATCTCCTTGGATGGTAAGATTGATGGAGAGATAGACAACAGGTTAGCAAAGGCATATAGTGCCTTCGGGAAGCTTCATAAAAGAGTTTGGCAAAATAAACACCTGAAGAAAAGTACAAAGATCAGTGTTTACAAAGCCATAGTGCTGTCTACTCTCTTATATGGATCTGAATCTTGGGTCATCTACCGCCACCACGGTAGATGCGTCTCCTAGAACGCTTCCATCAATGCTGCCTCTGTACAATCCTAAACATCCACTGGTCAGATGATGCGACCGATACGTCTGTTCTAGAACAAGCAGCAGTCACAAGTATTGAGGCCATGTTGCTGAGAACAAAAGCTGCGTTGGGCAGGGCACGTCTCCAGGATGAAGGACCACCACCTCCCTAAGATCTTGCTTTATGGTGAACTTGCCACCGGCTGCCACAACAGAGGAGCCCCCAAGAGAAGATACAAGGACTCCCTGAAACAACATCTCAGCCTTGGCCGTATTGATCATCATAACTGGTCTACTCTGGCCTCAAATTGGGAGGTCTGGAGACACACTATATATGCTTTTGAGAAAGCACACAGGATCACTCTTGAGGAGAAAAGACAACGCAGAAAGAATCATGCCTTGCAGAATATACCACCTAAGGAGTCTTTCTACTGTGCCTTTTGCAACTGGACATGTCTATCTCGTGTTGGCCTTTTTAGCCACCAACACGCTTGTAACAAATGTGGGTAGTGCCCTTCCCAAATCTTCGTTTGCAAACCCTAGCTATGATAAATGAAAGACACATAATTCAATTTATAATTGCCTTTCTGTGGAAAGCATCCATAGCCTGAGATGTCTTTGAAGTAATCCTTTTCCAAACAATCCTTTATCCTATCTGTTGCAGTTTTGTGTTCACTGTTCTCTGCAGGCTTTGCAAAGGAAAGTGTTATTACCCCATCATAGCAGACAGGAAACTAAGGTGAAGTGGCCTCTTCCAAAGGCTGATGGAAATGATAAGGGAGGATGAAAAGCACAGAAATTTTACATGACTGTCAATATTGGTTCTAAGCTTTAAAGTTTACAATGCTAACAACTTCTCAGCTGGAGGGTCCCAGCCTTTGCGAAGGTGGAAGGCATGAGGTTGGCTGGCTCCACTGCCCTGCTATTGGACCAGGCTGTACCTGATCGAGGCAATGCACATAAGTCCTCTTCCTTGGTCTTTTCTTGCTGCCATCATGTCAGGACTGGGGGGTTAGCACCCATGCTAGGGTGCAGAGGACACCACTGTCTACGTGCAGTGAGCTGTCTCCTCCCAGCAGTCATGCGGTCAGTAATGACATGCATTGAAACTGGAAATGGTTCCCCACCATGCCTTAGATGTGTGTCTCAGACCTCTGAGCTGTGTTTGGAACTGTGTCTGCAAAACGCTGCCACTTCAACTAATCCCATAAGATAAATTTTGGAAAGATCTTTTAACTTGGAAGCAGTACTGTGCAAACATGGCTGTGCCAATTCCAGACTTTCACAGTTAATGAAGGCTTTCTATGCTGCTTGATTTTTAGACCTTTTCCTACTGAGGCCTCTGAGAGAAGAAAAAATTCTTCTACCTCATGTGTCATTATATAGTGTAGATACATGCTAAATATGTCATACCCACAGGGTGAAATGACAGTACTGAGCAATCAGAGGCTAATACACTGTATTATGTATGTCAGCATCCCCACTGAGTTGTCTAATAGAGTCTAATGCCTAATTACTGTAAAACCTACCAGTCTTGTTAAACTGTGATCACCCCTATTGCTAATATCACTTCAGCTGGTCAGGTATTAGCCATGGTGGGAGAATATGTTTACAATTATTTATTAATTACAATATTTCAAATTCCTACAAATTCAGAGTGACAGCTTCTTACAGATATCCCTCATACTTGCAGAGGAGAACCTGTCTCTTTGAGAAAAAAGTATAATGTCATTTTTTCTACAGTGCATGTTAAAAGATCATAGAGTCACAAAATCATAGAATCAACCAGGTTGGAAAAGGCCTCTGAGACCATCAAATCCAACCTTGATCCATCACCACCATGGTTACTAGACCATGGCACTGAGTGCCACATCCAGTCTCATCTTAAAAACCTCCAGGGACAGAGAATCCACCACTTCCCTGGGCAGCACATTCCAATGTCTGATTACTCTCTCTGTAAAAAAATTTTTTCCTAATATCCAACCTAAACCTCCCCTGGCAGAGCTTAAGACCGTGCCCTCTTGTCCTACTGCTGGTTGCCTGGGAGAAGAGACCAACTCCCACCTGGCTACAACCTCCTTTCAGGGAGTTGTAGAGAGTGATGAGGTCTCCCCTGAGCCTCCTCTTCTCCAGGCTAAACAACCCCAGCTCCCTCAGCCTCTCCTCACAGGACTTGTGCTCAAGTCCCTTCACCAGCCTAGTTGCTCTTCTCTGGACCTGCTCCAGCACCTCAATATCCTTCCTGAACTGAGGGGCCCAGAACTGGACACTACTCTAGGTGTGGCCTCACCAGCATTGAGTTCAGGGGAAGAATCACTTCCCCAGTCCTGCTGGCCACACTGTTCCTGATCCAGACCAGGATGCCATTGGCCGCCTTGGCCACTTGAG
Source organism: Chiroxiphia lanceolata (assembly GCF_009829145.1). Classification (NCBI taxonomy): domain Eukaryota; kingdom Metazoa; phylum Chordata; class Aves; order Passeriformes; family Pipridae; genus Chiroxiphia; species Chiroxiphia lanceolata. Next base: position 28,338,595 of record NC_045637.1, read on the forward strand.
CACACTGCTGGCTCATGTTCAACTTCCTGTCAGTCCACACTCCCAGGTCTCTTTCTGCCTGGCTGCTCTCCAGCCACTCACCAGCCTGTAGTGCTGCATGGGGTTGTTGTGGTCAAAGTGCAGGACCCGGCACTTGGCCTTGTTGAACCTCATCCCATTGGAATCAGACCATCTCTCCAGCTTGTCCAGGTCCCTCTGAAGAGCCCTCCTGCCTTCCAGCTGATCGACACTCCCCCACAACTTGGTGTCATCTGCAAATTTGCTAATGGTACACTCAATCCCCTCATCCAGATCATCAATAAAGATATTAAACAGGACTGGGCCCAACACTGATCCCTGGGGGATACCACTAGTAACTGGATGCCAACTGGATGCAGCACAGTTCACCACCACTCTCTGGGCCCGGCCCTCCAACTAGTTCCTAACCTAGCACAGAGTGCCCCTGTCCAAGCTGCAGGCTGCCAGCTTTTTCAGGAGAATGCTGTGGGAGATGGTGTCAAAGGCTTTGCTGAAGTCCAGATAGACTACGTCCACAGCCACCAGGCGGGTCACCTGATCATAAAAGGAGATCAGGTTGGTCAGACAGGACCCGCCCTTCCTAAACCTGTGCTGGCTGGGTCTGATCCCTTGTCCATCTTGTAGGTGTTCTGTGATTGCACTTAGGACAATCTTCTCCATAACCTTGCCAGGCACTGAGATCAGGCTGACGGGCCTGTAGTTTCTCGAGTCCTCCTTGTAGCCCCTTCTGTGGATGGGCATGACATTCTCCAACTTCCAATCATCTGGGAACTCCCTAGTGAACCAGGACTGTTGGTAGATGATGGAGAGCAGCTTGGCAAGCTCTTCCGCCAGCTCCCTCATCGCCCTAGGATGGATCCCATTTGGTCCCATAGACTCATGAGGATCCAAGTGACTCAGCAGGTTGCTAACTGTTTCCTCCTGGATTACAGAGGGGCTTTATGCTATTGATGTATTTGTATAAACACTTCTGTTAGTCCCTAACAGAAGTGGCTAGATTAAGTTCAAATTGTGCCTTTGTCTCCCTAATTTTCTTTCTACATGACCTAACCATATTCCTAAACTCTTCATGAGTAGTCAGCCCTTTTTCCCATAGTTGGTAAGCTCTTTTTTTTCCTCTAATTTCTTTCAAAATCTCCCTGTTGAAGGATGAGAGGATTCAGGTTGTAGTAGCTTCTCCTGGGGATAATACTATTCAGGATATATAAAATCAAGAGGGTCTTGTGTTGACTAAAGGGACACAAACCTGCAAATTAAAAGTAGGTTTAAATTGCATTTGCAGCAAGCAATATAAACCACTGGTTATTCACATGCTCTGTTGCTCCAGACTTGCTGCTGGTTCAGCAGGGTCCCTTGCTAACTGACTTCTGTTGGATTCACTGAATGATCTTTATAGTGCACTCATGAGTAAATGTGTGTTAAATAGCAAGCAATGACAATGAGCGACAGAAGTGCTTTCTTCTCAAAGCAGAAGAATGTGAAAGCCAGGAAGAGATGGAGGGTATTACAGAATCTAAACCAATGTGACTGTTTCATTCTTATTAGGAATGCATAAAAAGGTATAAATTTGACTTTCCAAATATTTTTTAGAGTTACTCTAGAAGAACTTAACGAGTTTAGCACCATGATGGGCATTTCATGAAAGGTGCAGCCTCAGACTGAAAACCCAAACATTTCTTAGCCAAACACGTCTAAGGAAAAATCCTTCCATCAAAAATATCTGTATCTGCCAACACTGCAGAGTATATACATGGAAGATAAGGACTGGGGACTGTGAGGGAACGCTTGTTTACTAACAAAAAGGTTCCCCATTCTAGAATCTTGTTTAGTTTTGAAATGTTCCAGTTAAAAAAAAAATGAAAACCACACTATAATTTCCTTTCTCATCTACATTTCAGTAAACAAAAAATAATAAATGTAAACCAATTCAACGTACATTTAATTTCCTTTCTAAAATAACAAAGTGTAGTAAAATGTATTTTTCTTGTTTCTCCTCAGAGGTTCCTATTCTTAATTGATACTGCAGTATAAGAAGAGCGTAGGACTATGCACTAGTTACAGAACATCACAATGTTGCTGTGAGCTTATTTTGTTAATCCAAACTGTTGGTTCTCTGTGGTTACTTGTAGGAACCATATAGACAGACACGGCGTGATTATTCCTTACCAGCTCATTGCTGCCATCCTCATCAAAATCCTCCTCTATCCCATCAGTCATATCTTCTCCATCCCCATCTGCATCTGGCCCTCCTTCAATTGGCTCTTCCGTAGAGTTATCTGCATTCTCTGATATGCATTCCTCTTGAATCAAATCAGCATTATCTTCCATTTGTTTCTTTTGGGCTTCTGTAAGGAAAACATACTCTATAGAGATTCAGTAACCTTTCCTATTGGTGGCAAAGGGAAGTGCTCTGAGGAAGAAACGTAAGCTTTCCATCTCCATATATGCTAGCTTTGTAAAACTCAGTGTGATAATATCTACCAGGCAAATAGGATTGAAAACCTTGTTTTCAAAAATTAGTTTATAAATCATTCACAGTATCAATATGGTCACCTATCATCTATCCTATGCAGTGGATGAAAGCTTCATTTACTAGTGGATCCAGCTTTTTGATTTTCTCTACTTGACTTTGCCTTGGGAATCCTATTGGCATAGTTACCATATATTTATTTATATGCAGCCAATGAGACGTACATAAATCTCTATGCTCTAAGTGGAAGGCTGTTAATTTCCAATAACTGAACAAGAATTTGCCTGAATTTCCTGTGAATATATCTCAACAACTTTATAGATAATCAACAAATCTTTCTAGTCAGGTTTATTATGTTTTTTATGGAGTAAAGTGAGAGTTACTCCTCATTGACATAATACGCTGAACTAACTGGAGAATGCCCCTCTCCAGTTACCCTCATATAGGCTTACTATATTTTTGCAAAGTGGTGAAAAGAAAGACCATTTCCATGGAGGCCTGAAGTATCTGTTCTGGTTGGCTTCTTGCAGATATCTGTGTTGTTATGATTAAGTATTGCAAAACTCCTGGATATGCTGATGAACTTCATCCAGTAGCAGAAATCCAGAGGAGGATTGATGGAGGAATGACAGAGACTGACTAGGCAGAAGAGTGGTTGGAGGGATAAAGTCTTATTCCTCTGGACATCAGGAGCTTAGATGAAAAGCTTTATATACTCAAAGTGAATAGGGGCCAGAGAATTGATTGCACTGGTAGCTAGAAAAACAATGTCTTTTCAGTATGAGGGTGATGAATGCTGAAATTTCTAGAACAAAAACATTTCTTTATAAGACTGACTGTTCTGTAGTGCTAGTAGTGCATCATATATCTTGTTGGACAGTCAATGAATCAAGGATTGCCTTGGAGCTCTATATTTTTCAGGTCTATGAACATTTTATTATTTTGCCTTAAGTTATTATCTGCTACACGTACTATTCAAATCTACTTGTATTTTTCTGTACCATAGTCTTAAAGCAAGACATTTGTTTTACCTTTTGCCTTTGCGCATTTATTTTGTCATCTCTTTAACCTTTCCTAGTCTTTAGCCCCTCATTTTTAAATTGGTTTACTGAAGACACAGAACAATTAAGCTTTCCTCCCTTAGTCAGTTAATGTTTTCAGAAAGATTCTTGCATTTAAAGAATTAAAAGTTATCTTAGATAGCTGCTCCAACAGTACTGTATTAGCAGAAGATTCAGCCCATGGAGCCTCATCTTCTATTGGTAAGGTGTTTTGTAAAATATCATACTAGTTATAAGTCATTGTATTGCTTGCCTTACTGCACAAAGAAATGTGGATTGAATCAGCTATGCCTACTATGTCTGGCCCCACCACTTCCTATCTCAAGCCACTTCTGAGAACACTCAGCTGTGGCAGTGACAACTGAATCAATTTTGGTCAAGGCTTTTAAAAAAGGTTTGCTAAAATGACAGACTCCATACATTTAAATGAGAAACCTTCTAGGATACATCTGCTAAAAAATTAGGTCACTTACTTAATTGTCTTAATGAGAACATACCCTTGATTCTTCAGAGGAGTCTAAAATACCACCTCAGTACCCAACTCTTTTGGTCTTTATTGGGAAGCTAAACTTAAGATCCTAACTTTCAGCCCCTATCTCTAATATTACAGGGAGAATATTCTCTAACAATTTTGTCACATCAAAACATTCCCATCTTCCTGATTCAGATTTTTACAAACAATGGAGCTATTCCAACAATTTTCCTATGTGTAGGAAATCCTATTATCTATATTCTCCCTATTGGAATGGTCGGGGTTTAATAACAGAAAAAGATAGAACATCAACTGGTACTGTAAGTAGAGTTTTCATGCAGCTGTAGAGCAGTAACCAATGTATGCACTGAGCTTGTCCACTTGTAACCTGTCACATTCCTCCAGATGTAACAGCTTTTAAGATTAAACATTAAATATTCTTCATGGTAGTGCTTCAAACCTAAAAAACCAGAAGGACAAGATGATGGCTTGATTTTTGTTTTGTGCAAAAGAGACACAGATCCTCTCTCTGATCCCAGTCTTAGCGAGGCCACACCTTCTGGCAGAGGAAAGTAAGAATTAATATTGCCAAACCACAGAGAAGGAATAAAATCATCTCATCATCTCATGTCTGAGACTGTAAATGAAATAGTTTAGCTACTAATGTATCTTACACAAATCTTTTAGCTGACGAATCAATCATCTGCAGACTAATCAGCCAGGCTGCATAACTCTCCTTGTCAGCTCAGGAGACTTAAATGGGTTTCCATGCTTACCGGTATCTCAGAGGTGTTTTTCCCCTCACACACTCCATTGGGAGGCAAGGGATATGGGGGATGGGTTCTGCACCTGATGTTTTAAAACTCCAACATTTTGAAACCACTTTTCAATCTCAGGGTATTCATTGCTTGTCTTCAAAAGGCATAACACTATGATTCAATACAAATCAACATTTTCCTCCTTGAGCTGATTTCTATTTAAATGAGTTCACTACAGTCCATTAGCAAAAGTGAAAATTGGATATCAAAGTACAATGATGTGCAGATTGTTTTGCATAGTAATGGATTTTATATAAAAGCTCCCTAAAGCAGGGATGCACCATCTCAGAGTATTTCAGTTCACAAGTGATTCAATGGAATGCCTTGTAATTACATCTTCACTGATTATACCGACTTTGTCTAACTTGCATAAAGTTCAAAATAGAATATAATGAACACATATTGTGTACAGTTCTCCTGAAAGAGATAATCAAACTCTGTACTAATGGTTTACCTTAGACTTGAAAAAAACCCTCAACTTTGTGAGATAAACTATAACAGCTGAGGGATTGGTCCTTGTTGTCAAAAGAGACTTAGAAAGTGATTCTGAAGAGAAGGTAGTTTATTTTTTTAAGTGGTTTTCCTTTTTATAAAGTTACCTGGGAACAGGAGGGATCCAGACCTAAATATCTATATTGCCCATGTCAGGTCCATGGCCCTCAACCTCTAATTCCCAGTAATGTTTTACTCAGTCTTGATGGAACTCTTTTTATGTGTCCTGATGGGATTTTTGGCTTCATGTAGCTCGCTACTGCCAAACACCCAGGCAGCTGCGGGTTCTGAGGCAGAATTTCTTTCACACATTTCAAGCAAAGTGCGTAATAAGTTTTCATCAATGAATGGAGCAGGGAAAAAATCATTGAGTTTTTCATGAGGTACATCTGCCATTGGCCTACTGGCTCTCAACAAAATCAGCTCCTGTACAAAGATATACCATGTAATCTATAAGGAAATGGCAAAGAAAATATCATAGACAGTCATAAGAATTGAGTTTGTTTTCTATATATACCACAGTGAAAATACAACCTTGTAACTCTCAGCATGACTTTAAAGTGCTGCCAAGTGAGATCATTCAGCTAAAAAAATGAACACTGCAATGACAGTAATAAAGATCTCGATTAAACTATAAAGCAGAGTTGGACTTCGTTATTTCCAAGGTTTGCTTCTAAACAAAACATTTTAAGCCAGAGGAAAGCTAAACTAGAGGTGTGACCAATTTTACAAAGAGGCCATAGTTTCACTCAAAACCTGAGGTTGGAAGGGGTTTCTGGACTTTTCAAATCCAGTCCAGTGAGGGACAAACTTGGGTTTGTCCATGGGATCTTGGCCCAATGAGTTTTGAACATCTCCAGGGATGGAGCCCCTACAGTCTCTCTGGGCAACCTGCCATATTGCTTAGTTGCATCTCTTTTCCTTATATCGAACAGAATTTTTTCCTTGCTTCAACTTGTGACCATTGCCTATTGCTCAGGCAATAATTGTTGATATAGACCAGGTAATAATTCTTAATGTGGATAGCGCTACTGTCCCCATGGTCAACAAGCTCTAACTTACTTCTGTTCAGTCAGGTTTGAGAGATGTTTCGTTTCCAGAGCATCCAGAAAGATTTTTTTTTCCAATTCTTGCAATGATGGTGCATGCTCTGTAAAGAATATTAATCTATCCTCATAATAGTTCTACCTGAGAGGTAATTTACCTTGCTTCAGGCCTTCATTATGTAGCAAAATTTCTGGAAAGCTTCCATTCTCTTTTGTCTATCTGCTTGACTGGTAACTAGGTTCTAATTTAATCCATTTCACTACAAATTGCTTTTACCTACCTGCTTCAGCTTTTTGCTGCTTTTCAATCTTTTCCAGTCTCCCTAGCAAGGAGTCAATTTTTGTTTTGATTTGGGTTAATTCCTTCTTGATTGTTTGCAACTCATCTGATTTCACTGTGGAAAGAGAGCAAAATGCAAACCATGAAATAAGCTATATTTGTGGTGACCTTCCCCCACTCAAGCAAAACATGCTCTTTTTTCTTTTCTCTTTTCTCTCTAGTAGAAAGTCTGCTCCCTCATTTCTGTCAGTATTTTTAGAGATTTAGCTTTTAACATTAACATTTTTAGTTAAATGGCTGAATCCCAGGAAATCAGAGGATTCTAAACCCTAATGGCAAGAGTCCCTGTGATGTGTATTGTTCTGTAATAATAATTTCAGGCAAAACATCTCAAGGGCATTCTTCATAAATCCAAGTCACTTTTACTGAAAAACAGCCTATAGTGAAATAATGGTTCAAATATCACCAACAACTCTCAGTCTTGCAATGAGATTTTGTTGGACTATTTTGTATAATAGTGACAACAATAAAAAGATCCCTCACAGTACATATTTTTCAGCAAGAGTGAATAGTAATATAAGTGCTAGGGCAGCCAGAAAAGTAATGTTATGTTCCAGACAAAAGCTTCCTTGCAATAGGTGTTAAATTTTGTTGCTTCAAAAGCTTTCAGTTCTGGTGATTTTTTTGTACTTTTTCCAGCTATGGATAACATATGAAAATATTTCGTTTTATGAGCACAGACAAGGACATGGAGGCAACACCTATAAATTCAAAGTTTGAAGTTTCCAAATCTTTGTTGCCTTGCATTACTCCAGTTTTGTTCCTTATTGCACTCCCATTGTCTAACGTAAGAAGGAGTAACTGCTTTGGAGGTGTTTTGGCTTCAAAAGAAACAGCACTGCAGCCCTCATAAATAACCTCATTATTATGGCCTTATCAGGACATGTTTTTATGCTCAGAAAGTAGTCCAATCAAATTCACTTGCCCTGTTTGTGCTAGGATATCATGTGGAAAAGGTCAAGACGAGAAAATGGGAACCTTGTGCTAGCATAGGAGAGTAGACATTTATAAAGGGTAAGAGTAGGTAACATAACTGTCATTCTTACAAATCTTGTAGGAAGAAATGGACCACCACTGTGAGGGACTGGCAATGGAAGAGCTGTGTTACTCATCCATCCTTACCACTGCTGTAGGAGGATGTGAATTGACTTTGGTGTCAGTATCCAGAGCATCAGTATACACAATAGGAGGGCCCTGTTTGTGCCCAGGAAAAGGGATGTTCTGCTATGAAGAAGGACATGTTTCCTTTCTGTCAAAAGGGTCTCCTGGTTGCATCTTGCTATATCAGTCCTGTTCATTGACTTTTGGGCATGTATATCATCATGGTGTCTTGTATCTCATCATGCCCAAATTTGTTTTGGGCAGTCAATGTGATGATGAAGTGTGCAGACAAGTTATTGCCTGCTTCAGTGGTAGTAAATGAGTGTGTGTTTGCTTCAAATCAGCTTTATTCCAAACTTGTAACACATTCACTGAGGTTGAAATCAAGGTTTTTTATCTTAGAGTATGGGTTATGTGCATTACAGTCATAACATCAACTAAAGGCAGTAGGTTGCTATATGCAGTAATGCACCTGTTTAATCATGTGCTCATGTTGAGAAATTGCATTATCTCACACTATCATAGGCTGAAACCTCTGATCTCATATTGAATGAACTGTAGGACTTAGAGAAAAAAGCATAAAAATAAACTTTGTGCTAGACTCCTATATGTTACACAGTATTTGATGGAATTACTTTGTGTACTAATAGAGCAAGGCCTTGAAATGTTCTTAGAGAAATAACACGTCACTGTCCAGTCCTCCAGATCTGAAACAAAATGTTAAGATTTTGACAACTGTATATTCAGAAGGTTACTGCTTCCTCAGGGCCAGTGGCTGGTCCATGCTGGAGTAGCAAGGTAATGCAGAGTGAAATGGTGTGAATAGGTCCAATGGGAAACACTAAGTGTTTACAACAACCCACTATGAAGCCAGCTGGCAACACATCTCGTGCGGTCAAGCTGTGGTGTCAGAGATGGTGCCTTGATTGGCAAACTTAAGGGTGGCCAAGCCTAAAAGATCAAAACTTAGAAGTGACACTGCAAGGACCTAATGGTATTTGTTTCCAGTCTACTAAGCCAAGCAGAAGACATTTACACTTCTGAGTTTGGTAAGGAAACAGGCACATACATAAGGTTGCTGTTCAACTCAGGTCAAACCTCCTGCTGCACAGGGACTTCCCTGTGGTGTCCCTAGAAAAAACAGATTGTGAAGAAGACAGCATCAGAGGGAACACAGACACAGCAATGAGGATTCAAAGAACAAAGCCCAGTGGAAAAGGGCTGGGGGGTGCTGGTCAGCAGCTGGCTGAACGTGAGCCAGCAGTGTGCCCAGGTGGCCAAGAAGGTCAACGGCATCCTAGTTTGTATCAAAACTAGTGTGGCCAGCAGGACCAGGGAGGTGATTGTGCCACTGTACTCAGCACTGGTGAGGTCACACCTTGAGTCTCGTGTCCAGTTCTAGGCCCCTCACTACAAGGAAGAAGTGAAGCTGGTGAAGGGTCTACGGAGTCATATGAGGAGTAGCTGAGGGAGCTGGAGTTGTTTAGTCTGGAGAAGAGGAGGCTCAGGGGAGATGTTATCACTCTCTACTACTACCGCAAAGGAGGTTGTAGCAAGGTGGGGGTCAGCCTTTTCTCACAGGTAACAAGTGAGAGGACAGAGGACATGGCCTTAGGCTGTGTCAGAGCAGGTTTGGCTTGGACATTAGGAGCAATTTCATCATGAGAAGAACAATTTGAACACTGGAATGGACTGCCCAGGGAGGTTGTGGGGACACCATCCCTGAAGGTGATCAAGAAAGCACTGGATGTGGCACCTAGTGCTATGGTCTAGTTGACAAGGTGGTGATTGGTCAAAAGCTGGACTTGATGAAGGTCTTTTCCAACCTAAATGATTCTTTAATTCTGTGATCATACAGTCAATCACTTCAAGTTAACACTAAAAAAGACTGAAAGAAAAAATGACAAAAAATTTTCAACAAATCTGCACAAAAAATTTTCGTCCTGTTTCCAATGGAGTTAAGGTGTAATTTGAGTTGCCTATTGTTTTAACTTGCAGGGAATTTTACAAGCTTTCAAAATCATTCTCCTAGAGAAATTCCATTCCAAATGATATTGTAGTGGGTATTTCTGTAGAAAGCAGCAATTACTAAAGAAAAATTATGAAGGACCCTTATGAAAAACAAGTTGAGCATGAGCCAGTAATACATCCTTGTGACAAAGAAGGCTGTCAACATCCTGGGCTGCATTAGCGAGATGTTTTGCTTTTTATCCAGCAGATTGAATGACATGATCTTTTCCCTTGTTATAGTTTAACCACAGCCAGCAACTAAGCACCACACAGTTTCTTGCTCCCCTGCAAGCCCCAGTAGGCTGGGGGGGAAGAAATTGGAAAGGGTAAAAGTAAGAAAACTTGTCAGTTGAGATAAGAACATTTTATTAATTGAAATATAATAATATAACAATAATAATAATAAATAAAAATAATAGAATAATGAAAATGAAAATAACAGAGAGAGAAATAAAGCCCAAGGAATAGAAGTAATGTAAGTGAAAAAAACAACTGACTCCTGCCCAACCAGTCCCTCAACAAGCCCTGGGCAACCTTCTCCCTAATTTATTGCTGAGCATGATACCATGGTATGGAACATCTCTTTGGCCATCTGGGGTCACACATCCCAGGTGTATCCCCTCCCATCACCTTGTGCACCCCCCAGCCTGCTCATTGGTGTGGTGGGGTGAGAAGTAGAAAAGGCCTTGACTCTGTGTAAGCTCAGCAGTAATTGAAACATCCCTGTGTTATTAACACTTCTTCCTGCACAAATTCGAAACACAGTCCCACACTATCTACTGTGAAGAAAATTAACTCTATCCCAGCCAAACCCAGTACACCGCTCTAATCAGCACTTTTGAGTCCACTTCTGGAGTACTGTGTCCAGTTCTGGGCTCCCCAGATGTACCTTCCAAGGTCAACCATCCTGTGATTGTGTGATTCAATAACTTCAGGCTTTTAAAGCAGTGTTATGATAAAGAAAAAATGTAGAGATTATAAATACTGTACTTCAGGTGTCCTGCTTCAAACATACAAATTCTCCTTTAATACATCATGGATTTTTTTTAATTGATCTCAGACAAGAAATAAAGCTGTTGGTAAACATGACATCAGACCTTCATGTGTCCAAAATATCTGTTCATCTGCTTTTGAGTAATAGAACAGGAAATTAAAGTAGCTTACTGTTTGGGTTTTTTTCCCTTTTAGCAGATAAGTAAAGGCCAGCAGGTGACAGAAATACACGTATTGAAAGGGAAAAAAATCACTAGTGAAATTCCTCAAGCACTGGCACCAAAATGACTAAATATCTTAGACAACTTTGACGCAAAAAAAGTAAATAAATAGATGAAAATTACTGATTGCATAAAATTGAAAGGTGTCGTCTATTCAGAGTGAACTAGAATGGATGGAGGGGTCAGGTGATTTTAAGGAATGTTACATTAGAAAAAATTATGAGATACAATTGCACTGAAAAAAAAAATCCTACACTGGATTGAGTAACAGCAGAACTCCTACTCTTAGCACCAAGGCTAAAAAGCACTCAGCAGAAAAAGACCGTGACAGAATTGTCGTTGGATTGACAGTAGGCTATCACTGTAATGCAACCCTGAGAAATAAAATGCAGTGCTAGGACTTGTCAAATGGTGTATTCCTAAAGATAGAGAAGTGTAATGTCTTTGTGTGAGGAGTATAAGGTGAGTCCAGGTTGAACCACTGAATTCTAGCAGGTATGCATGGAGCAGGGCTGTGAAGATGACCATAAAAATGTTTCCATTTTACATACACAGCCTGTAGTGTGACAGAAGCATTTTGGTTGCTTACCTGAGAAAAAAGAAGGTAAAAAGAAATAAAACATATGCTAACACAGTGTTGGCAGAACAAATGAATATGAATAAAGGAGAAACAAACTAAGCTGGAAATTAGAAGAAACAGAAACAGAAAAAATGCAAACATTAACTAACTTTAAAATGAAGCGTAAAGGATTAGAGGATGCAGCAACTTGCAACAGTATGGAATTTGATTCAGTGACCATTTCCAGCCCTTTGGGCCTTCTGGAGTGCATCTTTCATTGATTTATCTAACACCAAAGGAAATAAAGGTGAAAACAAGACATGTAATATTAAGGTCAATCACATTTTTAGAAATGAAAGCGCTGCTGTTGAACTACAGCTATATTTGTGAAACGCTTTTTGCCATAAATACAAATTGATTCATCCAGAAAGCATGATTTAGATTTCTTTGGAAAAAAATGCCATGTATTTTTATCTAAACCCTTCAAATTTAATATAAACTATTTTATCATATTTTATTACTTACTTATCACCGAAAAATCAGTTAGCTAATGAAGTTAAATATAAACTATACAAGTGAAAATTAATTCATTTAAAGACATAATTCAATACATATTGTAACATCTTAAGTGTCTAGTCCTTAATCGCAAGTAAACGGGGTATAAAAGATTTGATTATTATTTTCCTCCTTATTTCAGATGTGTAAAATGAAAGTGCATACCCTGAGAGCTTTAATTTCTACATTGTCAGAAAAAGTGAGTTTTTCCCAGTTCTACATAGTGATTTGAATTTGCTGCTTCATACCATTAACATCAGAACTACTATGTGTGATTTACACACTAACATGTTTAATTTTGTGCATTACTTCTAATAGCTTGGAAATGCTGATTTAGTGTTTTCAAGTCTTTGGAGTTAAAAAGAAAACAAAATACTGTCAACTGCTCTTTGAAAAATTAAAGATTTAGGAAAGAAATCAAATATTCCTATTTCGCGTTTTGGAAGCAAACTTAGAACACATATTGTGACTTTTTGGTCAAGCAATAATTTACTGTGCTGGCAGACATTATTTTTGAAGATGTACTCATCAACGAGCAAGGCATTTTTTATATTTTTGTAACATCTTTGCTCTGTGCCACAACAAAATCCTGTCTTTGGATTGCTGGTTTTAAGAAGTGAGTCTTTTTAATTTGGGTAATTTGACTGAGGTCTCTCCTGTGCTCTAACCTTTAATATGACATGTGTGTATTAATTTTCTGGATTCAGTCTGAATGTGGAGAAAACCTAGGAGAAGACTTATGTCTATGAGATTTCTACTTACATCTGAAAAATATGTTAGAGGATGTGATCTCATGAGGGTTTTGATATTTGGGGGTGAAATCTTTCAAGCATAGGCAATACCATTTTGACATTGTTAATTCTGAACTTGCAATTAAGCTGTTTTATGATCTTACATTTGATTTAAAATTCAAAATAGCTTCCTTTCCAGAACTATGTTTCTCCTTATTGAAGGAATCCTTTATTTAACTAGCAATAAACTACGATTAGAATCAACAGTGTCTTAGTTGAAGGGGTCAGATTAGCAGCACAGAGTGAGGGGCAACAAAATATTAATTTGCTTCATCCCACAATTCAACATACTTCTCCAAGAAAATGGCAAAGGAAGCCACAAAATATACATTCTCCACTTTCCAAATTGAAGTCCCTAAGTGAGTTCCATTGTTTCTCTGATAAAGGTCTTACAATAAGCTGATTACGTTCTTGTTCAAGTCAATAAAATCATGTTTCTACTTTAATGATGGGTTGGCTGGACATCATAAAAAGGGAAGTTATTCTTTGGGGAAATTAAGTATGAAAATCTGTATACTGTGTGTCTGACTCCTTTTAAAGATGTGCTGCATGCAGAAAGAATTTTTTGTGCAATTTATTCCATCACAATAAATAGTCTCTGCAGTTTTGTTCCAATTGCCATTGTAAAGAACTAAGGGTAGAAACACAAGAAAGGTGAAAATGTCAAACAATATTTTTAGTGATGCATCTTGCAACTCTTCCTTAAGTGTTAAAGAGCTAATCCAGGAATGATCTTGTCACTTGGAGCTCTATGACTGACATTTTTAGAATTCAGATCACACCTGAGTACATTGAAGGATACTTTCACTGGGGCATAACACTGTCTGTTAGGACTTGAACACTCGTGATTGCACTTCCATTGAATAATTTATACATTCTGCAACACTTGCCATGTTACGCAGACAGTATTTTGGAAGTCTTACAGCAAGTGACTATGGGTACTTGGACCAGAGTTGAATCCTATAATATGCATTACTTAAGCCCTGACGTGGTACTACAAAACACTTTTTGAAATGCAGAAGAAATAGTAAAGCCAATTTGGTGATAATTCTGAGGAAGAAATATCTATACGTTAATCTAATATTTTCTGTCTCATTCACCACAATGAAAATCCAGATTTCTGGGCAAGAGTTCTTCTTGTCGTCTGTTGCAATACACTAAGATCCTCAGCTCTCTAGAAGAATTTTAGAGTTATTCTAGTTCTAGACAATGAGAAAAAAATGTAAAATACTTATCTGAAAATAATTCATCTTTTCAAGGCAAAGTGAGTCCAAAAAAGCCCATTCTTATTAGATCATGCTTTAGAATAACTAGCAAATTGAATGTACGGATATGACTAACAATTCATATGGATAAAACAACAGTAAAGGATGAACAAATGAGATATAATGAATGAATTTGTAAGCGTATATACTTACTTAAGCTTTGATTCACTGTGTGAAAATCCAGAGACTCAAGGGCTGAAAAGGGCTAACAAAATAATTTAAATTCCAAGTTTTCTAAATTGAAGATCTTGAGCTGCATGCTTTCTTTTAAATTTATAGAAGAAAACATAATTCATCACTTAAAGTAGTGAGGAAAGGAAAAAAGCATTTATGGACAAGTGGATTACTTCAAGATGTGTATGAAAATATCTAAACTCATGTTCATCTTCCAGAGAACAAAGGAAGTGTTACTACTCCCAGTAATCCTTTTAGGGTCTGAGTGAGTTTCATAACATGACATCTAAATTTAGATATCTTCCTGTTTGCTAAGTGTGAAAACTCCCCTTATTGGTAATGGACATCTAGCCATTCATTCACTGAAGACTTGTGAATGATTTAACTGTAGAGGCAAGAGAGCATCTCTTTTTCAGAATGTTATCCTTTCCAAGGATGGTTTGAGATCCTTGCTCCTGAGCGTACAACATTACCTTTAGCTCTGTTTACCACATGTCCGTTCTTTCAGTCACATGTTTATTACATGTTTTCCTTCAAGGTCTCTGATATCATCTGGCCATACAGTAGGATTAAGAATGGATCCTGGTGGGCTCCCTAGAGGTCCAACTTCTTTTTTAGATATTAGTGTGTGAGATTTGGATATGTTACTCAAGTGCAATATATAACTGGGTACTGTTGATGCTATAATTAACTCCTCTGGCAGTAAGATGTAATGTTGATGGATTCACATGTAAGACAGCATGATGTTTTGTTGGTCACTGTGGTACTGCAAAAGTCTTATTGAAGTCCCTCCATTCTTTCTGATATCTGATCCCTACCTGATCTTTCTCTTCCTCTTCCAGTGACGCTTCCAAGGACAGTATCACTCCACATAAGGGGCAGGGGAAGACGAGTGGGTGCTGAAAGATGCACGAAGAGGAAGATGAAGTTCCCAGGACATATTATGGAGTGGGGAGCTTGATGAACTTGGAGGAGGGAATGCCTATTGTTCATCAGCTCTTCTAAGGCCAGCTCACTAAAGAAGGGTTAAATAACCCCAAGTTGCCAATCCTGTTTTGAACTTCCTTTAAAACAGACAAAGACACTTTGCCTCTTTCTATCCTCAAAAGAATCTGGTAAAAAAAGAACACATAACCCAACCTCCCCTGCCCTTCCCAGCCCATCACATCATCTTGCATACAACCCTCGTCTCCACACAAGTCATTGTGCCTCTGTCTGTAACAAGATTATTATCTTTGCTCTATTACCAGCTGTACACAAGACCTCATGATGCATGAGCAGTTGGGATGATAGAAGATTTTAAACAGGCTTCTTCTGAGGCCAAGGAAGCAGCTCAAATGTTGTTGAAAGAATTTTCTTCAAAAGTGTCATCAGTGTGCTCCTTGACTTGCAGGAAAGGCCTGGAAGCTTTGGTAAAACAGCCAGTTTTTCAAGCTAGAGACTGAGAGTAGGAAATGACTGCAACAGAGCTATACAGTGGAAGCTGTCTGCTTGCAGAAATTGCTAGGATCATTGTTTCAATAATATTCAACTGATATGAGCAACTCACATTTGGATCCTGAGGAAGAGGCCCCACTTGAAGTGGATCGTGATGCTCCTTTCATGGAGAAAACCCCTTTGCCTCTACGAGTTGTTGTCACAGCCACACGAGGACGTTTCAGTGGAATCACTGCACGGGGAGGTGGAGGGACACGGCCATGGTAATCAAACAACCTAGAAAAGATTAAGTCAGCCAAACTCCATAAAACCTTCTGTGATTTCATGTCATGGAAGCCCTGTCAACTAAATTTTCACATTATCTTTGAGAAAATTAGCCTTTGAAACCTTAATCACTTTATATCACAGTCAAATTACATTTCAAGGATCTATGCACATTAAGTGCCTTATTCAGATTTCAGTCACAGACCAGTGCATAGCTCTGGTCATACTTTTTTGCATGATTTAAATAAAGGATGGATGCATTATGGGACTCTGTTATTTGCAGTATGGAAAATCCATAACCTGTTTTCCACAGGTCCAAATAATTTCATTGCATACAACCAACAGTAGAACATTTTGTTGTGATATTGCAGGTCCTTTATTACATGTATGACTTAAATTCCAGTTTTCTATCTGCTATCTTTAAAGATGTAAAAAATGAAGAAGAACTTTTCTGAAGACAAGCATCTCTATAAAAAAATATCCTACAGTTTGTAAAATAGCAAGAGTCTTTGCATATGTTCTCATTATTGAAGAGTGAATTAGTGCAAAAACAATAAAATACCCAAGCATACTTAACTAGAAAAAAAAAAAAGTGTTGTTCAAATCAAAACCACTAGCAGGTAGATATTCACAGATTTACCACTACAGTCAATGAAAGATGCTCTATAAAAAAATGAGCTATTATTATCAAACAGAATTGCCCAGTCCTAAAAATACAGTTATCAATAGCAGATAACTAGCCTGTGTAGAAGAAAATAAAGGCAGTAGAAAAGGTAATAAAAACTACAGATACACACTTGAAAACAGGCACACAAGTAATTCACTCACCACAACATCTAACAATGTGCTGAACAGGAAGCAGAATCAAACTTAAATCTTCTAACTCATTTTCTGGCAAGTAAACACTCAGTGTTTAAATCCTAGATTCCTTACTTCTGTCTATACTGTAATCTTACAGAAAATGTAACCATCTCCCTCTTTTTCTGTAGCTGTCTACAAAATGTGTCACAGAGATCCTGTCACCCCCACTGAACATGAAATCCATGGCCTCAAATATTCTCACAAATAAGCAGTTTCTAGCCACTGTGAGCATAACTAAATAACTGCATATGAAGATGAACATGGAAACATTTTTTTTTTACTTTTAATGTAAATAATAGTGTTTATTGTCACTCATCACTTATCATATTGGATGATCTGCAGGTTGGTGACGATCTGCTGTTTGACATTACTGGAAAAAACTTTCAGAAGAACTTTAAGCTATCATGCACATGTTCATCATGTGATTATTCCTCCAAAGGTGATTTTTTTATGGCTTCCAGTGTTTCATGTTTAGATAATATAGTGAAATTTGAAACTATACTTCCTTTTCTTTAGATATAGAAGAACTGTTATCTATCTATTCCTACACTTATTTCTGAACTTATGCAGATTTTGGGCTTGGTGTTTTGTTTTACCAAGTTCTATACATTTCAATAATATGATTTCTTTTAAAAAAGAATGCTTCCACTTATAAGTTTTGAAGTACCCTACCTGTTTTCCTTGTGCTTGTAATAGGAGGAATGATAAACAGAAGTGCTCAGTTCTAAAGTAATTCTTTGCCCCAGTAATCACTAATATGCACATAATTGTGCCTTTTATTTCAGCCATCCTTCTAAAATGTATAGTCCCAATCTTACCAATCTGTCTTCATATAGATTTTATTTTAGAGCACTAACCATTCTTGTCACCCTTTTCTGACCCCACCACTGCTTTAGTCAAGGTAAGATAGAAGTATTCTACCTTCAGAGAAGTTGGAAAATTAAGAGATATTAGAAAACAAGATCTATGGTTCGGGGTAAAACACAAAAATTCAGGAAGTTCAGAAGTTCAGAAGTTCAAAAATTCAAAGAATCATGACTATAAATCTTAAATTATATTCCTATAGACATGTTGGTAGTTGATATGTTGTATTCTCCATGAGATTTTCTTTTCCATGACTACTATATAGAGCTTTTCGTCTTTCCCTTCCATTAACTTGTATTTAACAGAGACTGGTAAAGGTCCTATGGTTTTTATCATCAGAAGATCAGTATGTCCAGCCTTGTGAGGCCAACCTCATATTTAGGTTTTCTATCATAAAGGTTCTGCTGTCTTAATCCTGAAAGATTTCTGAATTAGAAAATCATGCTATTAAATAGATTTATGGATACATTTCACTCTCAGTGGTTTTCCATAACAACACAATCACCAAGACAGACACCAGGCTCCACAGAAACAACTTTTAATCTACCATAAATATTTCTTTCATTGTGAAAGTGTAACCATTATAGTTGGCCATTTGTTCTACCCATAACGTACAGAATAAGGGAAAAAACGAAACACATATAACTTTAATATTCATGTGTCATCGATATGAAATACTACTCTGTTTAAAACCATAGAGTTGCACTGATGAAGTTCAGCACAATAACCTTGGGAAGGTAACTTTTTGCAGGACATGAGCTGCTCCTACTCTAAAGGATGGACTGAGTGGAATTAAACTGCATTGATGGCTTTCACTCCATATGTTTCTATCTCATTAATTTTAGCTTGTACAAAGGGGCCATGGTGATTTACATGCAATACCAAAAGTAGTGGCTCAAATTGAATCAACCCCAGGAAAAAACAAACCTGAAAAATATTTTTTACATTTTTCTCACTGTGTTCCTAAGCTGAAAGGTATATAGCACATGCTAACTTAAGTTCTGGGTCTGAACTGTTCCCCTGCTACTGTCCATTGCTTCATATAAAAGAATTCTCAACTTAGAAGACATTGGTGGAGCAATGTTTTGTTCCCCTCTGACTCACTTGACCTGTGCTAAACCAAGCTGCTGTAATGCAGACACACAGCACCGCTGGATGATGAGTTGGTTATTTATGATCATTCATGCTATCCCTGTGTTGAGGAGATTCTGCAATATCTGAATAAATAAATTTTCACAGTGCTGAGCTAGGCTGTGTGCATGTACTCAAGGCAGAATCTCCAATTGCTCAGTTATTCAAATTCTTTTCCTCCTATAGAAACACATCTGCGGTTCACCTTGTGCTTTTGCTTCCCTCAAGGTTCTTCTAGATTTTTAAATGTTCTCAGAACATTCTTCAGGAGACATTCTATATCTTTTCATATGTATGGATGCAAAGACAAAGACATGAATGTCATACTGAAGAATTTTACAACCGCTATGTTTTGCAGTGAAAGTAGGCCTGGAAGAACTCTGTAGGAAGAAACAGTGAGCAGTTAAACTATCATTAAACTATTCAGCACAGCAAATGCTCCAAAAGCACTTAGAGAATAATAAAATTAAAAGAGCTGTTTAATAAGCATACAATTGGTGGTGGTAATCTTCTCTGGTTTTGATATATTCAAATAGTCTTCTGATACACAATAGAAATAATGAAATGAATAATGTGTAAAATCAGAACTGACCTGTTTGACCAAATGATGAGATTACATTATAAACAAACAGTAGCAATGGTGTAGGATGTACAAAAATATAGCCACACATACCGATTGTAGAAATCATCTCTGTAGTAATCATAATCAAAGACATAACCACTGTGGAAAAAAGCAGAAAAACAAGAATGAACTGATTTATAGAGAAATACACATTGATCAAAACTTCTGCGATAATATTGGCTTGCTCTCAAACTTCAATATGTTCGAAGTCCTTCCACTTCTTTTGCACAACCATATACTGTTCATTACATCTATCAATGCTGTTTTCAGCTATCACTGTAGAATATTTGGAAATGTGAAGTCTGGGGCATGCAGAACAATGTAAACAGTTGACAGCACGTACAGAACGGATTAAATACAGCGTGACAGCTCTGTAATTAGAGGATCATTACAGTGCAATTCTCTGAGTGATCAGATGAAGTTAGCATTCCAATACTGACACCCTCTTCTTTTCTGGGCTAACATAACATAATCAGTGGATTAGGAAGACAGTTAAATACATGAAGGATTGGTAAATAAGTGAGTAAGTGAGCTAAGACAATGACTTTGATTTAGGAGAAACATGAAAATGGTTAGGCTGCTTGTTGGTCCTTGAGTTCACCAAATTTATTTTCATAATAAAGAGAAAAAGCAGAAAGTTAGGAAAATGAATACTATAATCAACAGTGTTAAAGGAATGATTTCATCTCAGGTTCAAGAAGGAATATACATAGCAGTCTGGGAAAAGACAGGCATCATCAAAGGAAAAAAACAGGTAGGAAATCGCAAAGGTCCAGGAAAACTATTTTTGAGCTGTCAATTGCAAAGTCAGTCTTAGATTGGTCTTCCTGGTTTTGCATTCCATTAGCAACTTTCTACCTTTACGGTGAAACAGCAATGAAATCTTATCTATCTCACACATATGAAAAAAACCCAACACCAAACCACCAAACCAATGATCTAACAAATGCTCTGCATGGAAAAGTCATAAGGGTTTATTACTCTGCCTAGTAACACAACCCCTAAGTTTTTCACCGGCCTGAGAGAGATAATTATGAATAGTAGAGGTAAGAAGAATGAAGAAAGCATCATAGGAAAGGATAAGCTTTAAGTGAGAAAGGAAAACGGTAGAGAGAGTTAGAAAGGAAAAAGCACAGAAGAAAATATTCCCCAAAAATAGAGGGAGATCATAGAATGATAGTGGTTTAGCTCAGGAAGGACCTTAAAGATCACCTAGTTCCAGCCCCTTTGACATAGACAGGGACACCTGAATGATAATAGCTATGTATTAAAGAAGTTTCCTTCACAGGGAATGAACTCATGGATAATTTCTGCTCTTGAACATTGAGCAAAATATCTTCAGAGTTATTTTAGTACCTAATTTGAAGAATGGGTCAAGAATTCTATCAAAGTAGGTCGGGGTACAGTTACCACCCCTGCCACATCTGCTTCAGATGCAAGTGCCTAATTGCAAATGATAGATTAAGTTGTGTTGATTGTTTGTGTAATACTGTAGTTGAAGATCATGAAATTCTCCAAGTGAGAAAGCCGACTGTGGTCCTTTTGGTAATTTATTTGAGAAAAGAATGCCCTATATGCATTTTATGTGACACACTTACTAAGTAAAGCAGCCCTGAGGGACTAGAATACAGCAGCAGGCAAGCTATGTCTAGGAGAGGATGCAAAATATCATTAAGTAATAATAGATCATGTATAGGGATCATATTTCTGTAGCTTAATGCAAAACTAGCAAAAATTTTCCTAAACTATGTGACAGCTCTTATTTTGTCTGTCACTCTATATCCAGTCTGCATGGAACAAAGAAGTAGCAGGTGGCAAAGCTATTATTTTATTTACAGCTCTTCGGAGCTTCCTAGTGGTTTTATTTAGCTGAATGATTAATAGCTGCATTAAGCTCAAACTTAATATTCAGTGTGCGTTTTTAAGTAGAAGATAACAGACAGTTTGAAGAAAAAAGATTAAATTTAAAAGCCCTGTCACATGAAACCTTTCACCTGGGGGTGACATTAATTTAATTTACATAAAGACCAGACAAATTCACTTTTTCAAGGTTGAAGACCATGAAGCTGATGAAGAATAATTCACTTTGCACCAGATAGAGTAAGACTGGAGGATGACTATATTTTTTGTAGTAACTCGGTTCTGGCCCACAGGACACGATAAGGACTACTGGCCCTTCATTGGGCTTTCAGAGTGTGAAACTTACTTTTCACGTACAAATGCCATTACAGAAATGGCTTAAAGCTATCCCCAGGAATGGCGCTGATAAGTCAAGGGAAGCAGAGATCTCAATGTCCTTTTTTAAAAAGTCAGTAGGATTGAGAGGTTGGGAAAGGCTCACAGGTTCCTCAGATGAGGGTCACTGCAAACAGAGAAGGTTCTGGGAAGGGAAAATGCAGGAAACAGTCTCTTTTGTGGCAACCAATTGTTTCTCTCCTTCCCTACTTCTGCTCTCACTCTGGCACTCTACCTCTGAGGAGTTCCTGTGGCACATCATTCTTCATGCAGAATACTTTTATATTGTTGAAAAATGTGGTTTGTATTTTTCTTTTTTTATTATTAATTTTTAAATTTAGCCCAACTTCTTGGATAATACTTGTCTTTTGAGAGAAGAAATTTTTCACATCCGTCAGCTCCTGAAAGCTTCATTCTTTTACTCTGTTCCTTGTTCAGGTAACTTCTGTCTTAAAACTGAACTCAGTCCTTTATGTATCTTCAGCTTTGCAAATGACAGCTTCAACATGCATCATCTAATGCTTATCTGTGGAACCAGAGCAGGAATAAGAAGGACATTCTGCCGTGTGGCTATCATATGGCAGTGTAACCTCTGAATTGCTGAAAATTTTTATGGATTGTTTATATTACCTTTTAAAATATTTAATTGCTTCAGAAACATCTGATACTTTTATTGTGTCTCTGAATTTCACCTGAAGAAACCCCAGTGGTTTTCTTATAGTGCTGTACAGTTGAAGCTATATAAGCAGCTCTGCTACGGATGATACCTCTAACCTTAGTTTAGGAGCTTTGTGTTTTTGCATGGTTTAATTCAGTAGCATCCATTGCAGGTATTATGTATGTTGCATGTCAGTCAGTCTCTGAAATGGGCATACACCTGGCTTTAGATGCAGCAAACATTATCCAATTTGTCCTTATCCATCTCTCTGCCAAAAGGTTACTGAGCCCATGACTGGATGCAAGATGTAAATGTTCGTGGCTTCTAACAGTGCAACCTGCTAGCACAATTAACAAGCTAAAAGCAGTTGATTTACTTATATTTCTAGTTTGAGTTTATTGTAAACAAAATAGTCACAATTAAAGGGAATCCCTGTTAATTAAGTCCCATTTACCAAGTTATGGGAACGGGGCACTCCGGCAGGATTTGAGGAGGGAATCTCTGCCTTTCCCACAGACCATTCGGGATTTCTCTGCAGTGGCAGAAGGCATTTCTGTGTGGAAGTGCCATTCATGGGGAGTGGTCTGCAGGTCTGCACAGGGACTCCTTACCTGGGACCACTGGCAAAGATGTTGCAACAGCTACTTGACCCTCAAAGTAGGAATTGCACCCAGCAGTACTAAAGGTGGATGGGCTTCTATGAGTTCTCAAAAGAGCAAGGGCCTCAATTCCATTTTTCTTTCCCATTACTTAGTCGCCTTGAAGAAAGCAGATGGAATTCAAGTGTTGATCATGGATGAAAAATATGTTGAATCTTACAGAATAAGAACGGTGAAGGTGGGTAGCTTTAAAGCTTTGGGAAATTTTGATGTGGACCCTTCTTTATATCCATGACCTGGGTCTCTTTTTCCCTCTCTGAAATTACATGCAACACAGAGGCACCTTAGCTTCTGGGGCTAAGCGTCCTTCACTGGTACTGCTGAGTTCACAGTAACAGCCCACACGCACAAGACATCATGTGAAACACATACAATCATAGAATAGTTTAGATTGGAAGGGACCTTTAAAGATCATCTAGTCCAACCCCTCTGCAATGAGCAGGAAAATCTTCAACTAGATCAGATTTCTCTGAGCCCTGTCCAATCTGATCTTGACCATTTCCAGGATAAGGTCTAGGTTTCGTAAAGGCAGTTCCTAGTCCTCTTGACTGTGAAGCAGTTGTCCTGCATGTGTACCGAAAAGGCTATGAACCAATGACAATGAAAACAACACAAAACAGAAACAATTTTCCTGATGTGGGACAGAAAAAAAATCTGCTTTTCCAACCGGTCTCTTGGTTGGCTTTTCCCTTTGTCACTCCTTTTTTTTTTTTTTTTTGTTTTGAAGTTGAATGATGACGTTTCATCTGTAATAATATGTTGAAGAGATTATAGTATGAAAGCACTACATCTCTCCATCTATAGCCATAATTGTTCCTACTTCTGCATGTCAAGGGACACATGTAAGATTTGGTCAGTGCTGCGGTATAGCATGAAGCAGGGAATTAGCATGGATAATCACTGGCACTTAGATCAAGGTGACTGCAGGGCTCTTTACCTCTTAAGAGTTATTCCTTAGTAACCCAACAGCCTGCTTGATGGAGGCTGCAGGAAATCACTCATATGGTGTTGAATACCAAATACTCAGCAGGTCAGAAGCAGAGAAAGGTTTAAACGAGACTGTGAACTAGTGGAGTCAGCGGTTTCCTAATGGCACTGTAAACAGGCAGATTAGTTACCCACAAACATATGCCATCTCTATAATATTAAAAACAGAACTCTGTGCATGATTCTGATACCAGAGCAGAAGATAGTAAAAGACACTGTAATGCTCACAATGAGGCAAAGAAAATTCATCAATAAAGTGTGTTTCTGCTAAGCAAAATCATGGTTCCTTTTTCTGACTTAGTATTATCAAAAAAATCTTGTATGAGCTGTCTCTTTTAGCTTCACTAAACACTATGACTGCTTAAAATTGTGTATGCCTGAAGAATAAAGAATTCCCCAACAACTTTATTTTCAGAGCTATGATGCTGTACATATTCAAAATTCCTATGCGTATCAGCAGTTGCACATGGGTCAATCAAGCAAAAATAGTATTATGTTTCTGCATCTTTGAAATAAACCTATGGATATTATTATGTCTTTATTTACCTGATATTGATAACATATTCTGTGGTGTAATCTTTCTTGAACTCTGTGTCCCATGCCCACAAAAGATTTTTATAAACTAAGGTTCACATCCTGTTTTAAATTAGTTAGCTCCAAACAGTGGAGAATATAACTGACTTCAGTTGGATTATTCTAACTTGAAAATGGTTAATGCAGAAGAGAGCAGAAATAGCTTTTGTTGTTTTCATGGCAACAAGAATTTTGTCTTGCATCTAAGTCAGCCTTAGCTAATATCTATTTTTCTTTCTACAGGTATAAAGATGTATTTGTAAATCATAAATAGTGACAAACCAGGCATAATGTATCTTAATTCAATTGATGGTGCAATCACCATTTTTATTGTCAATTGCTTCTCTGTTGTCAGGTCTGGATAAAAATATTAAATACAAAAGCAATAATTCCTCAATCAAACTCTTTTTAGAAAGCACATATCAACCTAATGGTTGAAGCTAGCATTCCAGTCACTTGTAAAGTCATTTCTCTTGTCATGTAAAAAGAGTTTTAGAAATTGTTCCTGCTGAGTGGAAAAGAGAATCAGTCTAAACTGACATGATGTTTGCAAGGAAGTGGGTGAGGGTGGCTAGATGGTTTAGAGAATAAGCATCGAAAAATGGAAACTTTCCCTGTTAGAAAATCCATCAGATGGAGATGACTTTCATGAACTGTTGAAAAAAAAAAAGGTGGATATTTCAGGCCCCTTTTCAGTGGATGGTTACCTACATTCCTAAAGACACGAATTGAATTGGTGGGCTAAATCCTACCTTTACTTTAGAGATGATTCAATTTTAGGTAAGGATTAGAATGCTGATAGAAGTGGAAGGACACTTGTGTTTTGCAGTTTTGGCTGTACATTATATTCTGCAGAGAAAGAGAATATTCTCCAGAACCTTCTTTTTGCTGACAGACTTACTGTCATATATTCTTGGATGTTTACAGTAAAAAAAAAGGACTGGAAGGGAAAAGTAGTTGCAGAGAAGTATTTTACATTCATTTCCCTAATGAAGTTATGAGTGCAAATAGGTATAATTAAAACCAAAAAATTAACACCAAAATATGCATACAATTGTCCCAAAATGCCAAACAATTGAACATAACCTCCTATTTGTGTATTTCAATCAAAAATTAATTTGCATAGCAATTTTGAAACCATAAGTTAATAAAAGTGATTTTTTTCTAATTCTGCGCATTTATTCAATTAATAAGTGCAAGGTATATTTTTTTCCTGAAGTGGGGGAAAACTATGGAGTTAAGTTTTAAAAAAGTACATCAAGGAATGTTCTACTGCAAATGGAGATTTTTTTCTATAAAACTGAAATTTTTTTGGCAAATCTAATCTGAAGAGGTGCATTTTGTCCAAGTAAGACATATATATGTAAAAAAGCTGACATACAGTACTCCATTTTCTATTTAAGTATCTTTCTGCAGGCACTAGGCAGAATTTATTTGCAATATGATTAGGCTGTATTTTTTCTGTCTTGAGATATGTCCCTTCTCTACCCTCATCCTATTTACCCAGTGAAATGTATTTTGAAAAAAAACTGTTGAACTTACTCTCCAACCTGGATTTTAGGCAAAACTTGGGCAAATATTTAAAGTTGCATATACAAAATCAGGTAATTAAGTCACTAAGACATTTTCTTGTAGAGGATTAGGCAAAACTTGTGAAGCAGAAAATAACAAAAATATTGAGATCAATATTCAGACTCTGGGGATTAGCTGGTCTTGGAGTTGTTTATGGCAGCCAGAGAGGCATGAATGATGCAGGAATTTCAAGACAAAACTAAACCCCAAGATTTTCCTGTACAGCTAAGTGTTAAGTATTAGAATTACTCCTAATGAAAACTACTTATTGTGGCTGCAGGCATAGTCTTGCTTATAAATGTTAGACTGATGCTTTTTGGAAACAAAATAGTAACTTTTGTACATAAAGAAATGTGAGTAAATCTACTTAATGTCTCCCTGCCCTTTCTCCTCCTGTTGTAAAACTATTTTTCTGTCATTTGAAGTAATGTCCAATTATTCATGCTCCCCATAGGAACATTTTACAGTAAGGCAATGAAAAAGCTTTCCAGTGGCCTAATCATTTCCCAAGGCATTAATTGTGTAATCTGAGTGTGAATTCTTAATGTCCATAAGGTATTTTTTCTTCCTTAATACAAGAGTAATGGTTTCTGCCTCTTAAAAATCTGTTTTAAATTCTGTGTATTCAAGATACTATTGACACATATCACAGATGTGATTGATTCTCCAGTTTGTTAATAATATTGTATACCTTGAAGGAGTGTCACTTAACTTGGGTTGACAAGTACAGTAGACTGTCATGGACAGGTGTAGGAAGCACTGATGGGTTTAGTGTTTCTACAGCATTACACTAAACAGCAGATAAATTAAAATCACAGTTGTAGCACTGGAGCTGAAAGAATAAACACTTAAGATTACAAAAACAGATTTCTGAAACTTTATGTACTCTTCATCTGAGAAGCCATCTTAGAAACACCGAATGAAACATAAAAGCACAGTTCACAAAAGATTAATCAAGTACAATGTGACGGTGTCCGAGTTTATGTAAAAGAAAAAGAAATCTAGAGAATTGCATCACATGCTTTCCTTCCCTATTTTCAAACTGTCAGAAAACTAAATTAAATTTAATTCTGATCTTATTTACACTAAGTTTACTGATGTAATTTAGTTATTTTGGATTGAGCAACTCAAGGTTTAAACCAGCAAACAGGAGACATGGGAGAGACAGAACTGTCAAAGTCCCGAGTACAGCTTATGAAGACAAGACATAATGATTATTTTTTCAAGAGTGTGCTTTGCAAGTCAGTTTACAATATAAATGAAGATACCAAATAATGTGAATCTATAAAAGCATTCTTGTACTCCTGAGTCACTGTGCAATAATTTCCATGGTAAATTGATATGGGAGGTGCACCTCATGTAAAGGAGATTCTTCTATAACTTGAGCACAGAACTGGACTCAATTCTAGTCTGGTCAGAGATGAATAGAAAGGGCAGTTGTGCATCACACAACCAGTGTTGTATCCTCTAGACCAGTGCTAACTGTGTTTACTACACATTCCTCGATTTCTGATAAATCTTCCTAATATTTCAGCGCTCTGGAATAGCTTGTGTTCATTCACTTTCTGCATACACAGTCAATAAAACAAGATTTATTTTCTGTAAGGGAACAAAAAGTCATAAACTAAAGGAATTCCTAAAATATCAGTGGAAAGACTTCTTGATTTACAGAAGGATATTCAAATGTCACCATTCTGAATTAATTCAATGTAAATCCAGAATAAAATTCTTGAAATCAAGTGATCAGATATATTTATTTTTCTTAAACATATGTCTGGATTTTTTCGTTATATTCATTACCATAAGGGAAAGAGGATTTTTGTCCCAGATGATTCACCTGATTGTAGTATATGACTAAAGAGACTGGTGGTTTGTAATGATACTGGTATTGCAGATTCCCTATATAGTTTTGGCCATATGGAAGAGGTACTGATTTCTCGTCACACGTGCTTTCTTGATGCAAGTATGAATCACCTGGCTGAATATTTTCTACGTATCTTTTTTAATTTACAAAGAAGCATTGTTTTACACTTACTAAGAGACCTCATTCCCCTTAGGGAACCCCCATGTTGGTTTTCTTTACCTGCTTTTCTAATATCTCAGCCAACTCAGGACTGAGGTTCTGTGCCTGTTTTTTTTGAGGAAGCTCTTTTTTGCTTTGAGAGGTATCTTTGTTGAGTTTCCTCATATAGTCGTGCTTCTGTCTTCCTTGGCATGGAAGACAGCGCAGTCTGGATATTCTCCTGCTTTACTCTGCCTGGTATATTTCTTTATGGTTAGCTCCACATTTTAAGGCCTTGTTCCACTCCCTGGTTCACTGTCAGGGCACCTAAAAATATGGGGTATTTGTCATTTCCTCTCTTCCTCATTCAAGGTTTTTTGAGGAGTATATCCAGTGTAGAGTTTGATAGGTTATTTTCTTGGCTTCAGGTTTTACCTTGTCTAAGCTCCTTAAAACACAGTAGTCACATTTTGTAAATCACATGTTGTAGCCTCTATGAAACATTTTAGTAGCATAACTGATTTTAAACTAATGATCCACACTCTGAGTGCTAGGTATTAAAAAAACCCCAAAACTAAAACAGCTGACCCCTAATACATTTGAGGAGTTCAGTGTGTATTTTATGTGATCTTCCCTTCATCTTTTCCCATGCATTCACTGGATGTTACAGAACTTCTTCTGGAGGCTCCTTTGTATCACCGGTTTAAGCTCCAAGGAACAGTTGCAGAGTTCGACATTTTGACAACTTGCCTGCAGCAGATGGGTAAGTTTCATTAGCTGATTGTTATTGTCTGTTAGGAACTTAATACTAATATTTGAGCAACATGGTCTAGTGGAAGGTGTCCCTGCCCATGGCAGGAGGGCTGGAACTAGATGGTCTTCAAGGTCCCTTTGAAGCCAAACCATTCTATGCTTCTATGATTTGAGCATAAGATCCCACATTCAATGGCTATAACAATAGAGTTGAGAATGGTTTTTATCCTGCTTGGGAAGACCATTTACAAATACTTTTTTAGTCCTATTAACCCTGGAAAAAAATATTCTATGTATGTAAAAATTAAATAATAATGCATTCAGACTCTCATTTAGAAAGACATTGATCACTCATAACTAAGACATAGTAACCATCATGATTCTTAAACAATGATCTTTTTTCTTTCATACAGATTAATTTTATAGCACTTTAAATGCCATGAAAATGTCTGCACAAAATAGGGGTTGGGGAGATTTATGTTCCATTACTGCCATTTTCTATAACATTCGTCCCTAAGATCATGTGGTCACAGTTCCTGACAGTTTAGGGCTCTGCTTGCACTGTTATGCATCAGATTTAGTAAACATTTACAGAAAGTTTCATTTCAACTTGGGGAAAGCATGTTAGAAAGTAACAATACGGGTACATCTTAGACTAAATTTTGTTTCATATGGTCTATTGAATTAAGCTGCCAAAACAATTTAGTGCTGACAATTGCCTCCAGCATCTCTTCCCAAACCACAAGATTCTGTGAAGGAATGAACACTATTAAGTTCTCTCTCTCTGTCTCCTCCTTCCTAATCCCTTAACTTTTTGCTGAATTTCCCTCACATGATTTTTGCCTTCTCCCAACAACACCACATTACCATTACTCATCCTAATAGAATTTACATGACTGGAATTTTTTTTTCTGTGACTTCTCTACACAACAAAACAGTTTTACAGCCTATAAAGTACTAGCCAGAACATGAAATACACCTAACTTCTGATACCTAGACAAGGTCTGCCTGAAAACAAATCATACTTGATTTCAGATTTAATGTATAACCATGATTAATATATGTGTCTTTATATAAGAAAAATATTAGCTTTATGAGGAAACAAGGCCTAATTCAATACCACTCAGGTTCCTCCATCTTTGCTAAAGCAATGGGAACATTTTGGCACAATACTGCTATATAAGCCACAGTAATGACCTCCAGCTTTGTTTCAATGACTTCATCATCTCAGAAGATGTAACTTCCATTTCCCATATCCTTTTGTACACCAAAAAAGAATAGATTTGCGGTCTGAGTTACATTACTTGAGAAATGTTTCAGTTTTCCTCCTTTGTGGATTAATCTTAATTTGTGTGAAGGTGTTCTCTATTATTGAATAGTCAACAAACAGTTCCTACAAAAAAAGCAGTCTGAAAGTTGCTAATTTTTCATTTTGACTCTTTGTTGTTCATAGTGTGTCTGGAAACCTATCTGTAGTTTATATGGCAAGAGAATAAACAAGGCCGTATCTTTCAAGGAAATAAGTGTTTCTGGTAAAAACCATCCAGAGGGACCTTGACAGGCTTGAGAGGTGGGCCTGTGTAAGCCTCATGAGGTTAAACAAGGCCAAGTGCAAGGACCTCCACCTGGGTCGGAGCAATCCCAAGTACAAATACAGGCTGGATGGAAAATGGATTGAGAGCAGCCCCAAGGTGAAGGTCTTGGGGGTGTTGGTTGAAAAGAAGCACAATATGAGTCAGCAGTGTGTACTCAGAGCCCAGAAAGCCAAACACTTTGGGCTTCATCAAAAGAATTATGACCAGCAGGTGAGGGAGGCGATTCTCCCTCTCTAGTCCACTCTCATGAGACCCCATCTGGAGCACTGCATCCATCTCTGGTGTTCCGAACAAAAGAAGGATGTGAACTTGTCTGAGCAAGTCCAGAAGAGGGCCACGAAGAAGACCTGAGGGCTGGAGCATCTCTCCTATAAAGACCATCTGAAAGAGTAGGGGGTGTTGAACCTGGAGAAGAGAAGACTCCAGGCACACATCACAGCAGCATTCCAGCACCTAAAGGGCCCTACAAGAAAGATGGAGAGGGATTTTTGACAAGGGTGTGTCGTGATAGGACAAAGGGGAATGGCTTTAAAGTGAAAGAGATTTAGATTAGATATTAGGAATAAATTCTCTACTGTGAGCATGGTGGAGCATTGGAATGGGTTGTTCAGAGAAGCTGTGTATGCCCCATCCCTGTAAGTGTTCAAGGCCAGATTGCATGGGGCTTTGAGCAACTTGGTCTAGTGGGTGGGATCCCTGCCCATGGCAGTGGGTTTTGAAATAGATGATCTTTCATTCCATTCCAACCCAAAGCATTTTGTGATCCTATGAAAATTTATTATTGCTGGGACTTAAAAGTACTTTCTGGTATCTATCTGTGTGGTTACCAAAAGGTTTGATAAAAGTAACTGGCTACAGGATGATAGCTGATTCAACCTCCTGTCCTTATCCCTGAAAGGAAAGGCTACAGGATCCAAGTGTGGGAGAGCTCAGAAAGGTTCTTTGGTTTTGAGTTTGGCTTTTTTATTTATTTAGTTATTTAAATAAATAAAGGATTAGAGGCAACTGAAAAGAAAATAAAAATAACTTTGTATTTGTTGGAATTGGTTTATACTTTTCAAATTAAACAAATGCTTTTGCATTAGCTATGGAGTCGCTACCATAACAATGTAAATTGTCAGTTGTTGGTCATGCATGACAGATCTACTCTGATATTTCTACTTCACATTTAAGGCACATTCTCCAACTTTTAATTCTGCTCACAATGTAGTTGTGAAGGATTTAATTTTATTGAGCAAAGCTGATCCTTACATGATTTCAGAACCAAAGCTGAAGACTTCAGAAATGAAAGAATTTGAAGCATGGTAATTAAACTGTTAGCAGTAAAACTCAGCCTACTACTGGCAAGGCAGAATGTTACCTAATTCCCATTTATTTTTGTGCATATCATCAACAAAATTGTTATAATCTGCTACTTCTCTGTGTACACCCTCACTAGAGTGTGTAGGGCTGATGTTGAAAAAGCTGCACTTTTTCTTGAAGAATGGTGAGATTTTTAAGAATGTGGCCTGAACCTGAGATAAAAAATCCCCAAACTCAATGGATAACTACAGAGTGCTTTTGAACTGTAGTTCATAATTAGAATTAAGGTAAAAATAACTCCAAATGAAACCAAAACCAAAACAGCGAAATTCAATACCACTGAAATCAACATCACTTTGGGTCAAACTGTGACTGTTGAATATGATCCTTAATACTCTTGAGACAGTCCTGCTTCTTTTCAAATTATGGTGTATTATATCAATGTATTTGAAAAGTAGACTGTAAACAAGGTCAGATCTCAGACTGAGCTAAATTTGTAGAAAACAATCAAAGATACAATTCATTTTAGTAGTTGAAATGGTATTTTTGTTTTATTTCCATTTGTTTTATTTCAACTGAGGGGTATAGCACACTATGCCAATGATTAACTGAATTATCCTGTAAATGTGTAGTGTAGGTGTGAGTAGTTGTTCCTTAGTATCATACACAAAGCACACACAACAGAGCAGCACTGAAGACTGACTCTTAGCCTGAAATTTATTATCTTTTTCAGAACCTTTAACAAACATGACAGAGACATAGGGAAGTTCCAATTTTTTCGGTATCAACAAGGCTTCTCTCTGAAGTGCCTCTCTTTTGTGTGCCACCTCTTCTCTTGATAAACTACACACGCTGGGACAGGCCATTCTCCCAATTTCACACTTTAGAAAGCCCATGTGTACAGAGACTGGTGTAGAGCAATAACTTTTGAAGCAAGGCTAGTTATGGATTGCTATTGTGATCATGGTTGGTTGAACTCCAAAGAAGAAATTTCTTTATCAAGGAGCTGCAAATTATATTACTGCATAAGGGTGTGAAGCAGACTTTCAAGTGTAAGCTCACGCAGCAGCATTAGCTGTCTTTCTGTGGTTTGGTCTTTTAAGCATACCACAAGCTGAAGCGCAAGTAACGTGTTAGGTAGATGAAACAGGCTCAGATTTCACTTTGTGGAGGAAAAGATTAAGCTGATTTCAAGGATGGAATCAGAGGAATCAACCATCAGATCTCCTCCAAATATTTGTAGAAGGCCTAGCATGCTAAGAGCCGAAGAAGAGCTTCAATTGTTACTATTACACAAAAGTAGTAAAACCAACACAGGCAGAAGAGCAAGGGGCAAACAAAGGTTGACTGATTTGAACAGCATTATTGGGAATTTGAAACTCAAAAAACCCCCTGAAATTTCACAATTATTGTATTTTTCAATATATTTATCAAGGAGAAGGTATTGAAAAACAACTTTGTAGTTATCTGGAAATGTGTGAAAATGAATAGTCTTTCACATGCAACAGCCATAAGAAGGATGAGGAACTGTCTCAATTTTCAGATGTGTTGTGAGTGGGGAGCTAGGTCTCATTGTTTCATATGCCTGTTATCCTCCCACAGTAAGCTATACGTATTCACAGAAGCCCACATAGACTGCTGGGGCAAGTTGCTATGTTCATACATCAGAAACTGGAAATAGGAATGCTGTGATAACACAGACCTTTTCAAACACCATTTTCTCTAATTCACAGATCAGTCACTGCTGTTTGGGTAAAATACAGCTAATCAGATGCAAATGGTTTAGTTCCACAGTGAAGGTACATATCCAGTAAATATTGTCCTTCCTTCCTCCCTCCATCTTCCATTATAAGAAAATACCTCCCTTTTTGTTTCTTTGTGTAGTACTTTTCCCTTCACTTTATCCTTATGTTTCCACATTCCTGTTTATTTCTTTTCATTCCTCCACTTTCCAAATATTTCAGCCTCCCAAAACATCCTATTGCGCATAATTTTCCCTCCTCTGGAGGACAAATGGACTGCCTGGTACATAAGTGAGACTACAGATATTCAGTACTCAGGAACTGTTCGTCATTAACCCAGAACAAAAATGATATGGATATGTATAGTTTTCCTATAATTACTAATGAAGGAGTAGTCTTGGAAGACAGAAAAAGTAAAGAGTTAAAAAAAGAGTAAAGAGTAAAAAAGAGAAATAGAATAACCAGAAGGCAAAAAGAGTGATCTCATGGTCTTGCCTTTCTCAATTATGATGCACATTATTACTGATGTTATCGAGGTCAGAGAGAGGAAAAAGAATTTATTAAGGTGCATATTTGTTAAATCTGTTGCTAGAAAAAGTTAACAGAATGAGGGAAAATATTTTTCTTTTTTTGCTATATGTATTAGTCTGTTTTCTCTGTAGCATATATATTGCTGTGTGTGTGAAAGTGATCCAAAATGAAAAAGATCAGGAAAATAGAGGAACCATAAAATAATTATTTAGATTGCAGTTGAGTAGAAAAAATACATAATCTAGGATCTTTAAACACTGAATAATGTCACAAAGCCAATGAAAAATTCAGTAACAGCCATGGACCAACATTATTATTACTGCAGTTTTTTTAATCTCTTCTTCAGAGATAGCTTCAAGCAAAAAAAAAGAGAAACTATAAATTTATAAAACAGCAGTATTCATCGACTGTTTCAGAGTCTTATAATGATGGAAACTAGGCAATTATAGAAAAGCTAAATCCTTGTGGTTTTTGGTAAATTGGAAGAGAAGTGTATCAGTAATACTATCTGAAATTAAACTGTATAGATTCTCAGTGTCTTCCACAGCTGCCCATATGTGCTGTCATCCCCCAAATCCCTCCTATCTCTCTGGTGACTACCCTGGGAGCCTCACCCTGTACCAACCCTTTGCAGACATGTGACTTCTGCTTCTTGCCACCAGGATAAATGTCACACATAATTAAAGAATTGGTTGCTTTAGAGTGTATTCTCTGTAAAAG
The DNA here is from genome assembly GCF_009829145.1 of Chiroxiphia lanceolata. Classification (NCBI taxonomy): domain Eukaryota; kingdom Metazoa; phylum Chordata; class Aves; order Passeriformes; family Pipridae; genus Chiroxiphia; species Chiroxiphia lanceolata. Next base: position 28,373,489 of record NC_045637.1, read on the forward strand.
CAGACCTACTACTGCCTGCCAAAGTTATAGAATCTGAGTGGTTTTAAACATAAGGAATTACTGCTTGTCTTTAAACAATGCGTTTAAGAAATTGTCAAGTGTGTTCAGTCCTTCAATGCTTTTCATGAAAGCAACTCCTGAATACCTGGCCTGAATATAAATGAGAGTTACAAGATTATGTTCAGGTTTCATTGGTGTCATATTAATAGTGTAAAATGAATCCAGTATCTCCTCTTTTTTTGTATTTTTCCTGTCCTGAAAGAAAATAATTTTCTTAGCTATCTCTGTACAAAAGCTGGACAGGAACAGTAGGAATAGTGTCTGCTCCTTTCACTGGTGTATCTGATAACAAAGATGAGGAACAAGAGTGATGGTATTTATTGTACAGAAGATAACATGTGGCTACATTCTGTTTTGTACCTTATAACTCCCCATCCATTAAAAAATCAACAACATTCAAGTTGTTAGATGCATCTTAGAACAATTCTGCCAGGGGAAAATTAAGGAATTTTACTTTTTGTATTTTATAAACACTTCCAAGTGCCTCCAAGAACCGGAACCCACCAGCATTCCTCCCTGTCTTGTAGAAGTAAGTACCTATGTTTGAAAGGTAATGTGATTAGGATGTGATTTGGAAAAAACATGGCTTTTCAGTATTTTCTATCATCATATACTTTCTAGAAACCAGGCCTTGGTGAGGAAAGCAGTAGTTCCTACAGATCTCATCTTTTCACTGAGAATGTAAAAAATTGTATTAATTAATGCCAATTTTACTTGTATCTCTCTTCTTTCTCCTATGACAAGCAATTATTCTTTATGAAATAAATGCATACAATGTATTCATTTCACTTATGTGAAAAAGTGAAAAAGTCAGAGAATACATTGAATCTCAGCTGACAACCAGATATATATAACACATGCATTTTCAAAGACCATCTCACCTAAGATCTATTGCCTGCTTATGCAGAAGTAATCCTATTCTCTGCAGCCGACAGTAGATGAATCTAAGTTCTCACTAGCCTCCGAAAAAATCAGCTGTTTCTTTCTCTCTCTTCCTGTCTCTTCTGAATTCAACAATATGGGACATATTATTAAATGGCATCTAAAAAAGAAGACAGATATTTTGAAAAGTTTGACAAACCTACTGGATGCCGTGATGGATTTTCTACCACTGCATGTGTTGAAGCTGTGTTGATTGAATGTTTTTATGGAAGTTACATACAATTACAATTAGATACCAACAAGAATTAATTAAAAGAATTTCTACTATGCACGACAGTTACATATTAACTATGATCTCTCTTGGCCATATAATGTTATAACAGACCTTAAAGGATGCTGCATTGGCTGTATCTTAAAAAATGAGCTTTTAATTTTAGGGCTTAGACTAATGACCGGTTACAAATCTGCATGCAGTATTAGCTGAAATTCATCAAGTGAAAAACTTTTACATGCAGATAACTATCATAAATCAGATGCCATAAAATTGCTGATGAATGGTTAATAACTGGATAACCAGTCTAATTATCTAGAGAGAATGCTAACTGTTTTGTTGAGGGGTAATTATGCACCATTATTATTATGAAATGGCTAAACATGGAGAGCTGATGTGAATAATTAAAAACTGTTGGCATTTTAAATATACAATTTTTTTTAATTTTATACATCCTTTGCCACAACAAATATGATCTGGCACTTGTTCTTTTTGCAGTATCCATTTTTTTGTACCTTTCGACTTCTCTGGTCTTTCTAGATCTGAATCTTTCAAACTTTTCTGCATGAAGTTAATTTAATGCATTGTCAGTATTCTTCACTTTGGTGAAGTTTTACCAAAACTGCTGCCTCTCATATTAAAGTCTTCCAGGCACTCTGACTATTTGCATGGCTTCTTTTTTATACATGATCATGAATGCTACATAACATGAAGAGGATAGAAAGTCCAGAAAACTCTCAGTCTTGCTCAGGTTGAATATGAACAGAAACCCCAAAATGTGTGGAAATAACACCTGTGGAGAGGAGCATCCTGTGCCCCTACAGGCACTCAGCATTCAGCACTAGGAGATGTTTCAGTCTTCCCTAAGGATTTTATATTCACCTCTAAGAGGCAAAGAAAGACAATCTCAATGTCAACCTCAAATTCAACTTTGCATTCTAACCAAAATCATAATATTGAATTCAGATACTCTTATCTGAATAGATTGTATAAGTGATGAATTTTTGCTCCTGAATGATACCATTAGAGGTTTTAATTAAAGAGTTTACTATCACTTCAGTGCCAAATTATGCCCCTGTCTTGCACAGGGAGTAAAGGAGAGTGGATTTTTCTTCTTTGCTATGCACTTTGCATAGAAAGAAGGATAAATGGAATTACCTTTACCAAGGGAGTACAGTAGCTGTTCTCTCCCTGCATTCCACACACAAACTAGAACAGTAAGAGGTGCAGTCTGCTTCTCTCTGGCTCCTTTCTGAGAGAGGGGAAACAATGCAATATTTTATCGACCTATTTTCCTTCATGAGATCTCTCATGGGAAGACTGCAGCCCTGCACATACATACAAAGCTCAATAATCTGTGTCAGTCCTGAGCTCCTAGGTTGCCACACTTCATGTTCCCTTCCCTGCCAAAAGAATTAGCAATGGAAAAGCACCACCAAGTCGTGTGCTTAGGCACAGCAAAATGAAAAAGATTAATTAGCTCCTACAGGCAGTATAATGAAAATGTGGGAACAAATCTGTGTTGCAGAAGGTAGATTGAGAGGCTGGTGTACAGGATCCAGCCATCTGCAGACAGCCTAAAGTAATTCAAATTAGTGTTTTGACCAACTCTGACTGCAAGTGGCAGTAAGGGTGCCCATGTATTAGGTTAATTGAGGCTAAGTCAGCATTTCTTCTGCAAACATTTACTGTATTTTAAAAGCCTGGTGGCTGCAGCTGTCTGGGTTAAAACCTCAGATACAGGTCCTGGCACGAAAGCTCATCCTCTGTAAAAAAGAACCCCCCAGTTATTGTGGGACTAGGAGGAGCATCTCTTTGACTTTACTGAGGAGGTGGACCTCTCCTCAGAACGTGGTGATGAAACCTCTGTTGCCCTCTTTTGGGGTGCAGGAAATACAGTAGTAAAAGGCAAAAGTAGCACAGAGGCAGGGACTAATTTTTGGTTTTTTTTCTACCCTTATCGTTATGAACTTGCATAAAATAATTCAAGTATATTACAGTAAAACTTCTGAAAAGTTCTGGCAAGAGACTAATTCTGTTTGCTCAGATTAAACTTCCTAAGAGAAATCAATTTTAGCAATAAAGTCACAGACAATGACTATATGGAGGTAACGTGGATTTACATGGTGACCACCAATCTGCTCATATGGAAAGAAACTAAAAAGCAAAACACAAAAATAATACCTCCTCCAAGGTAGACATCCCCAGATATGCTAAAATTGCCAGCACATTTCTTGAGATCATGGTAAGTACTACAAATATAGAATTTATTATTTTGTAGCAATTATTATTAGAATAATTGCTACCATTGTCTTCTTTATTTGCTACCTGGATTTTTATATTTTCAACCTTGCTCCTCAGCCACAATGACACAAAACTTCTTTTTTGATCTTAAAGTTGCGATTTTCTGATAATCACTTCATTATGATAGTGGAGGCCTCAAAAAACCAACTCAATAGAACAAGTTACAAAGTAGAATAATGAAAGTTAATAATAAAAGAGACTGAATTTGATAATGAGTTTGGACATTTCAAAGCATGCAAACCAAGACCAGTACACCCTCCCCTCCACCTCCAATTTCTCCAGTGTTTAAATGATTTTTCAATAATTTTGAGTTGGTAGAAAGTAGAGACACTAAGTAATTAATTCAAAATGTTCTCAAACAAACCAGAGTTACTTTATATTATGGAAACTGAGACATATCTCAGTCCTGTTTATGCTGATTTGTTGAGTTCTTTTGATCATAATTTACATACTTCCTTGCTTGTTAACTTTAGTTCACAATTCAGAATTTGAAGTTGGCTTTTAGATCTGCGGTTAGTACAATGATTTGGAAGCCACTGATAATTACATGGTAGAACTAACCCTGAAAAGGATATTTTGAATAGAATCTTTTGTCTGAAGTTTATGTTCTTGATAGCATTAAATATGGTGTGAACAAAGGAAGGAAAACATGGAGGGAGAAGTTAGGACACTTAGGAAAGTTTCAAGGAAGAAGCTGAAAGTAAAATACTGCATGAAAAGTGAACTTCAGACTCAGAAATAATATACAGATAATTACCTTTAATACATATATTGTCTACATTTTGATGCCTAAAAGAAAATTCAAGGAGAAAAAAAACTCCGACGCAAATTAGCTTTGAAGGTGAGATAAGGAAAGGGTTTTAATTTGTGCCTAACCATAAAATTACAAGACGTGCGTGCCCCCATGTCTCAGATGTTACAATTTATGATACTGCTTGTCCAATCCGAGCTTTTCCCACCCTGTGGCTTTTGCCCTGGACCACCCTCAGTCACGTCCCTCGGGAATTGGGGCTGGGGTCTCTAAGACCACCTCTTCATCAATCTTCATCTTCTTCGGGGTACAGGGGGCATATATTCACCCAGTTCTTGACTGTACTCTTGCGGTTTAGGCCAAGGTACAAGCATTCTCCAAGTAGAACAGGCCTATCTTAAAGAGAGACTAAATGTTTCTACTGGAATTCAGGGGGTAGAATTGATATGGGGAGCATGGAATGGGGTGATAAGGTTGAAAATCTATGTTGCTTCTGTGCTAAGGGTAAGGGAATAAGGGCTGCTGCTTCTAAATCTACTTCTGCTATATAACTACTTATCATCATCATCATCACTTATAACACTTATAAAAATTAAGAAAAATCAAAAAACCAGATGGACCTCAAGGCATCATTTTATAAAAGAATGGTATTTTTTTACAATATGTCACATTTAAAAATAATTTTTTGGAATGATGAATACTTTAATATAGAGAACATATAACTGTTTAAGTGGCTATGACACTAGTAAGACAATAGCTGTAATATGCAAATCAGTGTAGTGATCTATAATTCAGCTAAAAATGTGATTTTTTCTATTTTATAAATTTGACTATTTCTGTTACTGAAGTATCACAATTTTTTTTATTCTAAAAGAAATTATCAATTATTTTTTCATGGGCTTTGACAGGTGATATAGATGATATTTGGAAGGGTTTCTGACTGAAAGATCAGTGAAAATAAATTAATAAATCGACTACCTTTTAATACAACATTTAAAATACCACACGTATTTTAGCATAACTTTTGCTTAGTTAATAAAGGCAAAACATACTTCTTAGTACTTTTTTGAGAAAGAAAATTTCCGTGACTACTGGCTTGATTGACTAAAACTAACTTGTTCTAAGCTTAGGTATAGTAAACAGCCATAATTTTGAAACAGGATGTTTACGCTCAACATAATATCATAAATTATGATGTATGATAATTGGTAATTGATTATATCAATATCTGTGAAAATATACAGATTTCTACTTACCCGACGGACAGGAAAGGCTCCTTTGATTCAAGTCTGTCAAGTAAATAACAAGTTTTAAATATATATTTTTTGTACTTCAGAAAAATTATACAATAAACTAAAACAGCCACTCTCAGTATCAAGTTTACTTGATGACATAATTTAGCAGCAATAGAAGGGCCTGATCCATTATACTAGGAGTTTAACTCAGAAAAAATCCCATTAACCTAATGAATTTTGGCTTAGAAAATAAATATTTACAAAGTAGCACATATAGGCCCTTTAAATTTCACAGATTCAAAAGACTTGTGTAGATATTTACGTGGAATGGCTAGAGTGAACAAGAAATACCTTGTCCTTTTTATTGCGTTTTTCATGTAAAATGTTAGTTTGGGTTTTTTTAACTTTAAACACCTTTTTTTTCTTTTTTTTTGTTTACCAGCGTCCTATGCTCATATGACATGGTCACTTCACGATTATGAGAACTTCTGGCACATTGATCTGAATCAGCACTGTGTGGAGCTGGATGTAACTGGTTTGGTAGATCCAAAGTCATGCCCAGTTCTAAAAGCAGTTGATAAAAGTGTTCCCCAACTCCCTGCTGTTGCTGTTGTTGCTGTGAGGAGATGCACCACCTGCACACTGGCAGGAGCTTCTTCTATTACTACTTTCCACCCAACCAAGATAAACGGAAGAGTCCTCATCTATGTTATCAGACAGTATTTCTGCTGTAGTACCTACAACTGGCTGCCCTTAATTTTTTATTTTGTTCTCACTGTGCCAAATTTACTAATATCAGCTGCTTTATGGGACCATTAGTATGTGATTTTAGGATCCTTCATAAACATATTTAAAGCATATTTAAATTTCAGTAATTTTGAGTGGTTACATGACATTCAAAAGTGTTCTGTTGTGATAATTTCCACTGAGAGTACTGTGTGAGGAGGAAGAGCAAATAACCCCCCTCAGGTCATTAATGTCTCTTTTTAGCCTTTAAGAAAACTATAGCATATCTAGAACAGAACATTTAATTCATGAATCTGAAACAAATTCAAACGCACAACAAAATATCAGAAATAGAATTGTAAATAGGACTAATTGTAAGGAAAGGTACTATAAATAATAAATGTTTTAAGAAAGAAAACTTTCCTGAAAATATGTAGAAAAACCAAGTACATTGGCAATTATTATTCAGCAAAGGTCTTGTCCAAAAAACTCACAAACCAATAGACCAGCTTAGTTATTGCCATTATCTAAAAGCCAAAATATATTGAAAACACAGTAACTTCTCTGTTGTCCTAATGACTATAGTTCACCTTTCTTTTTCTTTCTGGGGTTGAGATCCACATGGAACTAGTAGAATAGAAGAGGGAAACACTGATGGCTCTGCATATACCTAGAAGTACAGTAGAAACCCAAAGCTGCATATCCTCGTGGTCAGGGGGATGCTTATCCAGGGCAGTCCCAAGAAAATGTTGAGCTTGGAATTCTCTGTGTTTAGGCAGTGCTGCCACAGAGCAATAAAGTGACAGGGCCCTTCAAGTGGGGGTTTCATCCTTCTGCTGCAGGCTCTGTGCACAAGTGTTATTGTTTTGTTTTCTGTTTTTGTGCTTAATGAAATGAACCAGAGGTGGGAAGCACTCAGTGTTCAGCTGGAGATATTAACTATAAGCAAGATGAGCAAAGAACAAAAGCCTCAGAACACACTTATATACTTCATAATACAAAAATTTTATAATGAAGAGAGACCTGGCACTATCCTGATGGAGGACACTCTGGATGATTTTACTGGCAAACAAAAAGTCTGTGATAGAATGCCCTGTGGACAAAATACTGCAATTAAAAATCTATTTGAAATCCATTCTCATGATGGAATTCAATTTGATTTAATGAGTGCTGCCCTAGGTTTGACCTCGCTCTAGTATATTTGACTAAATGGTTTTAGATAATTTGCTGCATTACTTTTAATTAGTTCAAGTGTTCCTCATAGTAAAGAAATACAATTATCTGTTGGCCTTTTATTTGGTAATGCAGTATATGGCAAATTAATATCAAGGTTTCAAAACTGCAACACATTATAAAATAACATCCCATATCATCTTTACTGGTGACATTTATCAATACATATAATAGGTCTTTTACAGATTCACAGAATATGCTGAATTGGAAGGGACCCACAAGGATCTTCAAGTCCAACCCTTAGCCCTGCACAGGACCATTCCCATGAGTCACAGCATGAGCCTGAGAGTAACAACCTAACGTGCACTGAATTCTCCAGACTTCTGAGGAATTCTTGCATAATTAAATATGATATTGCATAAATAGTAATCCTTATAAATTTTGAGAATGGATATCATACACCTCCAGGAAAAATCTTAAAACAGAAACTCTGTTTTGCAAAAATGTATTGAGTATGCAAGAAATACTAGGTTCGACAGTGAACAAAGGGAATCATGTTTTAATTGTACAGGAATGGGAGTGAAGCAGAAGAGATTGAGATTTTTTCTTTCTTTCCTGGAATAGTTTTCCTATCAGAAAATTTCAGTTTGTCAGTATGTCTAGGCAATGTATCAGTTTGGACAGGAGGGAGGAATGCTAATCGGTAGCATGACTGGGACATGGCATACCGAGTTTGTGTTTCCCTTTGATTCTGAGCTAAGATTTTCTGAAAGGTCTGACTTTCTTATCTACATATAATAGATAAATTTTGCAGGAGGAAAAAGAATGTTTACACTATGTGAATTCCTCAATTAAAATCAATCATTGTAAACTGAACAGGCATAGGCAATCACTTTATACCATTGATATGTTACAGTACTGTCACACTCTGTGACAGTTTAAAATAAGGACTCTAGAAGTTTCCCATTTAGTATTATAGCCCTTGCAACATGTCTTGGAGAGATACTTTACAAGATCTGATTAACCCGATTGTTCATTTTGTTATTTTCTTTGCTGCTAAATTTGCTTATATTAATGCCAATTATCAAAAATCCCATCTTTGACTGAACATCCGGATAGACAAAGTTTTCAAGGTTTGCAGACAAACATACAAGGAAACGTGCATGTGAATTCCTCTTTGACTTGTAAACAAATCATTTAGGGACAAGAAGGTCTGAAAGAAAACTCTGTTGTCTTTGAATTATTGTCCTATTAAGATTACAGGCAAGATGTTTCTTCATATCTGAGGCCTGACACAGGATACATAAGTCCATATAATTTATTGTTAAAGAATCCTCACCTCTCCTTCCCAAAACTATTTACAGGACAAAGTGGATAACATTTCTAACAATATCAATGCTGTACACAAGTGTAGTGGTTTGGATTTTGTTTTCCCCCAGAGGCTAAGAAAAGTGGTAGACCCCAAGGGGTGGAAACCCCTGAAAGTTTTGAAATTCTGTCCAATAGGCGCTCCTGCAAAAATGTAAACATATCACAAGCACCAGAAGAGAAGAGTTGTAGTTTTTGGTGGTTAGAAGAAGTAGCCATGTTGTAGAGCCACGAGGAAGGGGCTCTGAGCCCCTCGGGGCCTCTGGGGCCTCCCAGTCCCTGGCGGGGGGGACTGCAGAGACTTGGAACAGTGTTAGACTGGACTAAGTGTCTGTAGTTAAGCCAGGAGATGTTTTTTCCACTGTGAGCAGCAACCAGAGATACTGAAAGCCACGGCAGCCAGCACTGACCAGAGGAAAAGCGGTGGCACAGAGCCAAAAGATAAGAGAGCAGCAAAACAAACATGCAGCAAAGCAGACAGAACTTCTGCAAGCTGGGAGAGAAAGAACAGCAGCAGAGAACAGAACTAAGTTCTACAGGGAGAGAGTTTGGGGGTAAGAACTGCAAAACTCCCCTAAACTTTCTTTGAGATCCCTCCAAGATGGAGGGGGTGGACTCTTACTGATTAGAAGTCCTAAATGGGTAAAGGAGCTAAGAAGCTCGGTTGTCCTGAGAGCTCAGCCAGGACAGTGTATAGGAGGTTGACCTTGGGGCCCTCCTTTGCTGCAAGTTGTAAAGAAGCTCGCAGCCATCTTGAGGCAGGGCATAGAAGCTCTGCAAGGAGCTGGAGTCTCCTGAAGATACCAGACCGTCACGAAGACCCCCTGTGCTTTGTGATATGACCGTGGTGATAGCGACCTTTGTCTGGGGTGAACGCAGCCCATGGAAGACCCCTTTACCTGCGTCAAGGGGCTGAGAGGAGCTTGGAGGCCTCCCTCGTGAGTGCTGGCAGAAATCCAGCCATCAGCTGCTGCATGAGAAAAGGACAGATGACTGCTGCCTTAGAGACGTTGCTGCTCTGAAGAAGGGATCTGTCCTTCTTCCCTCCTGGACTCTTATTTGTAGGGGAGAAGAGATCTGATCCATTGTAAATACTATATGTCATGGTAGAGATAGTTGTGATCGTGTGTATAATGTGTTATAGTATTTATTTGTACAGTCATTGTAATATATTCCCTTTCCCCCACTTTGAGTCTGGTGTGTTTTGTCTGGAAAAACCCATCTCACATTGGGTTGAGATGTGGGAGGGGGAATGGAGCTAGGGAATTGGATTTTGGGGCTATCTCAAACCATGACAACAAGTAAATAGATTTTAGCCAAGCATTCTCCAAGGTAATTCATTATGCATCAATATATTCCTATTGATTCATGATCATTCATGACTTTCATGATTCCCTTGTGTTGGTCACATAATTTCATCTCTAAGGACTTAGTAAGAAAAACATGGAATTTAGGGCATTTGTTAGGATTCTTATTTTAACTTGTTGATATAACAAAACTGTCTGCCCTGAATCAGGGAAAGTAATGGTCAGGAAACAAACTTTTTTTTTTTTTTTTTGTGAGTCACCCTTTTGAGTAAAAATCTTCATATCAGAATTCCCAAGGAAGATTACCTAAGTTGTTGTTGACATCACACATTTTCTGTTTGACTATAAAACAAATGAATAGTGAGAGTAGTTTTCAAGAGGATTGGAAGCATTTTCATTTAAGACACATAGGAAAGTCAGGCCATCTAAAAAGTATTTTGGACTTCAGTAAAGTGTAAATATGTATTTTCACTGACTTATGTGGCAGACTTATTTACCTGACAATTATGTCTGACTTTTTGTGCTGTACAGCTTTAGGAATCAAAACTTTAGCAGGAGCCAAATATTTAGCAGAAATATATGTAGTCAAAGAATATTCAGACTTATGGCTCACCCTGTTTACCAAGGAATGAAATTTTTAAATTACAAGAACAACTCAAGGGACCTTTTGAAGGAATATGAAGCGGTTTGTAATTCAGAGTAATCAAACAAGGTTGCATTTTGGTTTGAAGCGATCAGAAAACATTTTTCTTCAGAAACTTTTAAGTAGCATTACTCAGAAACCGTCATGTAATTTCTTTCTTTTTAAAGCATGCACATAATAACTTTTGCTAACTCCAAATATTTTATACAATGCAAGCCTAATAAAATCATGCCTTTAATTTACAGAAGAAATATTATTTCATGTAACTTCCACTATCTATTTATTCTGAAGTAACAATTACACTAGGTTATCCTTCCTTCCTGGTTTCTGTGACTTAAATAGTTTTAATTCAAGATAATTTTTCTGGACACTGTCAGTAACCATCGTTTGATAGAATTAGAAAAGAAGTTCATTTTGTCTTCTGAAGCTTATAAATGTTGGCAAGTGTTATTAAGAAACACCATCATATTCTGGAATAAATAAATGGTAAACCAACTGTATAGAAGATCTAATCTGTTAGAAGTGTCTCAGAAGTAGAAGGAATGGAAGAATATTTTACAGGTTTATGACAACTTTTACAGTTGTTCCTAGTAAATTTAATAAGTTCCACTCCCAGCTGGTGGTTTACATTGATGATTCTGACTAGAAAAACAACAAATTGTTTTCATGACTATCATGTAATATAAAATCCTGTGTATATTTTTTTGCAGTTTCTTGGAAGCTAAGTACTTCTCTTATTTATTGAAACATAAAAATTCTAGCACAAAATAAAATGCATCACTCAAACCATGGATGGAAACAAAGTATCATAAACTCAAAATGTCAGTTCTCAGTGCAAACTTAGTAGAGAAAAGATGAGGCAGATAATAGGTAAGAATTAATATAATTTTTAAAGATTTTTATATTGCCTTATATTGGAGTCTCATAGTCAAACTGGGAAAATATGATATAACCCCAACTTGGCCATGCACAAAGAATTTCACCAATTGGAAAGAGGGACACGTTAAATAATATGAACACTCAGCACTATATTTAGTTTTGATTTGCAGAAATGATTTCAAGAACAACAACAAAAAAAGAGACTGTATGTAAAATAGTTCACAAAAAGCTATTCTTAACCAGATCAGTGAACAGAGCTAAAATCTGAAATTTGTTTGATAAACTGGAAAATTAGCCTGAAGTCAGTGTAATGAAATTTAAAAGAGAAAAGCAGAGTGAGAATTTGAGAACAAGAACTATTTTATACATCTATGGAATGAAGGATAACTGGCTGGGTACTGCAAAGAAAAGTTTTAAGAGAGGAAGAACTGAGTAACAGGATGCTAGTTATGGGGACATATTAAAACATGTTCCCTCAGAACTGATCAGGAAGGGTCCTTAAATCAGCACATGCTTCAGCTCTTCTACTTTCAGATCATAGTTAATCAAAGTTCGCAACTGGAATATTTAAGTTCACTAAAACTAAATTTTACTGATTACTGAAGAATTTATTCAGTAAGGGAGTTACTACACCAGTAAACACTCTGGGGATAAACAGTGGTTTGCTCAAAAAAGATTATCCCTTTGGCTATAAGACTCTCTATTTGCAGATCTATAGATAATCCTTAATAGATGTATAATATATATTTATTCCCTTATGAAAGTATCACAACATATTAAGCATTTTGACTGACAAAAAAAATACACATTTTTTTCTAATATTTTATGATTTCTTTCAAGGTTAATTATTTAACATTGAGAATAACTTAGAACACTTCTTGAAGCATCAGGTTTTCCCCAGGTCCATGAGGAAAAAGTTGAAGAACTTAACTTTCCAAGATATCTGTAGGTTATGTGGCTCTTACACAACCTAATTTCTGGTGATAGAGAAAACTGAAATTATAGTTGATCCCCATGAGATAGCATGGTTTGAGCATTTTCTGTCTAGGAGTGCTTCTGCTTACCCTTGGATTTGGTTTGCACTTATGCACTTACTCTGCATTTAATATGCTGAAAAATGGAGCTGCCTTTACTCTTTTAAGCGTTTTGAAGTGAAAGGAAAAGGAATATTTGGCTCAGCCTACATATATCACATGATTTTTAAGCATTTCAAATGTCTGGACAACAAAAACATATGTGCAAAAATACCGAGTTATTTAATTTAATTAAATTTAACTTTATTTTTTAAAAAACTTGTGAAAAGCAATGACTACTGATGCAATGCATTTTATTTAGTCAGTTCCACTTAGTACCTAAACCCATGATTTGGTAGCGTCACAGTACTCTGTGCAGGAAAAGGTTTTGAGGAAACTCTTAGCACAGGATGCTGTCGGCAATACCTGATGTCAAGCTGCCTAACCTAGCATGCTGGAACTGTGCTCTGAAAACCTGATGCAATATTATGGGGGTTTTCAAAGTGAGTCCCAGGTAAAACAAGGTTTGTCCCTTTTAATTTCTTCTGCCTTAGTCTATAATATGCTTTTTTTTACAAATGCGCATAGCATATAACCAAATTTAACTAATTTCCTAGCAAAATCTATATCTTACATAATTTGTAAACTCGAACATCTTGACATAATCACAAGTTTCAGAAGCTTCTAGGATTTATTAGCCTATGTGTTGTCAAGAGAGAGAATCTTTTAGCCATCAGTTAGCAAAATGCAACTAGTAATCTGTTCAGAATTATCTCTAAAGTTTGACAGTTGAAAAATTAAATAAAAGGTAGCTTTCACTGCAGGGAGGAAGTGCTTTAGAGACTGCCTCTTCCCTATACTGATTTTCATAACAGCAAGAGGTTAGGATGAGACATAAATCAACCTATGCAAAAGTTAGTTTGATATACCAGTACAAATGTCCATTGTCATATTGGATACTGAAAGCACTACCGTTTAGGTTGTCCCCCCAAGTTCCTTAAAATGATCATCTCACTTCATGAGGATCAGCACGGCCAAGTCAGGTATGGTAACACACTTTCTGAGCCCTTTTTAATTAAGAATGGTGTGAAACAAGGCTGCGTTCTCGCTCCTACCTTATTCACAATCTTTTTTAGCATGATGCTCCAAAGGGCCACAGCAGACCTCGATGATCAGGACGGTATCTACATTCGATATCGTACTGATGGAAGCCTGTTCAATCTAAGGCGTCTGAAGGCCCACACCAAGACCCTAAACCATCTTGTCCGGGAGCTGCTATATGCTGATGACGCCGCCCTTGTTGCCCACACAGAAGCAGCTCTGCAACGTTTAACATCCTGCTTTGCAGATGCTGCTGAGCTCTTTGGGCTGGAAGTCAGCCTAAAGAAGACAGAAGTTCTCCATCAACCTGCACCTCAGGAAGTCTTCCATCATCCCCATATCACCATTGGCCAATCAGAGCTCAAATCAGTCCAGCAGTTTAATTACCTAGGTAGCCTCATCTCCTCGGATGGTAAGATTGACGGGGAGATAGACAACAGGTTGGCAAAGGCATACAGTGCTTTCGGAAAACTCCACAAAAGAGTATGGCGTAATAAACACTTGAAGAAAAGCACAAAGATCAGTGTTTACAAAGCCATAGTGTTGTCTACTCTCTTGTATGGTTCCGAATCATGGGTCATCTACCGCCACCACCTGCGTCTCCTAGAACGCTTCCATCAGCGCTGCCTCCGTACAATCTTAAACATCCACTGGTCAGATTTTGTGACCAATACATCTGTTCTTGAGCAAGCAGCAGTCACAAGTGTAGAGGCCATGCTGATGAGAACACAGCTGCGATGGGCAGGGCACATCTCCAGGATGAAGGACCACCGCCTCCCTAAGATCTTGCTCTATGGTGAATTGCCACTGGCTGCCGCAAGAGAGGAGCCCCGAAGAAAAGATTCAAGGACTCCCTGAAACAACATCTCAGCCTTGGCCTTATTGATCACCATAATTGGTCCACTCTGGCCTCAAATCGGGAGGCCTGGAGACACAGCATCTATAACGCTGCGGAAGCCTTTGAGAACACACGCAGGATCACTCTCGAGGAGAAAAGGCAACGCAGGAAGAACCGTGTCTTGCGGAATACTCCATCTAAGGAGTCTTTCTGTTGTGCCTTTTGCAACCGGATATGTCTGTCACGTATTGGCCTCATAAGTCACCAACGTGCCTGTAACAAATGTGGATAAAGCCTTCCCAAATCTTCGTTCGCGAAGCTCAGCCATGATGATGACAAATGTCCATTGTCATATTGGATACTGAAAGCACTACCGTTATAACACATGGGATGGAAGGGTTTCTGGATTGGGGTAGGAAAGGGTGGCATGGAGAAGAATAGTAAAGGAAGTCATTTCCAGTAATACTCATTAATGGGTGGCCTAAATTTTAGGCAGCAAGAAGAGAGAAAAACATAAAAATTCTAAGTAATTTAAAGGCTACATAATGATATATTATTTCAGAGAGGTAGAACTAAAAAATAGTAACACATCCATCTAATAAAGCTTCAGTAGCTCATTACACTTTCTACCTGACTTTACTGTATTTTTCTTTATGAATCCAATAATTGCAAAGATAATATAAACAGCGGCATGGATTCTCATAGCTGACATAAATCCTGGTAGTATGTCTGAGGAAAACTAAGTTGTGACTTGGAGAGATTCATTCAGACTCTACATATGAGCACCTTAGATAGTGATGGATTGTAGTTTCTTCCCACGCCACCCAAGAGAAATTTCATGTTGCCAAAGTGATAAGCTAAACTGTATTTAACCCATACACCACATGTACGTGATGTTTCCAGCCATGAAGAAATTCATGCTCAGATTCAAAATGAGATTCTTGTGAGAATCAAGAATAGGAATTCATTTTCCTTCAGGAAAGAACACTTAATTCTGATCCCCTTCCCAAACTGAAAACATGCTCAATTTGGTACCTTTGTTCAAGCAAGTAAAGGAAACAAACCCTGGAGAATGAAAGTAACAAAATATAGTAGCACTTAGTGTGCTTTAGAGTTCTTTTCCTCACAGCTTTAATCATTCTTTGCATGAAGCTGATATCACCTGACCCTCTTCTGCTCTAAATCAGAGTAAGAACATACAGGTCAATATGTACTGATCTAAAAACATTTAGAATGAGTTCATCAGGGTGGGCTGAACAAAACAGTGTTGACTGATCTAATGCACACAATCAATACTACTTCACTGCGTGGCTGTTTGCAGTCACAAATAGATGAAGGTTAATGCAGGCATTGCCTTTGAGGATCCCAAGGGTAGAGGCTTAATATCCTCTTTCCCTCAATGACACTACACTTAAAAGCAGTTACAGGAGGGGCATTTCTCTGACAATGTAAGATTCATGTTTGTCATGCTGTTTCCTAGAATAATCTCATTCATGCAAGACTGAAAAATGCCACACACATTTTTATGCCAGTAGATATTAGAAATTTCTCATGTCTTAGGACTCATAATAAATTACATATGTTTATGTGATTTGTTACTTTTCAGTAAAATAGCCAATGCTTTTGCAAGAAGGTTTTGGAATACCAACAACATAATCTACCAAAAAGGCATGCCATTTGTAACCTATTCTTTGAAAAATAAAATTACAGTCGACATTACGCATCAACAGCACTATCTAAGTTATCCAGTCCTGGCAGGCTGGATAACATATTTTCAGATAGTATGCTCCAAGACTAACAGGATTCACCAAGAAATAAACTTGCAGAGTAACTTAATTGTTAATAATTCACTGCATATTAATATATTGCTATTATCCCTCTGTGTTGCACACAGCCTTCTATGCTATTTGTAATATTACTTAATAATTCATTTTCTTTTAAATTAATTATACTTTAAATTACTTCTTCTGATATTATTCATGAGAGTTTAAAATATATAACAAGTTACAGTCTTTCATTTATCCAGCCTTACTTATTTATTCACAGACTACTAAATCTATAACCCAGCATCATATTTCTATTGCTCTTTGTAAGCCACCTAAACAGTGCCCTTGCAGTACTGAATTACTGCCTTCTATATAATTGGAGGTGTTACATTATGTGAGAAGCAATGCCTAATTGCAAATACACTAAGTGATTCTCTGAAGCACAGCTTTCTCCTGCATCTCTAATTACTGCAACCATTAAGGATTTACTAAATTCCCAAAAATGAAGAATTCCACTGTTCATTTGTGATGTCAGGACAGGCTTTTCTCTATCCTGTGTCATAAACCCTGTGTCCTTATTTTTAAGACTTAATAAGACAGTTTCCAAAGAGCAGTGCCTGCAAATCTGGATACTATTTCCATGATACCTGTTTCACTAAAACTCAAATGTAGAAAATATACCATGATGTCTGTTTCTGAAGGCTGTTAATATGTTGAAGGTACTATCCTTTCTCTTTTTAGCCCAACTGAAATACAGCAGAATATCTACAGAAGACATCACCTTCATACAAATGACAACATCCTGCATCCCAATTCTGTTTCTTAAATAAAATTCAAGAAACCATACAGTAATAAAGGGTAGAAATTTCACGTGTAATAAGCGATAGGAACAGGGCTTAGGCTGTCAAGATTTAAAGTGAATGCATGACTAAAAGTACAATTTCTGTTTGCCTGCAGGGAAACCCATCAATTCTCTGTATCTGTTAGGAATTTACTTTTTGATTTATATACCAAAGTTTTTTTTCATTTGTATTAGTAGTATAAATTCTTGTATAGGAAAGGAATCATAGTAATTTCAATGTGATCAGAAGGTTGTGAATATGTTTTCTGTTCCCCTGTGGTACAAACAGTGATTAAAAACCATGAAAAAATAAGATAGATTTACAGCCAGCTACTTCAGCTATAGCATATTGCCTCAGGTTTCACAGCAGATGAAACCAGTAAGAAAGAAAATTAAATACCGGGAAAAAAAAAGAAGCAATAATAAGAGAACAGACTATTCTGCAAATTTGCTAATCTCTGATCTTGAGTGTGATTATGGAGTCTTGGATTTTGTGGAAGAAAACGTCAGTCATATGATATTATACATCACCTTCTGCAAGAGGAAAAGTACTGAGCAAGGAAAAGTACTGAGTTAGGAAAAGGGATGCAGCTCTTGTGCAGATGTGTGTAAGCTGGTATCACTGGCTTCCTCTTAACAAACTAAAAAAAAAGCCCTGAGTAAAGGCTACGTAAGTCTAAGGAGTAACTTGTGGGGAGTTTGTAACAAAGGCATGGGTCCAAGTCAAGACCATAGTTTAAAAACTCTCGTGAAGGTGAATAAAAACAAACAAACATAAGAAAAATGTAAGGTTTAGCATATAGTGACAATCTGACAAGGAAAAACTGCCCTAGTTACTAGAGATACCCTCTAAAAGGGAATTAGCAGTATTTTTAAAATAATGAAGGGCAAGATTTAAAAAAAAAAATGTTGCACATTCATACTCTGGATCATGTGAGAGGTTCTGCCAGCCCCTCTAAGTACATGGATTTTTTAAACATCTATGTGACCAAATTGATTGCAATTACATCAACATAATTCAGAAATGCAGACCTGCATGTGCTGCCTTCCTTCACGAGATATTTTTTCTTATTCCTGAGATATTAGTTATTTGACATGAGGCTTTTTCCTTGAAAGAAAATTAGTAAGCAAACAAAAAATAAAGTGATTCAGAGCAAACTGTATCACTGGATCTGCTCTAGCTTTGTATTTGTACCTTTTAAGATTTTTAATATAATTGAGAATGCTACTTAAGTTCTCAACACAGGAAAATTTTCACTGTTTTTTGTGACGTTTAAGTGAGAATTTCAGACTAAATTATTATTATTATGTACAGCAATGACTGCTTCAAATTTGGTAACTAGGAACATTTTTTGATGAAATTAATGTAAATGATATCCTACCAGAGTTAAAATTATCTCCATTTAAACATGCCTAGGAATGTGGGTTTTTTTTTATGGAAGCTAAATCTTTTGTCAGGGGAAGAGGTGCAGAGCAACACTCAGATTCATTTCATTGCACTGAAATGAAATAGCTTTTTTTCCTGAAAAAATGTAATCAAAAACATCAAGAAGATACATTTCTGTAAAAAAAGGAAGCACTTTGATTAAAAAGAAATATCACACTATGTGTGATCTCAGTATGATATAGCAATTGAAAGATTATGTTCCATAGGCATAAATAATTTTTTTCATTCAGTATGTAGAATAAAGTAGGAGTCATAATCACAATTTAATGCAAAAGTAAAGCATCAGAAAATACTTGATCAGATTTATTTTCTCTTTTCTGGACTGTGTCTTTAGGCTTTTGTAGGTTGGTGATAGTAACGGACACACAAATTCATTAGAAAATGAAAGAATAAAGAAAAATGTTGTTGGAAATCTAGGACAATATTCAACCAAGAAAGATCCTTATGCCTGCAGTTATTTTTGTTATATGCCAGTAGGTTTAAACATATTCATAAAACACTGTCAATGGCACACTACCACAGCAATTATGCAAAATACTGGAGTATTCAAATAGAATAGTAATGCTTGTTTGGCATAGAACTTGTTGAGATTATGTTAATGCTTTCAATGGGAAGACTGATCTCAAGAAGACTCCTACAACAGAAGACACAATCAAGTTGACCATCACTGTCCTTTTCATCCTTTCTTCTGAAATGAAGGATGCCCAGGAGTGCTCAGAAAAACAACTCAAAATAAAGGACGGCTCTGCAGACTGAGAGGCAAACCAAACCATACCAAACTCTATAAACAATATCTTGCAATAAAGGTAAGAAGCAGAGATCAAGGAGTGAAGGACTGTAAACAATTCTTTCAGCCTCTGTGGTAAGATAAAACCACAAAACCAAAGGAAATGCAAGATGTGCAACATAATTCAATCAGTTTTGTGATGGAGATTATAAAAATAAAATGCACTGAGGAAACTGATAAAATATTTGTGCCAAAGAAAAATAAACTATTGATATAAAAAAATAATCATGCCATGTAAATAAAAGAACATCTCTTTCCAGAATACTAATATTAGACAATTAAATAAAATAATGTCTTCCAGAGACCATGAAACATGAAATTGTAAAGTAAAAGCTGCTTAATATAGCTAATTAGTAGCATGTTAAATGGAGTGTACTAATACACATTTCAATTGAATTACATGGAGAAGTTATTGGTAATGGGAAATGACTGTGCTATCTAATACCACTCAAGGAGTGTTGAACTGTTTGCCTGAAATTTCAGAGACCAGCTTGGAAAAAACTTGTCCTCATGGGAAGTTTTCACAGGGTCACCATATGCTATAGCTGGGCAGTGCTGTGGGAACTCAACCACCACCAGGTGTTTTCCAGCCAGCCAAGGCAACATGGTGAGAGGTGTTTTCACTCAGTTTTTCCTGGCTTTGTTAATCTATTCGCTAAATCCATCCTGCTAATTGTCTCTCCAGGATGTGCCTCAGCAGCATGGATCCCAGGCTAGAAAGCTCTTTGCCGAGCCAGCAGAAGGAATACTGGGAGGGGTGGGGCTTAAGTAACTCCTCGTTGAGCCTTCAAGATGTGGCACTGGGTTATGACCAGTTCTGCTTACTGTGGCCTAAGGAAACTTGGAGTTTGGCAGGGGTGAAAATAATCCACGTGGGGAGGGTTAGTCTTAGCAAAATCAGTCTTGGAAATATTTATAGGTTAACTACAACATTAAACTCTATAGAGGAAAGACAGTGACTAGATACCCTGGCAGTGCCCAGTAACTTGCCTTTTCAGTTTTCTTTCAAATCCTCGTCCCTTACTTTCCTATGTTATACAAATATCAGTTCACTCCTGTGGGTTTTTCTTTGGTAAACTAACTAGTTTTCCCAGAAAGCAGACATATACGTGATCTGGGACAGTTTGCTCCCAGTTGTACCAGTACCACTACACTATTTCTGCTTCCCCATGCAGTCTTCAGCACCACTTCATGCAGCAGGGTCTGCAGAAGCTGTGCTCATTTTCATGCCACTAAAAATCACACCATTCTGCTACCCTGTAGCACAGTGCTTTTGTTATTTCCAAAGACTCAAAGATAGATGCCCCCATCATCCTTCTCAAATCCTCTCAGCCTTGTTACTGCTAGAGGGGTGCCAGAGAAGACTTTTAGCCAACTCCCCCATACGGACAGCCATACAGAAAGGACATGCCACATGTCCTGAGGGAAGGCAAGCCACAGGCAGTGTGTGCATGGGGGCTCTGCTCCACCTGTCCTGGGGCTTGGAGCAACTGAGAATGCAGCCATTAGCAACCTTCAGAATTAGGATAAGAGCCTTATCCTGTTTTACCAACCATAGCAAAGGCCTCCAAAACAGAGCAAAAGCTTTCAGGCATGTGTTTAACACCTCATATAACATGATGGTAGACTGAAATGAGCAATAAATAGTTAAAACATTCTTTTATGAAGTAGAGAAACAGAATACCATTCCATCAGAGTATTTGCACTTGATTCTACTTTGGTATGTTGGAGCATAAACACAGAGGAAAAAAAAATCAACCAGTAAATGGGTTTTCATATGCTGACACAGAGTGGCTTTAACGAAACACTGATCAAAACACCACTAAATTAAAAAGACAAACTGTGATCTTTTATTTTACCACAATATTGCTCCCAAAGAGTGCTTTAACACATTTGTGTCAGCACCTCTAATCTTCACCTTGTGTTTCAAAGATATGAAGATTAGCCAGTAAAATTAACTTCTGCTGGAGGCTAGACCCGTATAACAAAATGCAAAACAATTTTAAGATGCAGATTTTTCAGGCATTTGATTTTCTGCAGAATTGCTGTGCTAAAAAAGAAAATTCAGAATGATTTTGAACCTTTTGGGATTAGGTTCCCCTCTCACATACTGAACAGCAACGCAAAGTAGGAGGAATGCTGCTGGAGCTCACAGCTGTGTGAGATTTTAACTGATTCCTGAACACTACCCTAATCACATCTTTAACTGTTTGGTGAGTACACTTAAAATTAATGTGTTTAGCAGCTTTCTGAAGCAAAGTTTAAATCTTTCTGTTCTCAAAATATTTTTAAGAACTAATCAAAAAATTACACAGAACATAAAACTATAAAGGTTAAAAAAAAGGAATGTAGATCCTGAACTGAGATAACACCAAATATCTTCATAACATTATTGGCAAAAATGGATCTAATGACTTGGACACACAAGCAAATTATGTGGATATAACACATCATAGACAACAGTTGCTCTGTATTAATGACTAATGTGTATATCCAGCTGTAAATGTGATATAGACTTCTTTTCAGTGGTGCAGAGCCCTTTGAACACTTTTGAAGTCTCAGGCACCTCAAAATAAATAAAATTAAGTGAACCTGTGCAGTAGTCCTGCTTGCTTACCTTAAAACTGTTCTTAAATGTGTCTCAAGTATCATTTAAATATCTGTAACAAAGGAGACTGAACAAACAATAGGTGTTATCCTTAATATTATGTGTACAGAGTCACTGTTTTTCCATTGGATATCTACCTTAACACAGTTTTTCTAGGCAAATTTCCTGAGCAGGCTTATGAAAACTGCCCACATGGTAAGTGTCAAAACTTGTTTAATTGACCATATAGCAAATCTACAGTTTTCTCTTTATACACTAAATTTACTATCTTGTCAAAGAAGGAAATTATATTACTTCAACATAATTTGCTCCTGATTTTCTTACCAATTTATTATCTTCTAGATGTTGATAAATTGATTGCTAATAACGTGTTCTAGCACATTTCTTGGAATCAAGGCTGGGCTGACCTGATAATTTTCTGGATTGTCTTCTTCTTAAAGATAGGTATAATACCTGCCCATACCCACTGTTTCTTTGCCTTACATAACCTCTATAAGCTTCTGAAAACAGTCACTAATAGTCCACATGCAGATTCAGTTAGTCCTTTGAACACACTACAGTGAATCTCATCATAGCATTTCCAATAAATTCATTTAGTCAAACACTGGTTAGCCAATTCTTTTATTGCACACCCTCTGGTTAAAATTGATTTTCTTAAATAGCTGGTTGACTAGCCACTTTTACTGAAGTAAAACAAGCCTTTTCTGTATCATCTTCTGTCTAATCTCCTTTCCTGCTAACTAACAGCAGTATCAAAAATCAGAGGAAGTTAGTCTAATGACAATCTTTTTGCTACCTTTTATACTGTTATGTGCTTTAGCCTTTCTGACATCTTGTTAGATGACTCTGCTCTTCTTTTCTACTTACTTCCAGTCATGGGGTTTTGATTCCACATTTTGTGCAATTCCTCTTCACTTTTCAGATGTCAAAGGAACTTGATGCTGCCATATTATTCATTTGTTCAACTTCTTCTGCTTCAGGAGAATTTTCTGCTCTACCTTAAGCACAGTGGATGCAAGTTTTTCTGCACTTCTATTGTCCCTCAAATTTCTTTCCAAGATATCCTACTTACTCGGTGTCCTTTCTAAAATCCATTATCCCATTTCTACTGCTCACAGTCCTTCCTTTTAACAGTGACTATTTTGTAACAACTAAATTTTTAACCAATGTCTTTCTTAGTGCTAATCAAATCTAACGTATCCATTTCCCTCTTAACTTTTTTAGTCTTGGGGGTGGACCCTGCTCAGCAGCTAAGCATCCACATAGGCACTTTCTCACTCCCCTACCATTGCCCCTATTGGCATTAAGGAGAGAGCAAAGGTGAAAAAATCTCATGGGTTGAGATAATTGTGGTGTAATAAGGGAGGGAAGAAAGGAGGGGAAAAAACCCCCAAGTTATTTCAAAGGCAATTACTTTCCACCTCCCATAAACAGTTCAGGCAGTTTCCAAGCAACAGCTGCTTTGGAAGGAAAAACCTCTCCAGTTTTTATTTCAGAGCATGATTTTATATGGGAGAATACCTGTTTGGCCAATTTGTGTCAGCTGCCTCAGATGTATTCCTGTACAACTTCTTGTCTACCTCAAGTCTATTAATTGCAAAGGTAGAATAGGAAAAAGAGAATATCATGAGGCTGTACAAACACTGTTCAGTAACAGCCAAAAGATTGGTGTGTTTTAGTAGCATATCCAAAACACAGAACCATATGGGATCCTATGAAGAAAGTTAACCCCACCCCAGTCAGACACAGTACAGTGTTTTGAAATAAGTAAATGTTCTCAGTGTTGTCAAGAACTTTATAAGCCAGTGATCTCCTTGCAGTGCTAATGGATACTGAAATAATAAAAGTTCTTTACTTACATAGAATCTAGAATCATAGAAAGGCTTGGGTTAAAAGGAACCATATCATAGAAAAATAGAGTGGTTTGGGTTGGAAGGTACCTTTAGGATCATCTAGTTGCAAACACCCCACCATGGGCAGGGTTGCCATCCACTGGATCAAACTGCTCGGGACCCCAGCCAACCTGGCCTTGAACATTTCTAGGGATGGGACATCCACAACTACTCTGTGCAACCTCTTCTAGTGCCTCACTACCCTCTGAGTATAGCATCTCTTCCTAACATCTAAACTAAACCTCTCCTCTTTTAGTTTAAAACTGTTCCCCCTTGTCCTATCACTATGTGTGCATGTATAAAGTTGTTCTCCCTCTTTTTTATAAGCCCCCTCTAAGTACTAGAAGGTCATGATGAGGTGTCCCTGAAGTCTTCTCTTCTCCAGTCTGAATAACCCCAGACCTCTCAGCCTGTCTTCATAGAAGAGGTGCTACAACCCTGGGATCATCTTTGTGGTCCTCCTCTGGACCTGCTTCAACAGGTCCGTGACTTTCTTATTCTTAGTACTGCAGAGTAATAAGGTACTTATGCAGGACTCCAGGTGAGGTCTTACAAGGTCAGAGTAGAGGGGGAGAATGAAGATGAGGGGGAAAGTGGAAGGATTATCTTAGGTTCTCAAAAAAGCATCTCATAATCTTCTTGAGAAATAGCTTGCACTACATCCATGAAAAGACAAAATCTAAGATCTTTTTTTCTCTTTAAAGTTCCCTCAGAACCTTCCACAGGTCTCTCTCTTATCCCTGTCTTGTTTGTAGAACGAGTATTTATGAGAAATAGTTCAGAAGCTCAGAGGTGGAAGTGCATATAAATGTCAGAAATCACAGAACGCCTTCCAAAATCTTTTGAAATACTGGCAGAGGGACACAGTAGACCATGGCTACCAGTAACACTTACATAGTTTAGCAGCTTGCAGTTGAGAGTAGTGATAAAACAGGGATTCTTTTCTCAAAAAACAATATTTCTATCACTTCAGCTAAGAGCAGCTATTTAAAACTTCAAATTACTTCTATGTAGCATGGATGCTCAGATCTAAAATGCTCCTGGCTTTCTCATTCTGAAATCCCACCCTCGAATTTTCAGACCAGACCAGGCATGAAAAATCCTGCTCAGTTGTGTCTGACTTCAATATTGGTCTCAGAGCCAGTCTATCTGCATTTCAGCTACAGCAAAAATCAGCCCTATTTCCTCTCGTGGATCTGGAGAATAAATGCCGCGGTCTGAAAGGGGAGGATGAGACCACGGCACAGCACGGGTCTGGGGCACGAGGGAGGGTGTAAGTAGAACCCTTTATTCAGGTGTGCAAGTGGTCTTTTATCAGCTCGGGAGGGGAAAGGGCCAGAACATAGGGCAGAGCCTGAGACAGACAAGCACATGGACAAACCAGGATAGGGACATGGGCAAAAGGGGGAGGAGTGGGGGAAGCAGGTATCAGGCAAACTCATGGCAAGCCTGGGCATGTCCAGGCTGTGCACTGTGTAGTGTGAATACAATGAAACCACATAATAACAGTAAAGTCCATATAATAACTGTAAGGTCCATATAATAAAATCCTGTCAATTGCTGTATGTTTTTCTCCATGCCTGGAACTGTTTCCATCACAAATAAATTCTGTAGTACTTTTATGAGAAGTGAAGTTTATGGAGCAGAAATACATGTGGGCACGGTAGCCCTAACAATTTGTAAAGCTTCCCTAAGCTTAATTGATTTTGAAAAAAAAAAGTGGATGTTTCTTCAAGTTTGTACAAACTCCATGACAAAAGGCACTTAGGAATAGGAGAAAGACACTACCAATGCCCTCCCAAACAACCACGGAAGAAGTCCTGTCTTGTCAGAACTTGGCTTTCACCCTTGACAGAAAAATCTGTCAACAGTTTTGTTGCTCTGAAATTATTAGTTATTTCAACTGATTGCTGCAAATTAAAAAGTCACAAAAAATGAGGCCATAACCAATTAATAAAGCATAAGGATTTAAAATTGAAATAGCACTCAATTAAAAACAAAACAAAACAAAAAATTATTCATAGTAGTACTAGTAGTGGGAGCATTAATAAACGCTTCACAGATCACTGCACCAGTCTTTTTGTCAGTAGATTTAATAAATGACAGATTTAAAATTTTATTGTGCATTTCATTATAATTTTGGTAAATATCGCACAGTAGCAATAGAAGATACAATTCAGTCTACCATAATTTTTTCAATAAAAATTGACCTGGAGTAAGTTAAAGTGAAATCTCATTTACCTGTAAAGTGCTGAAAGTGGCCGCTTGTTGCCAGGTTTTGGTCTGTATGGTTTTGGTTCTCCTGCCATGTTGATATCTGAAAGTAAGCATTTGATATCAGTAAGTCAAACTTCTGGAAGTTAGAGTGAATTTGCAAAGGCATCTTCAAGTCACTGAAAATGAGTAATAGGCGGTGAAAATGGACAGGGTACTTAAAACATCTGTCTGGTTTTTACCTCTTCTGAATTGATGCTGTAATACTTTCCTAAAAATTCTTACTGTAATACACAAGGATTTTAGGCAAAATATCAGTCACTGCTGATGGAGAGAAATGACATTTTTAAACATACAAGTTTCCATTCAAGAAGGTGAAGCCAGTAGTGTATTTCTATTACAGAAGAATATTTGAATGGTAACTTAGATGTTGAAACAAACTATCATCTCAAGTCAAATTGTTTTGGAGGACTGCAATGGTTCTCAAGAGTTCCCTTTTGCGGTCTAGAGAAACACACATTGATTTTTAACTGCTTCTTCACTGTTCGTTTAGAAAGTAACTCTTCAAAAGCAAACAAGAGCGTATCTACTCCCTGCCCCAAATGCATCTTTTTTTGGAGAAAAAGATGACCTGTTTTTGCAAATGCTTTATCTTATATAGGCATTACTCATGTTCTCAAATTTATCTCTTTATTTGAAGCATATTCAAAGACATACCAGGAAATACATGTCCTTCATTATGATTGCTATAACAGTTACACATGGAGAAAGAAGCACAGACTCTTCTGTGGAGAACACCTTCTTGAGCTTAGGAAGCTATTTATATAAACACAAACTTATACTAAATGCTCCTCCACTCTGATTGAATGTTGCAAAGTTGACATTACAGCAAATCACATGGATAAAGCAAAACTTTTATTAGGAAACAAATTTCATGCCATTTGAGGAATGCTGCAAATAAATCTCTTCTCACTAATATAAAAAAAAGAGTAACAGTCAACAAAATCACTGGAGTTATTCCAGTGTAAAATTGCTGTGACAAAACATCATATCCCATTAAACATGGAATCATGTGGTGATCAAGACTTTCAAGGAAATATATGTTCTTGGTAAAGTCTACGTTTAACTTAAAACTGAGTGTAGTGGAGGGAAAAGAAAAGTAGAAAGCTGAGGTGTAGAATGAGGAAGCAACACTGTTCTGTGCAGTAAGGCTAAAAGCTCAAATGTTTTTATTTATTATTCTTGATCTCAAAAGATGCAGTAAAAGCCTGAGACTTATTGACTGGATACTTTTATTTCACACAAAGTGAATAAAAAACATCAATCTGACTTTTCTTAGCAGTCAGAAATATTGAAAATGTATGTCTTTTAGATTTTTTTAAATGGAAATTTCATGCTTCAATCATCTAAAAGAACTTAAAAGAATTTTAAACTTGTTTTCCATCTAAATTTGATATTTTTAGTTCAGCCAACACTTATTTAAAATTATACAAGGACTGGAAATTAAATAATTTTATCTAGAACCATACCATATAAAATATTTTAGTAAAATTTTCCATATATAAAACATCTTGAAATTAAATCTGATTTCAATTTCTTTTGTAGGACCTGTATTACTAATAAATAATAATTTCTTTGTAAAATATTTAATTTCTTGTTTTAACCAGTTCTCTGAAATTGGACGAACATTGGAGACAGCTTTCATGCCTCCTTGAAATGTTTTCCTGCCATTAATTTTAAGCAAGTGCTTTATTAAATACATATTATTTTTATCTTTAATTTTTGTTAAAAAAATCAGCTATGATGCCCTTATTTCAAGAAATATAAATTCTACAATGTTGAATCAACCAAGTAAACACCAAGCATTTCTGAAAGCCACTGAGGAATTTTGATAGCGGAGTCACATTTCCATTGGCTCTGAAAATAACAGAATTGGAAGAAAATTTTTATCCTATGACCTTTATGATAATTAGACCTTTTCACACTGTTTTAATATGTCAGATTTAAGGTCATTGACTGCCTTGACTTTCACCATCTCCTACTACAACTAGGACAGATTTTAGGATAGAAAGTAGAATTATGATCTGTTCTTGGGAAATACCTTAGACTGTGGTATCATCTTCACAATATTATAATATTCACAATTTTTTCATGTCTCTCATCTGCTACTGTTTCAGAGCTATAACCCTGGTCACTATTCTAAGGCATATGAACATTAATAGGCTTTAAAAAGTTTTTCATATCCTTCTGGGACAGATCAATACTGTCTTGATGATTATTCTTATAGACCTACATTTGCAGCTTTAGAAGACCCACTTTTAAAAAAAAAGGTGAATTGTATAGAAGGCTAAAGGGTGTTTGGTTTGTATTCTCTTTATTTCAATCAAAAATGTCAAAAAGGTAACACTAAAAAACACAGTGGCAAGGCTGTTCAGAATCAGTTAAGATTCCCTCACACTTCAATAAATTTCTAAATGTGCCAGCAGAAAACAGTGAACTACTTTATACAGATAGTAATAGCCAAAAATTCTCTTTAACACAGGAAACAGTTCATAGAAAAGCTGTGCACATGGGGCTTTTCTGTTAGTATGAAAGTGATTGAATAGCTCTGTAATTCCCTAAGTACTTTATAGCGAGGTAAGAATGGATGTAGGAAATGCTTTGAAAAGTTAGAACAGATTTTCACCCCATTATTTTTCAGCACTATCTACTTCAGCCTCAATTTTCTAACCAAGATTAGAAGTGAGCTTGTCAACATTTTGCGAGATAGATTATTTCTATTCCAACGGGAAATCTTGTGAGATAACTTGTTCCCTTCCTTCATCCATCATTAGTTTCACAGCAGACATTTACATCTACTAGATCATAAACTGTGTTCCAAATAAATTTGTTGGCTGCAGCACAGAGATTTACCTGTGCTAATGATTCCACCCCATGGAATGCGGAGACGTTAAATTAGATACTGTGCTTGTACATGAATATGTACAAGATACACTTGACAAGTGTACTTGACAAGATACACAGTCATTCACATTGCTTCTGGAGAGGCATGGATTTGATGGATTGGGCATCTGATGGATAAGGAACTGGATGATGGTCACACACAAAAAGTAGTATTAAATAGGTAGATTTTCTAAGTGAGGACCACCGATGAGTGGCATTCCTCAGGGATCCGTGTTGGGACTGGTGCTATTTAACATCTTTGGTGACACAGATGGTGGGATTGAGTGCACACTCAGCAAGTTTGCCAATGACACCAAGCTGTGCAATGCAGTTGACACACTGGAGGGAAATGATAGCATCCAGAGGGACTTTAATAGGCAAGGGAACCTCATGTGAGGACATGTGTAAACCTCAGGCCAAGTGCAAGGTCCTGCACCTGGGTCTGGGCAAACCCAAGCATGAATACAGGCTGGGTAGAGAATGGATTGAGAACAGGATATGGGGCTGTTGGTAAATGAGAAGCTTGATATGACCTGGCAATGCGCTCTTGCAGCCCAGAAAGCCAACCTTATCCTGGGCTGCATCAAAGGCATTGTGGTCAGAAGGTCGAGGGAGGTGATTCTGCCCCTCCGCTCTGCTGTTGTGAGACCCCACCTAGAATACTGTGTCCAGCTTTCAGGTCTGCAACAAAAGGATGTGGACCTGTTTAAGCAAGTCCAGATGAGGGCCAACAAGATGATCAGAAGGCTGGAGCACCTCTCCTATGACGACAGGATGAGAGAGTTGGAGTTGTTCAGCCTGGAGCAGAGAAGTCTTCAGAGACACCTTATAGTGACCTTCCAATACTTGTAGGGAGTCTACAAGAAAGCTGGAGAGGGACTTTTTACAAGAGCATGAAGTGATGGGGCAAGTTATAATGGCTTCAAACTGAGAGTAGGTTTATATTAGATATGGGAAGGAATTCTTTACTGCAAGAATGGTGAGACATTGAAACAGGTTGCCCAGAGAAACTGTGGCTGTCCCATCCCTGGAAGGCCAGGTAGGAGGGGGCTTTGAGCAACCTGGTCTAGTGGAAGATGTCCCTGCCTATGGCAGGAGGGTTTGACTAGATGATCTTTAAGGTCCATTCCAGCGGAAGCCGTTCTATGATATTCTATGACTGTATGTTTCTATGTGGGAATGGAGCAGCTCAGGGACTTTCACATTACTTTCTCTGTTGTATACTATAAATGTTCACTTAGACATCCACATTGAGATAAAATCATCACTGAAATTCAAAATACTTAGGAAACATTATGAATAGAAAAGTGACTATGCAGAGAACAGCACATTGTCATGCAGTAGGCTGATCTCTCTGAGCTTTCAGAATCCAATTAGGTTACTTTATTAAAAGAAATGCATTTTAAGTTCTATATTTTCCTGTTCTCATAGCTGACTTTAGGTAAAATATTAGATCTAGATTTCATTCAAAGTTGTGTGTCATCAACAGAATACATCTAATTTTAAGCATGGTATTTTTATTTGTAGTTACACTGAAAAGGTCTTAGTAGTTAATGACAAAAAATAAAAACAATTTTAAAAAGAGCATGAATACCATGATAGAGGGCAGTGATTGTATTCAATGGCTACATAAATTGGTCTGAAAGAGCAACTCCACACAGCATGATCTGCCTTTCTGCTATCACTGTTTCCTACCATTGACTGCCTACCTCCTCTAGGGAGTCAATGACCAGGGAAACTCTGATGCATGACCATCCCAATTTTGGAGAAGCAGTATCAGCTAGCCTCGGTGCTTTGCTCACAGATTCCCTGGCAAAGCAACCTGAGAATCTGGTCCTGAAGACAACAGATGACTTTAAACAGGCTTTGTAAGTGCAAGCAATGGTACCTAAAAATATTCATATCCTACAAGTATTTCAGTATTTCTTGCCACCTGCCCTTCAGATTTTTTTAAAAGGGTTATTTAAAAGAAAATAACAAACCCCAAATCAATCAATTGTTTTGGTTCACAAAAACAAATGCCATAAACAAAAAGCTTCAACAGGCACTAGTTCAACTCATGAAAACTGGGACTTTGAGGCTTTCTGCTGCAAATCAAGAGGCTGTGTCCCAGGCTATATCTAATCTATTAAGTTAAATAGACTAGGCACTAATAATCAGTTACCTCTTATATTAAATTGTTAAACTGTTTCCTGACATGACTTTTACCCCAGTTTACAAGTACTCTCCCAAGTCACTTCTAGATATAAGTAGACAATGGACATGACTCAGGGACCACTGCTGACTGGTATTTCACCCAGTGAAAGAGAATGGATCTGAGTCCCTATAATTAGGTATTAATGATGTGACTGCTGGGTGTGGGCTCCATGTCAGAAAAACTGGAAACTGAGACCTGGAGCCAAGGAAACTCTAAGTACCTCTGTGGTTCAAAAGCGGATTTTCTACGACATGTTTCATCAGATGTTCTTCCACAAATTCTTGTGAATGGTTATGGAACCTGAGACATTGCTTCAAAAACTCTACACTTGCATGACTTAAATTTTGAATGAAAAGGGGTGTCATTGTTTGCTTCCAAACCAGCTATGCTTTCGACCAACATTTAATGGTAATTTAAATTAACATAGAGAGAAAGAGTTCACACAATTGATTTACAATCTATTTACAGAGAGAGATATGAATAGTGAGAAATCAGGATGCATTTTCTACTCTTTAAGATAACACAAAGTATATGGGAGAGAAAAGAAAGACCAAGAGGTAGATGCAATTTAGAGAAAGCCTGTAGTCATATGATTTATAGCATAACTGAACACCAGCAAAGCTAAAGCTAATCTATCTTTTTTTTTATACTCTTCCATCTACTAGTCTTATAAATCTCCCTGCTGCCTGCTAAAGGAATTTTAATGAAGTCATATGACATTTTTTACATCATAACTTCCTTTATTCTTTATATGTTCCATTGATTACATGTCATCTACTCCCTTTTCCCCATCTCTAGCATGTGAAAAAAGCAGAGAGAAAAGGACAGCTCTTAGTTCTTTTCCATTCTGTGCCCAAATTACACAACTGTAAAGATGAAATTTCCCAGAAAATTGAACACAAACTCAAATTAACTTTCAAGGCTAGTAAAATATTAAACGAAGGTCCGGGTCACACATTTTCATTTTCCATAATGGTATTAAAAATAATTTGCTTGTGGGGCTCTCAGCTGCATTTGGATTTTCTCTTAGCATTGAAGTAATTGGAAGCCTTTTTTTGTACAAAGATGACAGCTATTGTTAATGCTTCTACAGAAAGAGCTGCTTGTTGAATAGTATATGAAATAGCTTTGTTCAATCATTTCTTCTTTCATTAAATACTGCTAAAATGAAATGAGGCTATAGGATTATATAAGCTATCACTCTTAACACCATTCAGTAACAAAAGTGTCAGGCGTTGTCTTGCAGGAAAGCTTTTTCTGTTCCCCAGGGAATTGGATTAGTGTGAGGACAGGCGACAGCTAAAAGGGGAAATCCTGACCTGTCTCTGTGCCCCTCACAAACCATTCAGTGTCTTGCAGAGAGTAGACAGCTGCAGAATGGATGCTAGGGTGCTTCACAGCTGAGGTGGAACATTGTTCTACCTTTGTTTTTATGTTTGCTGCCATCCCTTCACCTCCCCCCCCAAGTAACAACAAAGTCACAGGGCAGAACTTCCTGGCCCCGTTGGTTGTACAACTGGCAGTGGTCCATGTCCGTGCCCAGTGGAGAGGCATCACTTCTGCCTGGGGAAGGGACAGTGCTTATTTGTGGCCTCTGATGGGCTGCCCATGGACTGCACTGTGACTGCAGAGTCAGAGGCCAAGACCTCACAAACTGCTTCTCTTCTGGTGCTTGAATCCCTGCAGATCAATTACTGTGATATGGCAGGAATCGTGCTGGGGTACTGGGCTACGGGGGAAGGAACACCACAGAGAATAGGGCATGTCTTGTAAAGGGATTCCTATGGGAAGGAGAGAAACTCTCTTTCTGGCAACCCTGCCCACTCCTCCTCCTCAGCACTGGGCTTGAGGGTTCCTCTACAGCAGGTTACACACTGTTGTTTTGCAGATGCAAGAGATTCAGACTCGGCTACAAGGGGACTATGTGGCCATAGCCACTTATCTGCAGACCAGCTCTGTAAGAACTGTTGGAGTTTGGGTGTTAACTGTGAAAACCCCCAGCATGGTTTGTGCCATGGTAGCCATGAAGCTGGCTGTCACACGTGCACTTTACCCCACCAGAGCCTAACTATAGAGGCAGGCAAGTATAGTTTTCCTGTAAGAAGATCCTTTTAATTTAATCAAGTTTTCAGCTTCTGTTTCCCACCCAGAGAACAAGATTTTTTCATACGAAGCATTCGTTTAACACATGGACTAGCAAATTCTGCACATGCAGAAGATTTACATTGCCATGAGGATACAAGAAAGCAACGGAAAAGTACCTCAATAACTTTCTGTTATCTTCAGGAAAAAAGATTATTGTTGCTTATCCAGCAACAACAAAAAAATTAAGCAAGGACTCTCATAATATCCCAACCCCTGCTCACACTCTACCTTCTAATTGTTGCTGTTAATGAGAAACAGAACTGGTCCTTGACTTACAGCTCTTTTTTTCCAGTGAGGTGTGCAAGCATGGCCTTCACTTTCTCTTGATCAAGGTAAAGATGCTGTTTACAAATAGGAAATAGAGCATCTGTCTTCTTTCAGATGAAGCACAGCCATTACAAGGCAGCAGAAAACAAAAACTCTCTACTGCTTTTTTCTGATAACAAAAGATAGTTATTACCATGAGACCCAGACAAAGCTTCATGTTGACTAGATGTCTGAGTTTCTCAGCATTGCAATTAGCCCCAAGCAGCAACATTAAACAGTGTAGTGCAGATAGAGCATGAAAGTCCCTCATATACTTTTTTCAGATTTCAGTATGATTTACTCCAGGGAACATGCCCTAAACCTGAGTCATTTTCAACTTGTCTTCAAACTACATTTTTTCTCTCTTCTTTCTAATACTTGACTGCTTTCTCTGCCCCACGGCCTTTTATCTAACTCTCCTACTAATGTTAGCTTCATGGTCCTAGCAACAGTTTTTCATGACAGTTGAAATCTGTAGTATATGAAAGAGTTCACAATCCCCATTGTCCCAATCCTTTCGTCTTTCTCACTATTATTCCTGAATATGGTCAACTTTATTAATTAAAACAGAAAGAAAAATTATTTTTTCCTAAAATAACAATCACAATAGCAACATTTTACAAAAAATTACTAAGATTATTTTGTCTGCACTTCTTAACCATATATTTTGGACATTCCAGCAAAGTTTGCTTACATTTCAAGTGCATTTTCTCATAAATCTGAAAAGCAAATTTAGCCAAGGTTCTCTGGGTGTCACAAGCAGAATAGCTTCCACAGCAATGCTTGCAATGCACATGTCATTCTGCACGTTGTAACCTGGGACCTTTTCTGGTTTGTGCAGGAGGTCTTAGTAGCCCCAGGGGCAGAAAGCAGGGGCAGCAGGTGATGGTTTGGGGCAGAAAATGTTGATGGACACTTTCAAGGTGCTGTTAGGTGTGAGGGCAGTGTGTGCCTCTGAAAGGCTGGCTGGGATTTGTTGGCATTATGGTCATCACTGAGGGGTGACTTTTGACACCCTGAGCTTTACCGTCAAAACATTCAAGGATACATCTGACCTTGAGGGTATTCCCACAGGCTTTCATCCAGGCTGACAACAGATCAAGAGGAATCATGCTGTGGATTTCACTGAGTCTGGAGCAATGGCATTCACTGATCACACGGAGCTGGTGGGGAGACAGAAACGGACCTCTGCAGTCCCAAAAGCACTTCCACCACTTTCTAATAATATTTGTCTCCAAAACATGTCTGATTTTATCTTCATTCTTTAAAACCTGAATTTTTTCCTCTAATTTTCTCTGTTCTTTTCTTAGATGATCTAAACTTTCATTTTGGTCCCACCTCAGTTGAATAAGCCCACTGCCCCAAAACAACTCGTCCTAACTACTTCCAGTTGTTCTATATACCCTCTTTCTGGCCATAATCTTAATTTTGCAGGTTTTCTGAATTAGAGGATCAATAGAAGGGGATCTTTTCAAGCTCCAAATTCACTTTGTTGCACAAGTCTTCTAGAATTTCCTTCGAGATACAGTAATTTTTTCAGTGTCAACTTTACAAAAACTTGTGTCCCAAATTATAGACTCATAGATTTACAGAATAGTGTGTGTTGGAAGGGACCTTTAAGCATCAAGTAGTCCAACTCCCCTACCATGGGAAAGGACATCTTTCACTAGATTGGGTTGCTCAAAGTCCTGTCCAACCTGGCCTTAAACAATTCCAGAGATGGTACCTCCTGTTGCAGTCTCACCCTCACTGTGAAAAAGAATTTCCTTATATCCAGTATATCATGTAATAGGGTTCTGAAAAGTTTTGTCTTTGTAACAAAAGCATTGTAAATCATATGATGGACATCCACAGAATTAGCTCACATGTTATCATGCAAAAACTATAAATATTCCCTTATACTATTATAGTTTATTATAATAAAATAACATAGCAGTGATATGCCCTGTGGTACTCACTAACATAAAGCCTACCATTTTTATTAAAATGTCAGGGTTGTGTTAAATAGAAGGGTGGCAGAAGTGGAGATAATTCCATTGATACTTGGTATATGGAAGAAAATACTATTGTAGAGGTGACGTAAAAAAGAAAGCTATGACAAATCCAATATTTGCATTTTAGCAATGCCTAGGTTCTAACCATGTTCTAACTCTCTTTCATGCCGATGCATGAAGTTGCTCAGTGGATTCAATTCGACCACCAAACTGCAACAGCATAGAAGCCTATTGCAAAAGCAAGACATTCAATAATTGGAAATACCGTCGAGCTTCAAAACAAATGATATGCAGTGTTGTTTTATTTGTATCGCTTTGGCATTTCTGCAAGGAAAATATAAAAAGAATTGATAGGAATAGAGAAAATGCAATATCTTGAAAAACTGATAGTTCACATACTGTAGTTTTCTGCCTCCAGCTGCCCCAGATGCTTTGGCAGTAGCCACAAGAACCTCAGACTAGTTAGAAACAAGATTATTTTCCTTCCATTCTCTTATTATCTCAGCATGATCCTCCTCCTAAAATGCTTAGTAGTTTAGGATTACTTTAAATCCTAAAGCATGATGTTTTATCTTTCCTCCCATATTGATTTTGTTAGTACCTAACTGGTACTAGTTGGAACCTGAAATTACTACAATTTCAAATAGCCTTGCTGACTACATAAATGTCCTATTACTCTGTTCTTCCTGATAAATCACATTGGTGTATTTTTTAATGAAAAAAATGTGTTTCTCAAAAAAAAGTGAGCAATATTTTGGCCTTATGATCCCCTTATCCTTCATCCCCTCAACCCCTTTTTCATTTCACTCATTAGTAATAACTGACATCAAAAACCCTTTCTCTAAACATACAACATCACCCTTCTCCCTGCGATTTACTGTTACTTTTGTAAATTTATATTTGATCTTGCATGCAGATACACTTTATATGCTGCTTCAGAGGTTTTCCCATAAGTGGTTTAAGGTGTACTATATATTACCAATGACATAAATTTGCACAAATAATGAATCAAGGAAAAAATGTAAGAGGTTACTAAAAATCATATTAGGAAATAAAGTAATTATTTTGAAATTCATTAAATCACATCCCAATATCAAAAGTATTACCAAAAGGACCATATGACATATTCCAGTTAAATTTTAAAGAAGCAAAAGTATAAATATCCATACATATTAATACACAGTGCTAGTGAAGCTCTCATTGAACATTCACCACTCTCTTACCTTAACTGGATTCACTTTCCTCTATACTTCCCAGTAACATTCTATCTACATTTGCTTTGCCATACAAACTATTGATTTCTATTAGCCACTCAGAAAATATGTCATTTTGTCTCAGAAATCAAAGGAACCAAGAGCTCCTCCACTCCGAGTTAATTCTTTCCCCCAGAAATCTGTTGGACCATGAGATTTCCAATTTATTGAGCAAACTACACATAAACACACAACACAAATGTTTGTAAAAAGGTTTTGGAAGCTAATCTCTGCTGCAGTTGGGATATGAAATACATAGAGCTAGACAAGACAATGAACACCAGTTGAACATTCACATCCTCAAAGGCTTTTTTGTCTTTTATCAGATTCCTGTAAGGAGTTCAGAATCCTTATTTTTGCAGTGAATCTCATTGAAAGTCATAGTGTTTCTTCTCCAATTTCATCATGAATTTAAAACAGATACAACCCCCAAACCTCCCAGATTAAAATTTTCACCCTTGTAAACCCAAGGTTCCTGCATTTTCCTTTTACTAAATATATTTGCATGTGTATACTTGTGTGTGAAAATATTTACCATAGAAGCATGTGTTTTCAACTGGAACAATTATTTGTAAAGTTTTGCAAACCATCTTTATCACACAGTTTCTGAAAATAGAAGATTGCAAAGGAACACTAAAGAATATTGAATTCCCAAATCTGGACTTAATGATTGCTATTGAAGTGGATGCTGGAGCCAATTACTCTATATAGCAAACAAAACACTCTCTAATCTCAGAAATGTCATATCTGACACTCTTATCTATCATTATTGTTAAAGCAAGACTGGTGCCAAGGACCTAACTTAAATCTCAGTACCTGCAGCTTTTAGGATGGATAGATTCTTTCTTTCTTTCTTTTTTTTTTTCTCCCCTATGTAATGAGAAATTCTGGTGGCTGTTCAAATGGAACAGGTCTCTAAGCTCACCTGGAAACATTAATCTTCTGGACATACTGCATAAACCACTAATCTCACGCCTGTCATTTAAAATGAGGAAGGGAGTACAAGGAGAGATGAAAGATGCAGGCAGATTTTTAAACCCTTACCATTGCTATTTTAATTAAAGAATAAATAAGATCCCTAAATCTTACATTGCAAAACCCAAAAATGTCCAGAGAAAAACAATGGGCTGAATGAACCCTCTGAATAAAAATTAATGTGATTCAACACATTGCTTCAGAATACTGTCTCCTAATCTTTTGCTTCTTCATGTTCAGCTCCTTATCAGACACTGCTGTTAGCATCATGACATACTGGTTTTGCTTGGAAGCCGAGCCAAAGATACAAAGCCTTAAAAATATTTATGCTGGCCTGATATACGCTGACTCAACAGCCTACAGGCAGCTGTGCAAACCTGTGCTCCTCTGTAACCTCAGCCTTACAGTCCTTTCCCATGATGAGTGATTCTTCTTATGAATCTTATAAGCAGTTATAATTGCATACTTGAGAATTTTTTTTACCTATTTTCCAAGCAATTAGGTCAGAATGGAAAAGCAGTGGTCTTGTAAGAAAGGAGACGACTTTGGATGACAGTTTAAGCTCTCAGTGTTAGTGTAACTTTCCATTCAAGTCAGTCAGATTCAGGTTACTTTTTCACCATTCAACCATGTATCGTATAAATCAGACCACTGGACTTTTTTGTTTGTTTGTTTGGTTGGTTGGTTGGTTGTTTTTTTTTGTTTTGTTTTGTTTTTTTATTTCAGGGAAGTAGAGTCTTAGGAAACTCTAGTAAGAAAGAAAAAGGTTTTCATCTTTTACATTTGTTTCTTGCTCATTCATATGATCACTGTCAACCCAAGCTGCTTTATTTTGGGGAAAAGGAAAAAGTACATCGAGCAACACAACCTCCTAGGGATTCAGGATGTTGTGGCCTGTAATGGAGGTGTTCCAAAAGTGATAATGGGAAATTCCATCTGATTCAGCAAGGTTTGCAGCTGTATTTCTGAAAAAGAAGTGTTATACATAGCAGGGCTGCGTGCTTGAGTACACAGCATTGTGTTATCTGTAGTGTCCACTCAGTTCACTCCATGCATTGCTGTCTAAGCAGTAGCTGCGTCCCTTTCCTAGCTTATTCTCCTTTTATACAGTAATCCACAAAGACATTAAAATAACATTGGGAAACAATAAATTGTAGTACATTTCATTCACTATTTCATTCTATGCCATTCACTAGGATACTGAGTCACTCCCATAAAGACTCCAGGATAAATAATGACAATTAATCCTTTCTGTGTGCACACTGTGTTCTTTATTTTGCTTTTACACCCCAGAAGCCTTTTTTTATTTCCTCTCTGTCTCCCATTTTAAAGAGTTCTAAAGGCTGATCTTATTAGAAAAATAATCATGAACCAAAACATGGAAATGCTTCTCAGCTGCAGCTCATATAAGTGGATTCTGGCCAAGATCAAGTACCAGTTACCCACCAGAAATGCAGTACTCACTTCAAGGTATTCCCAAGTTCTCATGTGGGAGGGATACAACACTATTTGGAGTGGATTAATGTTTTTTTCAGCACAGTTTTCCATTTAATTTTGTCTGGTAATAGAAGCTGTTCTAACTGTTGTTCTGTTTGCAGCAAGTAACACAGAAAGATCTATATCTGCTTTACATACATTCAAATACTTAGTCCAGTATTTGACACCTCCCTTGAAAACAGTGCTCAAACCTGCTGCGCTTAAGAGATCACAGCTCCTCAAATCCTGATCAGATATTGAAAATCTACAATCCCTCTTTCCAAGATGTGCAAAATAAACTTGCTCACAGAATAATTAATATCTGGCTGTACTCTCCAAATTAAAAACTGTGTGTTTTGTTTCTCTGATACCTGTTGCAGTTTGGGAACACGGGTGATACAGTTGAGCGTGAAGGACTATTCCTGAAGGAAGACAAAACTTGCTTGAAGATGACAGTGGCTCAGTTTTGGGTTCAACAGGTTTTTCAGGATATGCTACTCCTGGTGACACATGCCCCCAAGGACAGTCATGATGGATGGTGCACAGCACATTTTTGTCTGCTAGGATGCCAGCAAAAACTGAAATGGTATTGCTGCCATGTCAAAACAATGAGTGAGGGCAGGCGTGGCAGGGATTAGTATTGTCATTGACACAGACTTCAGCTGTCAGAGAGGAATACAGTCTATTGTATAGTAGAAAGGGAACAGGAGGGCAAATGAATTAAGAGCATCCCATTAAGAATATGAATGTTCCACTTAGGTCTCACAAAATCCATAACCTGGGTACAGCCTGCTTTACTTCTGCCTCTGATTGCTTCTTAGGCAGCGTACATATGAGTCTGTGAGTTGACTGTGTGTTTTCTGACACATGTGACAGCGTATCACAGCCGCATGGATGCAGGAATTATCTAGCCTGGCACAGACATCCCCTAGGATTCTAAGGATGAAACTGAGGTCTTGATTTTCACAGAGGAGTATAATGAAGTTTTATGGTGTGTGCATGCAATCTTGCATTTGCAAATACCCAAAAGTATTTTTCATGCATTATCGAGAGAGCTAATTGTTGGAGCATTTGTGCATGGAAAGCCACACCC
This sequence comes from Chiroxiphia lanceolata, assembly GCF_009829145.1. Classification (NCBI taxonomy): domain Eukaryota; kingdom Metazoa; phylum Chordata; class Aves; order Passeriformes; family Pipridae; genus Chiroxiphia; species Chiroxiphia lanceolata. The sequence goes on from NC_045637.1 coordinate 28,413,977, forward strand.
ATAGCAGATTATCAGGTTCTGAGTTTTTTAAGTCTAGGAAAGGTTTTAGCTATCACATCTTTAGCTAATTTCAATTTTATTTAATTATTTTTAGAATGAGAGAAATCTTAAAAAAGGAATCAGTGTACAAAAAGCAGAAGACACTGGGAAAGCTACCATGTTAGAGGTGAAAATATACTTAATGTAGCAAGATCTTAAACATTAATATTTTAAATTTTAAATATGAATTTGGCAAAATTTTGCAGTTTTATAGAATGCAGAATAGTATGGGAGATTTTAATAGTCTTTGCTATTGCTAGTTCTACTAAAAGTTAAGTTTGAAACTCTCTGCTGATATAGGGTGATACTGGGAGAGAGGTGAATCACAGGTCTTTTGCTCATGTAGTCACTTTTATAGTTCAGTCACTGACATCCCAGCAATGAAAGGAATTTGTTCAAAGGTCAGATGCAATTTTTTTTTATACGTCTCAGAAAATACACCTCAGCACCAATTTTTAGGGTTTAATATTAGTTAAATATACAATGTTTGTTTTTTTATATAAAATATTAAAATCTCTTATTCTACTCTTTACTAGGTATATTTATGTTTGTTTACTCAAGAAATTATTTCAAAAGACAGTATTTTATGCAACAATAGAAACCACGCAGTGTTAAATCCCTGTACTGTGAATAGAGGTGGGAAGCCAAAGATCCACACTTCTATCAAACAGGTAATGGTGAAAGCATAGCACTGCTAACCAGTTGGTAGCATAGCCTAAGAACTCCATTTCAGAAAAAATTCTTTTAGTTATTAATCTAGGTATCAACTTATGCACTTATTAAAAAAACCCCAAACTAACAACAAATAATCAAACAGAATCATAGAACCAGTTATATTTTGAGAGGAGCTCAGTTTTGTTTATTATCAAAATTCATCTGTTTTATACCTCTTTCTCTTACACACACACCTACAAAAGTCAGCACCCTTCATTTAATTTTTTATCGCAACAACAGGACTCGTTGCATGCAATCACTCCTGAAAAATCGGCCTTTTTTCTTAGGGAGCTACATAAAATCTAAGCTTTCTTTAAGGCAATCCATATTGTGAAGACCAAACACGTTTGACAGGCTACCATGGAGGAGCTGTGTAATCAAATTCTGGGTAAGGAATAAAGGTAACTAACCAAAGGTGCTGTTTCAGTTTAGCTTCCAGTCCACACTGTCAGTAAGAAGGACATCCATGGAGTTGCTCCTGCTGTCCATTTCTGAACCTCATAGCAGTACCCTTCAGTTTTTTGAGGTATGTGAAGGGTGTAATAGGGCTTTGTTCCTATAACCACATCCAAGCACTTGACTGTATTCACATCACATGCTTTTGAATTTAGGTTCTCCTACAGTAATGGAGAGAGAGATGGAGATCATTCCTTCTCTCTTTCAGCTCTAACTAACTCCACTGAGATTAAATGGGTTATTGTTCCTATTTGAATTCTTTTTTTTTTTTTTGATTATGATTGAATCAAGAACAGATTTCAGAAAAGAAAATAAAATTTCTAAACAGTTTGGAAAGCAAATGGCCATTAGGATTAGGGCTTTACTAAACAACAGTGAGGAGTCTAGTTTTTGCACAGTTTCTTTAAATTTCTCATTTAGATATAATTTCTTGCAACTGCATTTTGCACTCTCTGCCATTTTAACTAGGACAAAGTAAGACTATTACCTTTCTTCTGTGAAAGTATTGAAAAAAAGCTCACTGCAGTTCAGGGCTCTTAACCTATGACATATATGACTCTTCCTGACATTTTGAAAAAGATTTGAAACGATAATAAACTGAAGGCCTCGTGAACAGAACATTAAAAAGGAAAAGTAGGGAACCACTAGGTACTTTTTCTCTTCTAATCATGAGCCTGTTGCTGACAGTGGTTATTTTCTTCATCTTAACACCACTGGTCTCTAAATTCCCTTATAAATGTACTTTTACTTCATCTGTAACCTTAGATAATAATTGTTAACACAGTGACGAAAAGAAAGGATAGAGTCCTCCCAAAGACACCCAGAAAGCAATAAAAATACCAAGCTATAGGTGTGCATTTGAGAAATCACAGATATTAATACTGTAAAAGCTGAAGAGAAAATCCATTTGGCATAGGGAACGTGGGCAGTGAAGCATGTCATTTTGTTATACTAGAAACAGAATTAGTTCAAAAGAAGAGAACTGGTTCTTCATTTATTTTTAATATCTAAAATGCTTGTACCTGTGAAATTGAAATCTAGCTAAGAGAGTTTTGCTGTTCCTTGGTTTTATCAAGTTTAGGCATTTATTCTTCTGTTAATACTTCTGTTTAAAGAAAGAGTAACCAGCTAAAGGATGACTGTGTGTAGAGTTGTAAGACTGACAGAGAATTAAGAATGTTATTACTTTAACTGCCAAGAAAGAGGGAAAACACCCAGCATTTTGACAGTGATATAAAGGCTGTAATGGTGGTGGGAAGAAACAGAGACAGTCAAGAGAAAGAGGTATTTCAAATGCAGACTAATCCACTCTATTGTATGCACAAATTAATAAATATGACAAAAATTACCTAGGTCTTACATGGTCTAAAATATCATGTTTCATGAACATAAAAATGTCCTTTATGTGTTTTGCATATTTTTGGTCTTATCAAATGAACAAATTTAGGAGTGCTATGCTAAATCAGAAAGAGTAATTGTACCCATATACTCCAATGATCACCTCTTTCTGCCATCTGAGCAATAAAGTGGTGTATCAAGAAGAAAGAAAAATACAGTGACCTATCATACGTGCTCTAGAAACTCCATAAAAGCAAACAAGAAGGAGCTGTAAACAATCTGTTTAAACAAACTGTCTGTGACAGTGAGAAATACCACAAGAACAAAGAAAGGAATAAAATATATCATCATCATGGCTGGGCTTTGCGAACGAAGATTTGGGAAAGGCTCTATCCACGTTTGTTACAAGCACACTGGTGGCTTATGAGGCCAATACAAGATAGACATATCCGATTGCAAAAGGCACAGCAGAAAGACTCCTTAGGTGGTATGTTCTACAAGATACGATTCTTTCTGCACTGTCTTTTCTCCTCGAAAGTGATTCTGCTTGCTTTCTCAAAGGAGGCAGCAGCGTTAGAGACGGACCACAAGAACAAAGAAAGGAATAAAATATAAATATTTTTATTATTGAGCTGTATCCAACGGCTCTAGTATAGCATCTATGAATAGATAACACAACCTCATACTGTGACAAATTGCCTCAGCAACTTAGATACAAAAAAAAAAAAAAGTTTTAATTTTTCAAGTGTTAAAGCATGGATTTCACAGCTTAGTGATCAGCAATGCACTATATTTGACCAGTGTCACTTTTTTCTAAATGTTTTCTTCTCATACTCTAACTCTGCACCCAGTCCTGTCAGACCCATTTACATTATGTTTAGGCTGAGCTCTGGGTATATTCCTCCTGACTTCATGGATGCCCCCTGTGCTATGACTTAGCACATTTACTAGCTGATCTCTCTTAGTATCCTGCAAGATAAAGACACTGACATACAAAACCCAAACATGACTTATGTCATGGATTATATATTGCCTTGTAATTTTCTGACAGTAAATGGATAATTACTTAAGGTAGTCTTGAACATGTTTCTACTGAAGATACCAAGATTTAAAAATAGTTGTATAAATGCATCCAATAATTGCATCTTTTAGTTTGTATATAGCAATGATATTTAAATATTTTTTCCAATCTTGCTTTAAAAATGTTTACATGTGAATTAATTTTCCCATGTTTAGCAGCTGCATTTGTGCATATTTTACTAGCTACAAATGCAGCAGATTTATATCCATCTCTGATTCCTATTCATTATAAAGAAAAGCAAAGTGAAGATGTAGGAAAATATCTCTTGTCTCTCTAAAAATAGTTTCATAAGGGTGAACACTTACCTTCGTATACCACCAATAAGACCATCAACAAAGTATGTAAATTTTGAATAACTAAGTGCTCTGATGATTTTTGCAGGAAATTATTGTTATTAATTTTGTGCATATTGCCTGAAAAAGTACTGCTCAGAAAAAAGAAGCCAACAGACTAGGACTGTCAAGATTGTCTATATAAAAGGCTTTGACTAGTGAGTTCTCATCTGTAATTATTGCTTCCATATTCAAGTCCTCCCCATTAACAGCAGCAATCAATGACAGAGTGTATATATGGTGTTTGAAGGATCCAATCTGTCATTTACTGCTGTAAACATTAAAACACATTATGGATGGGTATTCAGGATAACCCAAAACTAGCTCTAACGATGGCAGAAGTGGTAATGTAGGCAGAACTCGGCCTTTTAGCCATTGTATCACACAAAGCTCTTGCTGCAGGTACTAAAGTTGAGTGACATAGTTTACAACAGGGAAAAATTGAAAGAAATGTGTTATAAATATATTTGTTACGCTCATATATTAAATATATACCGCCAACCATTAAGAGTCACGTAGCATATTGCTGCTCCAGTACCTTTCTTCACTACTTCCACTTGCAAGAACATCAAAAAGGCAAATTTTAGTATTTTTTTCCCCTAATAAAAATGTTCTAATACAATGTTAAAACAAGGGAAATAAAAAGTGGTAAGAATTTCTCATAATTGCAAAATCATGTTCCTGAGAAAAAGCCAGAATCAATCAAATGTATGAAGTGTTGACTGGGAGAAATTTGTCGCAGCATGTGAAAATATTCTATTGATAGATTCTGCCCTAAGGAAAACTTGATTTTGTAAAATTATTCTAACAGAAAAGGATGGCAAACAGTTTGAAATACACAGCAACCTACCCTTTTAAAGCAAATAACTTGAAGAAAGTCATAGCACAGTTAATTTCTTTGTCAAAACTGGTTAATCTGATTTCAAATTTCTAGCATGGCAATTAATTAAAAATGTTGCACTTTTATCTCTCAACACAAATTGTTATGCTAAATGAGATATCTACCTTCTGATCACAGAAATAACAATGGTATGGTACAGACAGGAAAAAGCCTTTTCATAGTTTACCTCCCATGCTGGTGTCAAATTGTATGAGTAATTATGGTGTTATTTCTAAGCAATTTGGATCTCTGCTGGTAGGATTAAGCAAGCCAGAGGGATCTTCTGAGACCATCAACACAACACTGACTAAAGGCAGAGCTCATTGGAAAAGGAAATCTGTGATCTGTGGGATCCATGGGAGCCTTTGCCAGCTCCCACTTGGGAACTGAGAATACTACTTCCCCCTCTCCCACCTAAGTTATGGAGTGATGCCTAGGTCTTATTTTCTCTTCTTTCTCCTTCCTCTTACATGTCTGTAATACTTCCCAGCAGTGTAGTGAAGCTCTCAAAGGAGGAATCAAATAATCTTTCAAACCCTGGGACAGGGCATAACAAATTCCTTGCCTCTTCTGATACACAATTTCTGATATAATTTATATCACCTGTCTGTAAACACTGATGAACTGGTAAACACTTTTCTCCTGACACAGAGACTCCTTCACCTCAAATGAACTTTTCACAGAAACTGTCAGCATGACCTAGAAAAACTTCTGTTCTCAGACCTACACTGGAATTCCAGAGAAGAAGAATTTTTGTTCAGAAAGAGCAACTGAGCATATCTGCTTGGAGAACCTATAGGGGATTTTTTTCCTGTGTATGGGGTGTGTTTATCACAGGTGGCTATGTTCAAATGGGAAAAATTGCATTAGCCTGGAAGCACATGGCTCATGATAAACACCTTGTACAGGGATTCAGACGATAAATACTGTCAGCACATATCTGCTACAATGGGGATATCTTCTTAAGCCTCAGCTAGCAATCAGTGTAGTTCTGATACAGAGGGATTAATATATTCACAGGATTTTGTACCAGACAGTGTAATAAGAAATGGCATGAACTGGGAAAGAAGTCAGCTACAGAACAGGGACATATATATGTATAAATAAATAAATAAATCTTTTTTTAAGGAAGTATACAACAAGAAGAACATTTCTGATCTTACTTCGAATTAATAAAGAGCATGTATTTTGCTTTTAAAATAATCTAAAATTTCATACAAATCTCTGTAAGTCTGAAAACACTTTTAACAATCTACAGTGGTCATTCTCAAACTTTGTTTACCTCTAACCTCTGAGGTGCCATATTGTTGAGCAGCCTTGATGCTAACCAATTTACCACTGAGCACTGCATGCGGGCTGAGAGAATTGGGCTCGTTTAGCCTGGAAAACAGACGGTTTAGAGGCGACCTAATTGAGACCTTCGAGTATCTGAAGGGAGCCTACAAGAAAGCCTGTAGCAATAAGACAAGCTGTAATGGCTTCAAACTCAGAGAAAGTAGCTTTAGATTAGATATTAGGAAGAAACTCTTTACTGTGAGGGTGGTGAGGCACTGGAACAGGTTGGTCAAAGAAGTTGTGGATGCCTCATCCCTGGAGGTGTTCAAGGCCAGGCTGGATGGAGCTCTGAGCAACCTGATCTAGCAGAAGGTGTCCTTGCCCATGGCAGGGAGGTTGGAACTGGATGATCTTTAAGGTCCCTTCCAACCAAAGTAACTCTATTATTCTATGATTTCAGGGTACACCCACAATAAGCTGCAGAGATTTCATGCTTAACAATTTTAAAAGGTTATTACCTATGACCATTTTTTTTTGAAGCAGAGAAGAGTTTATGTGGATGTTTATCATCTGGATTAGCCTTTGGGTTTTTTGGCTAATGCTGCTGGGTTTAGCACATGAACTTCAGTGACACTCATGACCCTGGGAGTTTTCAGATTTGTCAGACACCCACATTCTTAAATTCAGGGGTCTAATAGTTATATTTCATTGAGAAACTTAATAGCAACACTTATCAGGAAAACATACAATATTACATTTCTTAAAGGAGTTTAAAATCAAAATTTTTGAAGAAACATATTTCTTCTGTGCATGAGCAGAAGTAGTATCTGGCTAAGGCCACATTGCATTCAGTTTTGATTAAAACATGTATCAAGCTAATTACTCTTTCACACAGGCACATCCCAAGCTTATCAGTGTCCTTGTTTAATACTCTCTACTTTTCTGGCTAGAATGAATCAATGATCAAAATAACTAACCATCTTTGTGGCAAATAAATTTCTACAGCTGTGGAAATGAAACAGGTGTGACTGACACGTATTCTTAGCTGATCTTTTGTCATGGGACTGCAGTCTTATTTTTTATTTAAGGACCTTGCCAGTGGTTATACATCACAAGATAAGGCTACAATTTGTGTGTCAAGGGAAAATAAAAAAGCTCGTTATGTACCAAACCTGGACAATATTGTTGCACTCATAAGGAAAGAAAAGTCCTAGAAGGAGTAGTCCATGTATGTTGATGAAATCAGGGAGCATTAATTAGACACGCATTATTTAAGACTGTGTAGCAGCCTAACATGGCATAAAATTAAGGACATGACAAATAGCAAGTTGATTGCACATCAGGAAAAAAACCTGATGAAGTTATGGTCTGTAATTACCAAATCCCTTCAGAGTAAAACTTTCTTAAGCCTTATAAGTATCACCTGAATTACTGAAGTAGTTTTGAAATCATTCCACTGGGGAAATTACTTTAATTTGATCAAAGACATATAGGAGATATAGCTATCTTTAGTATTTTTGGATTCATTGCAACCTGCTGAGTTTCCAGCAGTTTGAGCTATATTTCAGACAGAGAATCCTTGCAGACAGAGCTACAAGCTGAAGAGGAACATAGCAGAAGTAATATAGATTTATATATTTCATTAAGTCAGCTTGTGTTGTTCCAATTCTGTGAAGTTTTTTGCTACATAAAGAGAAAAAGTGGACACTGTGTAAATTACCCTCAAATCGTCTAAGTGAGGACAGTGATATAGCTGCGTGTGATCTCCTACCAAGGAAAAAAACAGGATGCTGGTTTTTTTCCAAGACTGGATTCAACTTCGTTTTTGCAGAGATACGAGGGGAACTGTTACTTCTCCAGAATGAAAGTTTCTGGCCACAATAGCATAATGTTTCACTACAGCATGGAATTGAGTTCCATTTTCTCTCTTCTCCCCTAGTTCTTTCCTTTTCCTTATCTGTGTCTTACTTATTGTAAGATATAGAATTACAAATACAAATTAATACATAAAAGTTCAAATAATATTTAATTATACAGAATAGTTTAAAGAAATAAGTAACAAATGTATTCTTTCTAGTATAACTAGAATCATTTTGTTACTAAGAGAGTGAAAAACATAATTGAGGTATGTGTCTTGAGGTATATATCTTACTAAACATATAGAAAAGTTGAGAATGATGCAATTGATGCTGAGGGATCCCGGATGAGACTTCTTCTGATTCTGAGCCTCATCTTTAATCAGCTTGTTCTACCACCGACTTTGATCATTAAGAGTTTGGATTCAAATCTAGAGATCACAGCCTCAGAAAATATTTTATTTATATAGCCTACAATTGTGGGCCTCTCTATAGGCCCTTTCAATGAGCTTTATTATTATCATTGGTGTTATTTTTAATAAGTTAGTAAGGACAACAAAAGAATTTCTCTAGTTTCTAGAACTTTGGTTCATCATTGGAAAAATCCTTCAATAAATCATATTGACTCTGCCATGACAACATTAAATGGAAAATCACTAGTACTGTTTGACTCTAGTATCTCCATCAAAAGGCCACTAATATTCTTTTAAAAAATTTTCACCTTGATCAGATGGTATTAAATCCTTTGAACTTTAGTGCAGACATGAACACTGTCATAAACCATTTTGTTATTATCTCATATTTTTTAGAGCCCAGACCACCATGTTAATGCACTGTCATATGAAATGTTAAATTACATTAATGTCCTAATGTTTCTGAATAATTTATGTTTAGAAAATTTATATTATAATAGTGAGAAGTGTGAGTGTATTCCAAATGTGTTATAGCTTCCCTTAAAACAACTCCACTTATTGCAGGGTTTAAAAATTGGCTGCTTAATTTGCATTTGCTTGAAGCACAGCCAAATATGTCATTACTAAAAAGCAAAACCCAACATTTCTTTTTCCTTTAATAAATGTATTTTAAACTGATTTGGCTGGTGGCCTTTCAGAACTGAGAGAATGAAAATACGTACACATATTTTTCTGCTGTTTTTCAATGTCTGTCTGGTTCAACACATATAAAACTCACTTGCAAAGTTTCTTTCACCTCTATTAGGTGAAGAGAGAGCAAACTGGCAGACAGATCTCTGAAGATTCAGTTATTGTCTGAAAACCATCTATGCCTATTAAAAAATATCAGTCTTTTGTAGAGTCCATTCTTAAGGTCTGACTAGATAGTTTCCCAAGAAGGATTGCCTAAAATATTGTGTCCCTTAATATACTAATTCAATAATTCTCTTTTGCAATTAAATAAGTTGACTGCAAACTATATAAATGGAACTTATCTTCTGCTGATGTGTATGACAAGATATTTTTATGGTCTACATTAAAGGATCCAGGTATGCTTTTGAGCACAAGACGTAGTTGCTTTCTTGCCAGCATCCCAATTCCCTGCTTGGGAGAACTTGTCACATCCTCACTTTTGCCCATTACTAAACTCTGCTCTTCAGAGAGGAAAACTTGAGTATGGATTTGGGTGAGACCACAGTGTGCTTACCTAACCTATATTCTGTAGAGAAATTACTTCAGAAATCACCCTGGCTTAATGTGTATTTGTGTCTACCAAAGTTATATCCAGAAAGGTTTCTGGATTTTACTGTAAAAGAATCTCAAAGATATAACTGCTGAAAAAGTGCTGGACTTTGTGTATCATTTCGGTCTTGGATGAGGCTTCACAACCAGAAAATATCCTTTTAATGGTTTATCAGACTTTAGATAATAATTTGAGATACTTGAAAGGTATTTTTTTAAAGCTTTATACCTTTTTTCCTTGTGGAGGTGTCACTATGTACATACTGTGCTTGGTCTTATCACTGGTTATGAAAAGAGGGAGAGACAAAGACTGATGTTAAGACCTGTACTGGAGATCAGATGGAGGTTTTCTTTCTTGTGCTGTCCCTACAAAGAAAGTACCTTAAAGGCAACAAAAAAAAATCACGTCAGCTATGAAAACAAAAAAAAGATGTGTGCTTAAAATCAGGACTTGTACTGCTTATATGCAGTCATGCAAGTCTTTTGTTTTTTCAAAGAAGTCAAAACTTTATATGAAAATAAGCAACAGCAGATTTTCATCTTAAGAGAACAGATTCTCTATGCGCTGAATCTCTCAAGTATTTTTCCCATTTTTCTGAGGAGACAGGTGGGTGGCAGTGCTACAGCAGTGTACAGAGATCTTATTAGAAGAAGCCTAGATTTCCCTCAAGATTTCCAGAAATTTATGGATTTTAGACAACTTATGACAATAATACTCTCTTCAACTTGCATATGAACTCTAGTGTTTGAATAGGTACTTTGCAATCACGTTGATAGTACTTCTTTAAAAGAGACTTTAAAAATAGATAAGCAATCTGGATTCAAAATCCAAGTGATGGGGAAGAGAAATTGCAAATTCTTTAAGTAATATATGACTGATTACACTCAGATAATGTATATCTTAAATCAGCCTATAGTAATCTAAATTTAGGTTCTAACAACTGGACTTATGCTTGCTCAATTTAAGAGCCAGAATTGTCTTTCTATATAGATTAGTTTGGACTATGATTATCTTCAACCTGTTGATTGTTATTTTAATGGACTTCACTTTTTAAAATTATTATTGGTTTTCCCAGGTGTCTGGTCATTACCGGAGTGTAGTCACATAGATCTTAAATTTTGATTCCTTATAGAAGACTAACTAACATACAGTAAATACCATTTCAGTAATGATAAATGGTGATATTAATGAACATAGCAGCTTTCTATATGTACCAGGATTCTGTGTACATTAAAACCAGTAGTACATTTATATTTTGGATACCTTCTTAGCTTTCCATGACCTTTCAAATACAAACTTTCAGTGGTATGGTACATTCATTTGCTAATTCCTCTAATATACTTGAAATCACATAATCCAAATTACATTATTTGCATATATTCATCTTTTTTAATAATTACCTTTTTATGATCCTTAAAAATAGCAGATGCATTTTTATGAGATGTCCCTGGCTTTCCACTTATTCTCTTCTGTTGAATTGCTGCATATTGTCTCCTATTCTTATGCAAAAGAAAGAAACCCCTCTGAAAATTTAAACCATAATCTTTTAATGAAGCCAAAGCTATTATTAAGTATTTTTGCTGCCCCAGATTTCTCCTCAACGAAACTGAAGTGACTGGCTGAGTTTCTTTGTTATGTTCTCCACTTGCATTTCAGGTATTCTGACTTCTGCTCTCAGAAATTTTTTAAAGTCACTTCTGAATCTGTACCTATACTGTTTATTCCTTTGTCTCCCCTTTTCAAGACAGATTGTAAGTTTTTGATTTGTCAATCTTTTTCTATATTTTCAGTATTTTCTCTACAAGGACAAAAATTCTACTCTTCTTCCTGAGGCAGACTCCTATGGACCAGTGGGAAGCATCATGTGACTGTTGAGTTTGGTCAGACTCTTAGTCTCTCAAAAGACGCATTTTGAAACAGTTATCTTTCAATATTTTTTCTTTATTTGCACAGTCTAGAAGCAGAAAAAATCATGCCTATAATAGAAGTCTACATGGATAGTTGAGAAAGTGTCAAAGAAAAAATTCTAGCTCATTTGCACTGCATGCTTCACCGAGGGACATATGTCTTCAGTTTTACTGTTTAGTAACATGGGAATAATGAACATGAATAATTTCAAATATGCCAACCATCTTAATTCCCTTCAAAGCTATGAGAAGAATGCTTCTAACTCTGAAGTCCCTGACTTATTGAGTAGCAATTACAGTTTTTATTTGTATAAAGATGTTATCCACGCAATGTGAATATTCAATGATATTCAGTGATGTGTTCCTGCAGATCATGGATTTCTTCTAGCTTGGCCTTAGTACTGATATACTTAAATGCACTGAACTTTAGTCCCTCAGAAGGTATGCAGCAATAGGAATATTCTAGGGCTATTCCAGGATAGCTTTACATGAAGAAAGCTGTCTCTATAACATGCTGAATAGATATTCCCTAGTTGTCTGAGTCTCTGATGTTTTAAGGAAAGAGGCAGAATTTTCTTATATGTATCTGGGTCAGTAACTACATTTGTTTTTCCCCAGTGAGATTTGATTTTCCAGTCACTTTACCTCCTAGCACACACTATATTAAAGGCTGCAATTGAGCAGCAGCAGCCTCAGTACTGAGGTCTTTATTGCCCTTAGAGGCAAAAGGAAGATGGAAGTAATCATAGGCTGATCAAACTGTAATATAACACAACTCAACAGATGCCAGAATTTTTAAGCCTGAAAGCGATTATTCTATCTGTAAGGGGGACAAAGAAGATAAGAACAGTAAATCCATGATGAAAAGATGGCAAGTGGGACCTTATCAATGAAAGAAAATATAGCAGGAAATGCAATAGATCAAAGAATGCAGATAGGACAAAATACTCCTTCAAACTGGAATTTCACAGAATTTCTCAGCAGATGTTATCAGTATACAGAAAATTCTTTCTCCAGCAAGACAAGGATTCTTTAAAAACATGCATCAGATGTCACTTGTGGACAACACATCACTAAATACAGCACACTAACTTTCTGCACCAACCACACGAACTTTATATGCAGTAGTTACTTGCATAACTTTTGAAAATAATTTATTTTGCATTCATTTTACTATAACTTATTTAATCCTTTAATAAATGTACATGTGCCTTACTACATCACTCTGTATGCAGGGAAACCAAGCACTGATCAACCAAAATTGGGGGCTGAGGACAAAGAACCATAATCCATAGAGGTAAAACTGTGACACATTTCCTATGAGGAGAGAGAAATTGCCATAATAAAAGGAAGTAGAATGTCTGCACTCTCATTATTCCTTAAAAAAAAATAAAAGTAATGAAATATGACCAGTCATCTGTTGGTTTAAAAGAAGCAGAACCTTCACAAGATCTGGTTACTTAATAAAGATACCATTCACAGCATACCAGTATAAAAAAATGAGCAATAACTATTTCAGCTAGGCAAACTGTAATATATATAAAAGAAAACATATTTTACAGGGGACTGGTATTCAAGCCATGGCAAAAGTCATTAATGCATTTGGAGCATGATTTCAGGGACATTCAGTGTTGACAGGATTCTTCATATTGTCATGGACAAGTTTGGGAAGTCACCTTGGAAAATTAACACCTTGGAATGGGACAGGATCTGTAGCCTCACTAGCTGTTGACTTTATTGATGGTTTCCAATATTCAGAAGTAACTGCTTTTTGCCTCAGTTGCCATTGTGCTCTGATTGTCATTGCTGACGTGCAGGAAAGATCCCACGACGCTGAAAATGTGAAGCTGAAGAAAGTGAAAGATAGGTCCTATTTTTCCCCCTAATTTTTCCATTTTTGCCCTAACTTTCCAAACTCCAGTTCAGGTGAGTAGCAGGGAAGTCCCACACCAGCCTCTGCACTCCAGGCAGCGCTGCCATCTCCTCCTGGGTGTTGCTGCACACCTTCCTCAAAACACCACACTAGTCCCTACTCTCTCTTTATCCTCTTGCAGTTATTCTGAGTCAAATTTTAGTGTTAGAATGCAGAAATATTAAGGATCATCTTTTAATTCTTTTCATACACAGTACTCCACAAGGTGGTGGAGATTTAACTTGTCAAGCTACAGAAACCATGAATAATGAGAATTTCCTAAAGCTGATTTAGAGATAAGTAAATATTTTCTAGTCTTATTGTCTTCAAGGATAGTAGCCTGCCTTTACTTCTGTAACAGTGAAGTCTACAAGGAAGACCCCAGTGAAAAATGGAATGTCTGCTACTTGCTTCTTGAGAGAAGGCTTGGAGACATGGCATCTCCATGAAGAAACTGTAAATAACTACATCTCCATGCAGAAGACCCACATGTGCACTACAGCTTACCACAATTCTTTTACTGACCCTTCTCCTCAGCAGCTGCAGCCCCAAAGCAGGACAGTCTAAGATTCAAACCTTTTATTTCAGAAAAGCTCCATCATCACACATTTACAAGACTTTCAGTGTTTGTAAAATTGCAGTTGTTACAATGGTTTCCCTTCAGTCAGTCATTATGTCCATGCGATGAAATGAGAAACTAGTCTATCAGCTAGATCCTGAATCAAGCATCCTGAAGGATCAAGCGTTCTATAATCTTTGTGTGCACAAAAATATATGCATGGAGACTGTGTGTGTATCTGTAGTTAGGTACAGAAAGTCAAACAGAAATAGTCTTAATCTGAATTTTGCTTGCTTAGTGATGCAAGTTTTACAATTTTCTGTGATAGTTAATTTTATTTCTCATAAATTACAACAGTTATGGAATAAATAAAATATGTTTTGTACTTAATATGAACACCACTTTGACTAGAATCTAAATCAAAGTTACAATAGAAGCTAAGCATTAAGATTAGCTTTGAATTTAGAAGACTTATATATGATGTTGTAGCTAAAAAGATATAAAGGGAACCTCCACCTTGTTCTTACAGACAGGTAAATAGACCCATTTTTTTGCAAATGTTCACAGAATCTCAGAATAGGCTGAATTGGAAGGGACCCACAAGGATTATCAAGTCCACTTCTTGGCCCTGCACAGGACAGCTCCAAGACTCACACCATGTTCCCGAGAGTATTGTCCAAACACTTCTTGAGCTCTGTCAGCCTTGGTGCTGTGACCACTTCCCTGGGGAGCCTGTTCCAGTGCCCAACCACCCTTTGGGTGAAGAACATTTTTCTAATGTCCAACCTAAACCTTCCCCGACACAGCTTCAGGCCATTCCCTCAGGTCCTGTCACTGGTCACCACAGAGAACAGATCAGTGCCTGCCCCTCCTCTTCCCCACACAAGGAAGTTGTAACTGCAATGAGGTCTTCCCTCAGTCTCCTCCTCTCCAGGCTGAACAGGCCAAATGACCTCAGCTGCTCCTCATACGGCTTCCCCTCTAGACCCTTAACCATCTTTGTTGCCCTCCTTTGGACACTTTTTAATGGCTTAATATCTTTATTATATTGTAGCGTACAAAACTGCACACAGTGTTCAAGGTGAGGCCACACCAGTGCAGAGCAGAGCAGGACAATCACCCTCTAGCAACAGTTTTGTACCTGGGACAGAAATTGGAAATGGAGATTACTTATATTTTGTGTTAGAAAAATGTCATCATGTCTTTACTTTTTCTATCCTTCTCTCCAATCTGACGTGCTTTTAAATTAAGTACAGAATGTATTTATACTTTTTTTAAAACATTAAAAAAAGGGTTAGGAAAGCAATGGCTATAATACTCTGAAGTGTGTATGAAATCCAAAAGCAGGAATTCAATGAAAAAGAAAAAGCCACAAAGCTCACTTTCATTTTATACCACAGGTTCAACTGTGGTAGTGAGAGGTAGTGAGGAGACATAAGCCTCAAGGTTTACCTCACACACATTGGAAATTATATACCAAATAGTTTTTATTATTACTTATTAAGGGACACCAGAAATGCACAGAAAATGTAGTACCTGCTTACTGTTTAATTGCAGCTGCTACCATAATCCCTTATATTTCAGAATAACAATTGCTTAGATGAAATCTATCCTTCAAAAAGCCTTTGAATGGTATAAACCGGAGCAATATCAAATTACTTGAACTGTTTGGTTTTTAAGGTCTTTGCAATTGCTAGTTAGCAAGGAGGTATTAATGAAGCATTCATGTATACAGTATTGGTACCTATATAATGTATAATATATAAACCTTTATATATATAATATATCACATGTATAATATTGAGACATTTTATGGTTTTGGATGTTAAAACAAGTGACAGTTCTAAAACCAGAAAACATTGCAACAACCACCCTCATAATTACAAATTTGAGTCTGATCATGTTTCATTCGGGTTTTTTTTGCTTCTAGACAAATCACAGATTTTCCTTGGAGTCAGCAGGGGTGAAAGGCAGGTTGTCTTCATAAAAACATTCTTAGAAGCATCCTGTGCTGTTTTCATGAATGACTGCATTCTTGCAACAAAAACCTAACTCAGCTAACCAGGCACAAATTTTCTTATTGTACACCATAACCAGGCTTGGACAAGAGAGATTGCAAGAATGCAGCTGGCTATAGAAAGAGCTCCCTGTTTACATAATAAAGATGAAGTAATTAATATGTTAAAATGAGCTAGATTAATTATAATTTGCCTGTATATGAATAATTTTCTTTCATTGCTGCTATGGGAACAAAATTTATGATAATTTATTTTATTGAATGTGAAGCAGATGATGGATTTCTGTTGCAGAGATTTTAACAGAGATCTGTCCTGCCAAACTTTCTACATTCAGCGCATCCATTTCTCTTAATCAAGACAAACTGAAAGACATCTATACAGATTCATCTATAAGGATCAGAAACTGAGTTCAGTGATATAGCTGTATATATCCCTCTGAAAAACAACAATGTTCTTGTCAAAATGAAGTCCAAACTTATCTGCTTTTGAATTGATATTCCCCCCCTCCTGTTCACTCCCTGAAAACACACAGTGCCTATGTGGCATTTCTCTTAGGGGAATGTCTTTTTTGTCAGGTGCTTAACTGGAAAATCATGCATTTAGAAGCCAGTGAATTTTCGGGGCTGGAATGTTTTAAATACACAGCAGAGACACATGTATGCTTCCCTTCCCATCTGCCCACCCACCTCCTCCCCAGTTTCTGTAGTTTAAGCAAACTACTTAATTATGAAAGTTATGATGGAGGAAAATAAAATAACCACCCTTAAAGTTCTGGTATCACTGGCTCCCTAATGCGAACTACACAAAAAAGTCCACCAAGTGAAAGCATTTCAACCCTGTCAAATCAAAGGCTACAGCTAGCCAGTCATTAAAGCCTGAATAAAGGGCTCTTCTGAACTAAACTTATATTCAATCTTTATTTCTTTGTTGATATCACAAAGCTTTCTGAGGGTTTCCATAGTAACAAGTGAGCTAATTTTTGTAATTTTTTTTTTATTTTAAAGTTCTTGTATGCATTTAATACACAGATATGGTGGGATAGTTGGCATGGAATACTGTTTCTGCTTTCCTGGTAAAATTCAACCAGAGCAGAGCATTCATGTTTTCAATGAAATGGAGATTTATTCTCCCTCCTCTGCAAGAAAATTAAAAAACCTTTACAATTTACTTACATCTTTGGTTTCTGCGCTTGCTCTTGTACATAGTCATTCTGAAGAAATTCCACTTTCTATGAAATAATTGCCTTGATCACAGACAAAAGAGATCGTGCTTCTGCTTTGCAGAGAGTCAGTTGCTCACTGACAGAGGGTAACCAGCAATCTCTCAGAGAAAGGCAGGGTAATACCATTCTCCTAAAATCCAGGGGAGATGTTGCTGGCTCTAACTATTTTCTCTGTACAAATCTAAGAGACAAAGCATATTTATTTACATATTTTTTTCAAAATAATTTCATATCAGCTAATAAAATCCAGAAAACATAAGGAATTATGTAATCAGACAAAGTGGGGTAATGTGCAATTCGATGATCTGACATCAAGATTCCCTGAAAAATCCCTGACATAACCAAAATTGTATAAATGACTTCATAAACTAATAAAAACTAACTTTTTATTGAGAGGTCTTAGAATTATGCATATGAGGATATTAAAATATTTTGGGCTATATTTTCAAGCAAAATTACTATTAAAAGAAAATTAACACATGTTAATCAATTAAATCCTGACTGCAGGTCTGAGCTCATGAATAGAGTATTCAGGAAATAACATATAACATGTAATTAATCTTTTTCATGCCTATGTTTACTTCTGCATTACCCTTCAATGATTTAATTTGGGGAAGGTTATTTAAGCAACATTCTGCTGACGGCTCATTTTTAAAGCGACTCCATTTTCCGCTAGTCTGTTGAATCACAAGGTCATGGAGAAAAAGTGGCAGCATTGTATGATCTTCCATACATATCACCATTTCAAAGAATCCAGATATCTTCCTAATGGGAGTGGGGGAAAGGGGAAGACATTTTTGCCATGCTGGGGAGATAACATTCAAGAAGATGCCAGTAGCAGTTGTGGAGCTGACAAGAAGTGGAAATTCCAGGTCATTCAGCAATAAATCTACCTTTAATAAAATTGTGTGAAAGTATTTCTTAATGTTTTAGGAAATTCATGTTTTAAGGTGTCTGTTTTGAGATATTGATCCCAGATACCACAAACACAGAAGTGCTGAAGGAATAGAGCCAAAGTATAGTGACTGAAATGTCTTAAAAACTGACAATAATACCCTTGCTGTTGTTTAAAATGCATAGTTGGACAGCAGCTGTCTAAACTACTCAAAGAAATCAAAAGCTAATATCTTTGGCTTACGTAATGAAAAATAACATCTGATGTCTATGGATCATTCATGTTTCAGTCAAAGATATGACCAATTTACAATATTAATCTAAAAACATTGACCTACAGTTATTTTCCTGATGCAAAACAATTAAAAGAAACTAAAAGGAATGTCTCTCTCAATCTGCCTACCCTAAATTTATACTTTTTCTATATTTTTTCCCTCTCAGATATATCAATATATTTTTATATCTCCAATATAATCATGTGTAGCTTTGTGCACCATTTAATTCTCCTTTCAGTTGTTTGGTATTCACACGTCCTCACATTGACACACCTCTGGCTACTGAAGTGAAATCTTTACTTTATACTGGCTCTATTAATCTGATTTCCTCCTTCTGTCAAAATCGGACCACATATCTTTTCATTTGCTTTGGATTTGTATCAGCAAAGCTGAGGATAAAGTGTAGCCTGAAGAAAGTGAAAGCAATGGACAATTTTTTTAGATTTCTTTAGTATTTCATCTAGAGTAATCTCAAAATGACACAGTTGAAATTACACCATATCTATTGCTGAGGTCAGCAGAAAGGTGGGAAATTGCAAAGCATATCAAAAGGGACAGGAAGGAAAAAAATTTGGATACTTATTAGTTGTTAAGCATATCAGAAGATAAAATATCTGTACCATAGGGAAAGACCCTGCAGGTCTTATACTCAAATAGCATTGTGCAGTTCATACCCATTGGAGTCAATATTTTTGCAGGAATTTATATGAACTGATGATAATTCCACAGTTGTCCTGTTCTGTTTTTCCTCTGAGTTAATTTGCAGCAGAATCATGTCTGTGATCTGACTTAGACTACAGAGGTCTGTGGTCTCACTTTAAATTTGATGCTTAATGTACCAATCTCTTCTCGCTCTTTTCCTTCTTCTACCTGAAGGCTCTCATTCACATTATTCAGTTCTATTTTTTCTTGTTTCATTGATTTGGCAAGATGTCTTCAATCTTTTTTTCTCAGCCCACATTAGATCTTAACTATAAAACTCAGTTCTTTTTTCCCCAGTTTTTATAATGTATTTAACCTAGTCATTTATTACTAACTTTCCATATTATATTATACATAGCACATACAACAATATGCGTATTGCTTCCACTGGTCTTTCATGCATTATTCTATTACAACCATGTATTTGTATGGAAGTATCTCGACAATGATATAATATAAAAAAATAAACTAAATGAAAATTTCATGGGATTAGAATTAATTTATTTTAAGTCAATGATCCCTGAAAGCCTTTATTGGTTTTTCTTTGTGCTAATTGTAACTCTAATTCTTCAGTCAGTGAAATGCATTTGCTAAAAATAACATAAATACACTCTGTCTGGTGAATCATTCTAGGTGTCTTCATAAAAAAATATTGCAAGAAAATAACAAAACTTGAAGGTGCTGGTTAGCTTTGAGTGGGTACAGCTGCCTGCTGTTTCTCTGTGTTACTGTTTTCTTTTAAGAGAGATTAAAATTCACTTTCACACTATTACAGCTTAAAAAAAGTCAGAATCTTGCATATGGCTGGTTAAATACTGCAAGCTCAGTGAGGTGGGAAGAAATGAATGTAACCTCTCAGCAACAAAGATCACCTGGTCATGTGATGTTTATTACTTTTTTACAGAGACATATCTTAAATGATTTCAAGAGTTTGAAATGTTCTTAAAACAGACTGTTGGAATGAATTTTGTCAGTCGCTGCTGGTGGTAACAGAATTAATAATGTACATAACTGCGCATCCCATATCTCCTCTCACTTTTCTCTCTTGGCCATCCTACTGGTCTCAATAAGGAGTTTTTCTTTGAATACTACAATAAATTTCTCAAACTCTCTTTTAAGAAAAGGACAAATCGTAGATTTTTAAAAATATAATTGCTGAGGAATGTCACATATTACTTATCAATAAACACTTTGCCTTGATTGTATCCTCAATTTTATTTTACAGGGAGAACAGATCTTAGACAGGAAAAGATAGTGGAGGAAGCTTAAAGTGTGTTCTGTCTTTCACTGTTTCATTTGATGCACCCAAAGAGTCTTCTTAGATAATAACCTTTTATAGTTTCCACTATGGTTATTTTTATGATGTCAAGTAAGAAAATATTACATCTATGAATATGAATTAGGGGTTTTATTAAATAAAGGATATGTGTAAGGATCAACATTTAACTTCTTCCAAGTAATAACCACTCCTAGATACAAGTAGTGATGTATTAAAATCATATATGCACACCTTTTACTAGTATATATTTGGATAATTATCTGATGATAATGTTTTTTAACATGGTGTAATGTTAGATAAATAAAATTCACTAATGTCACTTAGCTATTAAGGTAGGTGTGTAATAAACTATTATGTTTATGATGTAATGAGGATAGAGCTTAAAATATTGGCCAAACCATATCCCTGCTTAAAACTGTAAAATACTGCACAGGCTGTGGTGGGTTGAATAAGAAAGAGTAAAGTTTGTATGTCTAGTGCCTATATCTGTAAGTTAGAATCAGTGAGTTCCATAAATGTTTTTTTGGAGACAACAAAGCTGGCTAGAATTCCTGAAACAGAACAGAAATGAAGACTAAGGAGAGTGCCAAAGAAGGGAAAGGTTTATTAAAATGTTACTTGTAGACTAAGGATCTCAATTCAATAGTTTAAACATTCATGCCTAGCACTACTTTGATGATTTATGGCATCTGAGACATTCACATAGTGCCAGAAAATATGGGACAGCACCTGTGGGAAACCTACAACCTTCTGGAGCAACCTGTTGAAGCCAAGGCCATTTTATGTGGCTCCAAGTATCACCTTAAGGTTTTTCGATTTTTTGATTTTTCTAATTTTTATAAATTTTAAGAAGTAATTATATAGCAGAAGTAGATTTTAAAACAGCTGCATTATTCCCTTACCCTTAGCACAGTAGACACACACTCCCCAACCCTCTCACCCCAATTCCCCTATCAATTCTCCTAAATTCCATTAGAATGTTTAGTCTCTCTCCAAGGTAGGCCACCTTCTGTTTGAGAACATCTAATCCATAGTCTGAACTGCAGGGTACAGTCAAGAACTGGGTGACTGTGCGCCCTTTGTGCTCCGAGGAAGATGAAGATGATGAACTAAAAGACCCCAGACCTAATTCCCAAAGGGCAGATCAGGGGTGAATTGGGGCAAAAGCCAGGGGATGGAAAAATCTGGGATTGGACGGACAGTATTATAAATTGTAACACCTAAGACAGAGAAGGCACGGGTGTGTCTTGTAACCTCTGCGCCTTAGAGGCACCATTAAGTCCTTTTTTTACCCTACCTCCAAAAATTAAATTACCTTGCAGGTTTTTTTCTCCCTGAGTTTTCTTTTAGGCATCAAAGCAAATATTTGGGCAACTGAACCCAGCGCAAAGAGTTTTATATTCAAACCTCCTTCTGATAACTGTCATTATACTCTGTCTTTTTTATACTTACTGTTATTGTTTCAAAGTGGTCCTAACTTGAGCTCTGAAGTCTTGACCCTGCAAGATTATGATTGACTGCAGCATGAATTATGTAGAAAGAGAAAATGATGTCTGATTGAGAATTTGAGTATACTCAAAGAGGCCACTCTAGTACACAGCCCACAGCTGACTGGGTGTATCAAGAAATTGTGTGGATAAAAGAGAAATAATGTATCATAATACTTTCAAATCAGCAATATCTCCCTTTACTAAAGACAAAAAGCCTGTCAAAGTGTTTCAAAAGCCTTCCTTTACTTCAGTTGATTTTTCACTCTGACCAAGTGTTTGTATCCAGAACAACATAGAGTGTACAAGATTTCATGAAAACCTCATGTATTCATCAATAGCTGCATTAGAATGAATTTGCTACATTCACAGCATTTCCATCATCTAGTAATTTAGGAAAAAAAATCAGAAAAAAATTTTGCTTTTCTGGAGCCTCTGGATTTTTAGAAAACTCTTTGATGATTCTTGTCTCTATTATCTTCTACATTTATGAGATTTTTACCCTGAGATCAGCTCTGTTGGCTAGGAGGAGCCTACCTAGGAGATGGATAAGATGATATCTTGTAGTTTTTTCCAAGCCTTATTTCTGATCCCATATACCCAATTAAATATCAATTGTTGTAAGATTCAGCACTAGACAAGATTTGGTCCATGTTAGTCCTTCAGCCTGCCTAATATTAATGGAGCATTTCAGGCAGATGGAGACTAGTATGATATTGGTTTGACACCAAAATTGTGAAGAATATAATGTCCTGCACCTACTTTTAAGGAATCCTGAAAAACCAACCTCTGCTCCTGACAGTGGAGAAGCTTTTTCAACTGGAAATAAATGAAACCACTGTGGTTGAATCCTGCTCTGTACCTTTCAAGCTACAAACACTGGTCTGATAACTCAGGCACCTATAGATACACATTATGAATACCTTTTAGAATTTCACTCTGTCCTCAATTACATTGGGGTAGCTTCCACAAATTCAGAGGAGCTACAATACATGGATATGCTGTAAGCATGAACCTTCCACTTTGCAATTCAGAATGATGATTTTGCACAACGAGTTCCTCCACAACATTCTCCCCAGTTCCAAAGACTGACAGGGGTTCTAGAGCAATTTAATACTTTCACAGCTTTAACTCCCTCCTTACTGATCATACTATCTTATATAATCCTTAAGTGAAACTTGGCCAATTCTATCATGTTCCCCGTTTCAAGAATCAAGTAATACAGTTACGATAGTTCTTCATTTTCTCAAAAAAGTACCAGGTATAACAAAATATTCCTCTGTTAAATGTCTGAAAAAACCCTAAATTTCAGGTTCAGAGTTAGATATTCTATATGGCAGCTTCTACAGTCGAAAACCACATCTTCCTTTCTGCTTTGGCAAGTGGAAAAAGTAGCAAATCAATATCAGATGAATGCCATTCTGGCTCCTTTCATTTGCTTTACACCTTCCTTAAGATCCAAGCATGTTCCTCCTCTCTAAGATCAGTTTCTTTCCAAAGCCATCTCCATTCTTGACAGACTTGTTCTTGGCTAGTTTCCTTTAGGTTTTGAGCAATTTTAATGTTTTTTCTTTGTTTTTCCTAAATCCTGACTTTTTTTCATTTCATCTTTAATTTTATTTTAACCAGGATTTAATTAGCCCTGAGAAGTTTTAATTTGTTCTTCTACATGCTTTGGTTGCTAGTTTGGCTGGGACATTTCCTCATCTTTTTAATCTTGAGGTTGTCAGTATCCAGCACCTGTATTTAGTTACTTTCACTTAGTTACTTTCAATTTCTAAACACCCGTTTAACAACTAAGACAGTCTTAGGAGATGTTCAACTTCAGATTTCTCAGATTATGGGACTAAAACACACTTCCTTTCTATTAAAAAGCGTTAGGTTTGTGTCCCAACTTTTTTTTTCAAATATAAACCAAGGTTCCACACAAAGCTGTATTTTCTTCAGGATTTACATTAATATAGTTCAGAACGCAAATGATGTATAAAGAGGTGGCCTCCGTTTTTCTGATCATTAAACTATATCTTAATAATTCAATTTATGAACCATAATACTGGTAAAACTTCCCTATATTTTACCTTATAGTAATCCTTTAAATGATCATAATCTTTAATGTATTGCACAATATACCAAAGTTAGAATTCACAGAATTTCCTAAATAAAGCACAAATCCAATCTTGAAGTTGGAAATATATTAATTTAATAAAAAATTTAGAAAAATGGTTATTGGATTTATGGTAAAAAAATTATCTCTGTTAGTTGCTAGCACACTAAGAATTCAATTAGGTCTTTGAAACAATTCCTAATGTGTCTAGAATTAGCATTTCAAAATGTAATACTTTTTATGTATTGGTAATTTTTTAAATTGTAGTGGAAAACTGTCAGAAAGACACTAAGTATTAGTAGTTTTTTCTTTCTGACATAATCCTGTAGCAGGCACCAGTTTCCATCATCTCAGAGCTGGTAAATATTCTGGATACTGTAAATATAAAAGAGTAGACAAATAGCAGATATGGAGGCAAATCAACTGTGCTGAATTAAAAAAGTATTTAGGCTTTTAACAGACTAGCAAGTGCTTAATTGTGGATTTTGTACAAAATGTCCATACATATTTCTAGAGAAACAAAGAGCTGAATATTGGTGAGTTTTCATGAGAGATTTAAGAAAGATCTTTCTATCAATCTATCTTGATTCTGCTTAAGTTACAAAATCATTCCACTTCAGTATAGAGAGTTGTTTTTAATGGGAATTACACCCATGGTGTCATATTCTGCAAACAAATGATATCCATTTCAATTTGATTAGATTGACATGCAATTAAATGCTGCCATGTTTTCCTTTTCACATTGGTTTTAATTATCACACCGATAAAACACTTTAGTGTGGCAACTTTAATGGGACAAACTTTCAGAACAGAATTGACTCTTGCATAACCCAAGAATATTGGAAAAATTCATGTATCTTGGTTCTGCTTAAGGGTTCAGAAGTACTTGAATATCTCAAGTTTTACAGGCATAGCCAATTGAAGAAATCATTTGCTATCATCACCATTACACTATGAGATCCTACTTTAAAGTTTTTATATGTTTATTGAAACAGTTTTAACACACATTCAAAATGCATTTTCAGTTCTTCAGTCTGTTGAACGTTGTCTCCCTTTGCCTCCAAAACAGAACGGGGAGAAGTTGAGCAAGAGCCTCTCGTGAACAAATGACGCACTTAAAATGTCAATTTAGGGCTCATGACAATGTAAACTGATTATGTTTTATGCCAATGTTCATTACAACCAATGAACAGTCGCTACTTCAACCTTCCATTTCAGACTAAGGCTTTTATAACAACAATCAAGAGAAAGCTGAAAATATTCTACTTTCTTTTCTCGTTGTATGGGATCTTTCTTTCTCAGTGTGTGGGACTCAGGACAATTTTAGTCATAATCAATCAGTGCAATAGCTGTCTTGAGAGGGAGAATAAGGCCTTTAAAAGAGATGAAAAGTAGAAGATTGATTTTTGGAATAATGGAAAAAGCTGTATTGTAGCAATTCACCAGGAGACCATGCTAAAGAATGCACTATTGGCATGCATACAACAACATTCTTTGAGTTACAGGGATGTGCAA
This sequence comes from Chiroxiphia lanceolata, assembly GCF_009829145.1. Taxonomy (NCBI): domain Eukaryota; kingdom Metazoa; phylum Chordata; class Aves; order Passeriformes; family Pipridae; genus Chiroxiphia; species Chiroxiphia lanceolata. Next base: position 28,439,517 of record NC_045637.1, read on the forward strand.
AATACCAGAATGACTCCAACTTCACAGCTGCTCCTACTTTTTGTTAAGTGTTTTTTTTAAGAGTTCATGTGCATGTTCCTATGTGGGGTGGCAAGGTCGGGAAAGTGCTAACAAGAGGCTGTTACATTAAAATTTTTAGTGCATCAGATTTAATGTCGTAATTAGATTGGTGGATGGCTGGGGAGGAGACACCTTTTCCCTGAATTTATGGGTTCCATTTTTAGAATATGCCAGCTATATTTCAACTTCTCTAAACATTACAACTGGTTCAAAGATAATTTCTGAGACAATGGTATCCCAAAGAGAAACAAGATTTTTTTTCACTATGCTTATAGCAAGGTGAATTATTTGGGTTTGTTTTAAACTCAAATAAAGACTGGTATTGTAACACAATATTGCTGAGTAGCATTTAACACTTTTTCACTGAAAGGCTTTAAATATTGGAAAGGATATGAAACACTTAAACCACATTTTACATTTAAAAAACTCTGGCTAATAACTAGAAACCCAACATTTTACAGAAATTTTAAAAAATCATTAAGTTAAAAAGAGCATCAGAATATGGTTTTGCATGATAAAGTACTTCCAAATCAAACATTCTCTAGTGAGGAATGTTTCAAAATTACAAGAAGAGGAAATTGGAAAGGCTAGTACTTTTCATCTTGAGATTTTACTACTAAATATCAGATTATACTGTGAATTAACTGCTAAAAATGCACACAGCAACTCTTCAGTATTCAAACCCAGAAAACAGAAGAGTGTTTTCAATGACCTGAAAATGAATTAAAAAGACATGTCTGTACAGTAGAGAAGATAAGGAATGCTTTTTTCCCCTTGTGTAGTTAGCAGGAAAAATGTTTTCTTATTAAGGTAAGGAGTTAAGAAGCTGAGCAAAAATGTGACACTAAGATATGAAAGATGCTTTATTAAACTCTAGTCTGAAATTGTAGGCAGTGACAAACTTAGATACCAAGTTTTCTATTCCCTATTCTGTGGCACCTTGGAAAGGTAAAATCATTTCTCCCAGCATGAGAATAGCAGCTTCTGGAGTTAGTCTGTTCACAGAAGATACCAAAACCATAGGGATATGTATAATAATTTTTGAAAAATCTGGCCCCAGATCACTACCATACTTGAAAATATCTGTTCTTGGTTCAGCTACACCAGATGAAACATGCTTATATTTTTAAATGAAGTTTGGCTTTTACAGATAAGTAATAAAACCCCTCTGTGATGCTGCAGCAAAATAAAAGAGGGATTTAAGAAAGGCAGTGTTACTACTCTCCATCTATCTCTAGACTGAAATTCCTACTCATGTCTTAGACTATAAAAGGTATAGTGAATTATTTTGAAACTGATATTCATAGGATCCAGTTCAACTGACATTGCATTGAACATGTAGGTCCCTCCTGCCATTACTGAAAGAGCAAGGTGGCTTCAGGAGCTTGCACAAGGTTGATCATAAGTGTTGGCTACATTGACATCTAAACAATAAAGATAAGTAAAGTTCCATTTCCTCTCAAAAAGGGTTTATTTCCTCCCACAAAGCAATGATTTAGAGAAAGAGGAATTACAGTTAGAATAGACAAAAATGAGAACCTTTGCTCTGAAGTATGATAGGAACATTAAACTTTGTGGGAGGCTAATTGAAATCAGACAAAACCTTAATTGACCAGCTTTTTCTTTCACAAAATAAAAAAAATGCTACGAATAGTCCACGTTTCCCACAGAGTCCAGATCTCTCATTTAAGGTCACTTACACATTATTGTTTGGAATGTAGACCCCAGCCAGACCAGCCTCAATTTACTTTTGTCACAGGAAAAACAGTATATTGCAATTTTGCTATCTTATAAATCCAATATCTGGATTATTCCACTCAAAAAAATAAAGTGATGAGTCCTGAATATTATTTATTCTAGAGGGATACTATCTTTACTACCAAAATATTTTAGAAAATGAGGTTTGGAGAATAAATGTCCTGCAGTACTTGGAATCAAATGCTAATAAAAAAAGAACATGAGAATATTTTGATTTGCTCTTCTGATTGACATTAGCCTAGTCCCAGTCATCTTTCCTGGGGCACTTTAACTGTGGTTTAACTGAGTGAAGGACTTGGAAGTGTTAGATTTACAGTTGAACTTGATGATGTTAAAGGTCTTTTTCAAACTAAATGATTCTGTAATTCATTGATTCTATGGCTAAATGAAAATAAATAATTATGCTTTCATATTTTCCCAGGGAAGAAGCAGATTGATTGAACCTGGCAAAGATTCATAGGTGCTTGGAAAAGGCAAAACAGAAAAACTACAAGATCATGCCAAGCATATAATGAAATCATATTGGTCCAACTTTAATCTAAAACACACATAATGAAAACTATAATTGACATTTTCAGTAACTTCCAGTAAATGCAAAAATAAACTCATGTGAAAAACTGAGGTAGAGTTAACTGATATAAAAAATAATTGCAGAAAAGCATGGGATTTTCTATGAGCTGTACTGCAGACTAGAAAAAAAATATGGTGAAATACTTTTGAGAGTTTCATATGGCTTCTGTCAACACTACAGCTGAATATTTTGAACAGCAATCAAATATACAGGATTTGACCAAACAGGAAGAGAAAGCTTTGAAAATCAATACACTGGATGGAAGGGTCCAGTGTAGAACTATAGTCCTGCCAAGAGCATTTTCCAAGAAGATGCAGATCAGTTTCACAAATGCCACAGCAGCAGTACATATGACAATTATTCTTAAAGAGATTAAGATTTTTAAAGAGTTTAGCAAGATGCAGTTCTATTCAGCAACACTCATTGAAGCTAATAAAGATTAGTGAAATTGTTTTCCAAATGTTAATAGAGGAATTGGTTCTGAGTAATATCAAATTAATAACCTTTAAAACACCTGACTTTGGGGAAGGGGAAATAGGATTATATTTCTTAAAATTGATCAGACAGGAAACATCCAGTGACGTTCAAGAATGTAGTATTTTTTTATTAATGGATTCGACATGAGGAAAATAATAAAATTTTCACCTGTTGGAAATTAGAGGTTATTATATGACTTAGTTGCCTGCATTCACAGATGATTGAGTTTCATGGTGTGGGAGGTCCAATGTTATGCAGAACAAATCCAGGGAAATCATCAAGATTATTTTAATTTAAATTAACTGAACATTTGGCTCACAATTCTTGTTTTTCCAATTTAGTCAACTTAATAGCCTGATCTTTCCAGTAGAGGTAGGAATTTGATCTGTAAATGATATCTCTGGCTAAAGATATGACTAATCATGCCATTTCACTGCCCAATCTTTTCTTTTTTGATAAGATCATCTTATTGGAAGTATTCTTGAAATTTTCAACGGGCTCAATAATTCTAAGGATGATTGAACTAGAATATAAAAATGTGCAACCCTTCAGGAAAATGCAGAAAAATAGGTGTCTAAGTTTAAACAAGGAAGCTTTTAGGAATTTCCTTCGTAATTGCACCTATAAAGTGATTTACCCTTAAACCATGATCTAGGATCTGTCCTAAGACACAAGTAGATATAGAGCATCACATGTTACACAAAATAAAATACTTCAGAGGAAAACAGAATTAACTGGTCTTAATGCTAAATACAGCTTTAAAAGTTCAATTCATAATGCAGACATATTGTCTTGCCTTGTAGACTTATAGATAATTTAAAAGAAGTTTTTAGCATTTGAAAAGAAATTACGCATATGGAAACATCATCATCACAGCTTATTATAGAATGAGATTTCTCCATTCCATCTGAACAAAACTGTCATTGCATTTTAAAGTCTCCCCTCGCTAGAAGTCTCGGCAGCATTTCATAACACTTCAATTTAAAAATACAACAATTTAAAACAAATTCAAGAATTTGTCTACTAAAGCGTCATTAAAACCCCCAAAATCCCAACAACCTGAACAGGTAATGTATTCACTCTCTCCTAGTAAATGTTAAGTAATTTAAATAAATGGATACTTTATTAATTAAAAGTTATCTTTATTTTTATATCCAAAGTTTCTTGTAACAGACAAGTATCAGAACCAGATGTTATACAAAAAAATTACATGTTTCTTCCAGGCTCCAAACTTCCTTTCAAACTCGATTCTACATGTTAGTTGAACCTAATCTGTAAAAAACTGGAAGACACAGAAAGATAATCTATGTTAAATTTGGACCATCCTGTCTTGTGTGTAATTGGTCTGTATAACTTACACAAAGAAAATAGTAGGACATAGGTGGGATATCTTCATTTAACCTTTTATCTTAAAGTGATCACTGTGAATGAATGAACAATTTCCTATATACAATTAGATGTACGATTCAAAAGATGATTCAACATTTATATTGAAAATGGAAATGTATTTGGAATGGACACATGAATTGCAAATCAAAAGCCAGTCATGACCAAGATGATAATGTTGTTACCTTAAATTTTAAGTTCTTTACATTGGCAGATTGCAGACCATTATAGAAACTTATCACCAAGGTATTCATAATATCCTACCCAAATTAGCAATTAATTGCACTCCAGTGAGCCTCAAAATCTGGAATATGAGACACCTGTACTCCGATCATGCTAATAACACACTAAGGCAAATCAACCAAAAGGAAAGTAAAGATGAAAGGTGATTTTCTTCCAAATAATAGGAGCTGACCATTGTCTAAATGTGACAAACATAGTTTGCTTTTGCACTTACGCAAAAGAGATAATGACACAGCATCAATGCACACGAATGATGGGACAGACTCAGCACAAGGATTTTTAACACAAGGCAGAGGGGGTAGCCTTCAGCTATGGCCCTTTGAGCTAAGGAAAAACTTAAAATATTTAAACTTTTATCTCCAGACTCCTTCTTAGAGGACCAGTTCAGTCTCACAGCTTTGTCTCCAGTGCCATCTGCTGACATGAGCTTCCATTACAACTCCAAAACCAAAAGGTTGCTGCAGAAGGAAATTCTGCTGAGTTTTGCACCTGCGGTAGTTCATATTACCAGCATTTTTTTTTAAGAATTATAATTGTGATTAATTCCACTTGCTTTTTAAAATTTTATCATCATACATTAAAATTAAAGATGTTTAGTGGTTTCTGATTCTTCCTAGTGCATTCAAATGAGGAAAAAGAGCAGCTATCCAAAAATCTTTAAACTGCATTATAAACTAAAGTAGGTCCTTAATTTATAATAGGGAAAAAATAATTCTCTATGGTATACAGCTCTGGATACAGTATGATTAGGTTGCTTATATTCAAATGAATATGACAAAATTATACTCTGAAGTTGTCATTTGACATTTTAATTGTTTGCTCTGATTTGCTGGATTTTAGTTAAGCTACTTCTTGCTTCCTTGAAAATCTTTTGCACCCAAGGAAGATCTTGGCTTTTAATCACACTGCAGTTGAAGAGGTCTATCACCTTAAGGTGGAACCTCGCATTGGGATGGGGTAAAAATGCAAACATTGAATTTTCCAGTACAAAAAAGCTGGAAAAATAGGTGTCTGGCAAGCATTAGGACAAAACTAGCAAATGCATTACGCTTGTTCAAACTCTGAAGCAACTCACCAGAATTTTTACATTGATCTGATTTTAATATGCTTACTCATGAGATTGTAAAAGAAGAATCAGAGTCCTTATGTGTGTTTACTCCTTTGACCCTGCTTCCACCTTGTTCCCCTTTCCTTTTGCTGTCTTCTCATCACAGAAAAATGAAGAAACCTTGCCATCTTGTGGTCAATGGTGGTTATTAGTCCAACAAACTAAAACATGAAACAGGCTGCATACACTACACTGTTCATCATATGGAGATCTGAAAATTCAGTGTATTTATGGAAAAAACCAGAACAGAACAAAATTTTTGATCTTAAAGAAAATGTCATACAATTTTACCAGTTTTTCAGAGATTATAATAGAAAGGTTTTGGAACAAGAAAAAACGAGATATGATGGGTAAACTGTATGTTTTTTAAAAGTCATCTGATGAGCTCTCTAAACCACTGGTGATACAGCGAACATTTTCTTTTGGCAAATACCTGACATTTGCTAAGGAATCCTATCATCAAATTCACAAACTTTCATCAAAAATTTAGACTTAGATGAGTTACAAAAACCTGTTAAGGCTGCTATGGATCAGCAAAGTAGCTGTTTTCATATTATCTGAAACCCCAAACATGTGAAATGTTTAAAAGTTACGACTTCCACAGGGAATGCAGAGGATAAAGGCAGCAAATTTTCTGCCAGCTGTTTCTCAGAAGATGTAGACAGGTGGCAGTGGCCACCTTTCTCCCTTAAGGGAAGTGCCCAAGGAGAAAAAATCTCCAGATGGTATACGCCTAATGAAGCAGCTCCTCTCTCTGCCTTTTCACTTGTCGCAGTGAGCAGATAAAATGGATATATCAATGCTCTGGTTATTTGTGTCTGCTAAAAAATTTAGTCAAAATTATTTTTCTAATTTATGCAGGCAGACAGTATTATATTCCCCGACCACCCACAATATAAGAGACATAAATTGAGATTCATTTGACTTATACATAGACTTGACTGACTTGTGAAGGACCAGTTAGATCTTTTTTACTTGAAGAAGATCAGGTTGTCTCCACTGCTATGTAATTTTTTTCTCCAAGTCTTGCAGTAAATTCAGTGGAGGTGTGCACACAAACCCATGAGTTAATGTCACTGTTCTGTTAAGAAAAATTCTCAAAAAATCTTGTTCTTTATATGCTCTTCAAATGACAAGCTCTCATGCAAGGCCCTGGAATAATGAAACTTGATGGAAGTGATATGCGCTCTGGAATTTCTGGATGTTGAAAACCCATGGAGAGTACTTGAAAATAAGACCCACCTAGGACTTTTTTCTTGCACCAAAGACTAACTATCATGGAATAGCCTGTGTCAATAAAAATAAACACTTTTATTCCAACACAAGGTAGCTACAACCAGAGTACTTATAAAAATGGTACTTAAGCTTTTTTCCAAACCATGCCTTGGCATTGCCAGATAAGTGATAGTTGACTCAAGCCTAAATCATCCCAAGATGATTCTGAAATTGGGTGCTCTAGATAGTTGAGGTCCTGAGCCTGGGACCATTCCCCAGATCATCTCAGTTACCTTCAGGTGTGGCCAAACATTTTTACCTCCAGATTATAGCAGGGGCCTTGGATCTGAATCCTGAGTGGAAACAGTCATGAATAATAAGCACATTAGGATCTTTTTTTATAATGAAGTTTCTATCTCAAAAAAAACCCCCAACAAACCTTTGTTCTCTGTTACTTACTTAGAGAAAAAAAGATTGTGGAGAATTTGTTTAGGAGAATTCAATAGAATTTAAATTTTATTGAAGGAGGAAAAGAAATGTGTGTGTGGTATGGCTCAAATGGTTCTGGAAAGAATTTTTTTTTCTCTTTCTCTTTCTGTTTCTATAGCTATAGTGCTTGTCATAGCACTATAGCTAAAATTAGGGCATGAAAGCCTGCATTTGGTATGCAGTATTTGAGTTCTGTTCAGGTGAGTTAAAAAAAATGAAACTGCATATTTATTAATGACAGAGAACTTTTACATTGTTAGTAAATTAAAAGATACATTACCAGTAAAACATTCAAATACAATGAAACCAAGATACATTCTACCCTACCTAGAGGCAATGGCACACAAGGTAAGATAGCAGATTTATTTTTAGAAAATTTGTATGATTCATAAAATTTCTGTTTTAAAATTAAAATCGTAGAGCTGAAATTGAAGTAGGGGGAATTTATTTGCAATCAAAGAAAGTAATCATTACAATGAAGTTAGTTCACATGTAAGAATGATAAGGATTATATTTGAGTTGAGGATTTAATTTAATGTCTAACCTAGCAATTAGTTTCTTTGCATGAATATTAAGAATTATGAAGACTGAATCTAGGTAGCCGTATTCAAGCCTCAAAACCAGTTCCACCTGTTCCACTAGTAACATATCTGAAGAATTCATTTGGAAGCTGTGATGCCTAATTTTTAAAGAAAACAACGAAGATTCTAACAACCATACATAGAAATATAAGTAGATTTCATTATCACTCATAACCATTGTTGTCTGCATATAAAGAACAATCTGAAGGGTACAGACAGTATCAACCAGCAATGTCCCTGTGGTTTGGCTAAAAACAATTTGATCACGGGAAGTATTTAGCAAGAGGGCGGCAAGTTCTGCCAGGCTTCTAAATGCCTGGACAGAGGTGGGTAGATGGAGCAGAAAAGAACTGAGTATGGCTCTAGGATAGTGCAGTCACTCCTCTGCCTTACCTCACTGGAGGCCCAGGGACTCTAAGGAGCATCAAACATGGACCAAGTTTAATTTTCCCTAAGAAACAGCTTACTGCCCATTTATCATGAAAGATAAAGGATTTACAGTAGTCTATGTCAGAAGTAGGGATCCAAAATCTCAGTTAAAGGCATGTGTTGTAACAAGTTCCTAAACACAGGCAAGCTTAGGTCTCCAAGCTTTCATCTGAAAAAAATCTAATCATAGGACAAAAATGAGCCCTGACACATTCCACCAGATTTGCTCATTTCAATGATGAGGGTCAATCACGAAATTACAAGCAAGTAATGGAACTTGCCTAGACTATGGTGCAAATAAAGACTCACAGCCTAGCTTGAAGACACCTATACACAATTACTCTTGTCAAGAACTTGAACAAAATTCATTATTTCCTCTAGTCTTGACATATTTTAAGAAACTTTTATTCAAATACTATTTTCAGTAAATAAAAATAACTTACAATTCTTTAAAAGGAATCATTATGTCTTTCTCTTAGGCTAAGGCAGTGTTTTGCTTGCTGCTAAGACAAAAAGTCTCCTAAAAGAAATGCATTTTATGAAAGCTCAGAAAATTTTTCTGAATATTACATAGGATATACTTACTTCAGCACAGGGAAAGTAAAAGCTGAATTCTCATTGACTAGAAATGGCCATGTGTATTGGCTACTATTAAATATATGTGGTAAATTTATTTACCCTTGTTATATAGTATATACTACAGAAGCTAGCAGTCTCTTAAGAAATATTTGCAGCTCATCTGGAGTAGTATATGAAATTTGAGTGAAACATGACTAATATAAACCTGTTTTGATTAAAACTGTATATGTTCTTTTTATAAAGTAAATTTATAATGCAGTTAAGACATTTGATCACTTAGAAGAAGTCATTTGGGTAATATACAGTGAAACAATACAAAATACAACCACCAGAATGAATAACAAGTAGAGTAGTTCCTTCTTCATTCAACAGCTTCTTCAAAAGAACCTTAACTATTTTGCTTTTATACATATCTATGTCTACTGCAGGGTTCTTCTGTACCTAGATCTCCAAAATGCTCTTCGAGTCCCTTCCTTCAATGATGCAGGGTGAATGTGTCCTATAGAGATTAACATTATGTATGGTAATGCACAAAGGTAGACCAAACACACAAAACTGCAAGCCTTTGTACAAAATTATTAAGTTTATGGCTGACAGGAGAGTAAAACTGAGCGACTGAAAAAGATTTAGCCATCAGACAGGCATCTGACAGATCTTCATGTTTCCATCCATTCCATTCTCTGTAAAGAAATAGTTCTGCTTCAGCAAGAGTAATCACATAACAAAACAAAAAAAAAGCTGAAAGATTTTTTTTCAGTTCTAAGGAACCCTTCTCTGGGTGTTTATGGTAGTTGAACTGCGACGCTGAGGTTCTTCCCAATGAAATGTCATTTTCTGTGAAGTCTCTGCTACTCTGAAAGAGGTAAAACTTCAGGACAAAGGGAAAGGCTTGCCTATTTTATTATGTTTTGATGAATGGAGTCAGGGGATTACATAGTCATAGGATGGTTTGGGTTGAAAAGGACCCAAACGACTTAGTTCCAATCCCCCTGCCATTGGCAGGGATGCCTTCCACTAGACCAGATTGCTCAAAGTCCTATCCAACCTGGCCTTGAACACTTCCAGGGATGGGGAATCCACAACTTCTCCAGGCATCCTCTTCCAATGCCTCATCACCCTCTAGTAAAGAGTTCCTAACATCTAACTTAAATCTACCCTCTTTCAGTTTAAAGCCATTACAAGTGGGCAGACAGTGTCAAAATTATAAATTCTGCTGAACTGATTGAAAGTAAGACATCTGTTCCTCCTTGTAGGAGAGATCCTACATACATTGTAAATATCATTGTTAAAGAACCGGAGGAAAGAATGAAAAGGATCCTTAGTATAGCTTATGAGTAAACTGTCACACCCAGAGCAGTGGAGGAAAAGACAGTAAAAAAACAGGATACCAAATAACCAATGACTGGAGAGACTAGTCAGCAATACTTAAAAGCAATCCAATCAGATGAAAGAAAATAATAATTAGTACTTTTCTCTAAACTTTGTAAATATCATAATTAAGAGCTCACACATGCCATGACTGGAGTTTGCTATGAAATTCACCCTGTCTCAGAAAAGGGCTCTGGAACGTCAACTTTATTTTTGAAAAGAAATTGTCTGACTCATCTAACTGCAAAGGGCCAGCTAATAATACTCAGTTGACTTTTCAGAGAGCTTGAAACAATGGTTCTGATAGGGGCTAATTGCCTCGCTTGCCACACTCACGGCTCTCTGAACCTGCTGCTCTACAAGTTAATTATTTTTCAGTGTAAGACAAATACAGAATTCAGTGTGGAGAGAGTTCATTTTGCCATGGCCAGAAGCCAAACATCTGCTTCACTGCTCTGCTTCATCCTGTTATTTTCTCAGTTCCTTTTTTTCTTTATTTTCAACAAAGTACTGTTTGAATTTTATTTCCTCCTTTTTTTCCACCATTACAACGAAAAAACAGGATTCAAAAACAAGTAGGGACAAATATCCATTTTTTTAAACATGATGTAAGCAGAACAAGAAGTTCAGATTTGGCTACTACACAGCTCAGGAAATAGAGGAGATGTCAGAATGGATCTGACTGAGATGCTGAGCCATTGAAGATCAATATAAATGTCTGCTTCCACACCACATACAGAACAAGGAAGGAATACATCAGGTAAAGGTAAAGCTGTTTGGTCTATAATAGTATGACTGTGTTGATGTTATAAAGTTACAAAGAAAATTATTCTCATTTGGAACTTAAAAAGTAACCTCCATTTTATAGTATGTGACATGTCCTTGGGTGTTATACTTAAGTGCTGAAGACTTTACACAGTGGATAAGTGTTTCCTACCATGGAACATCTTAGGTGGCCAGTATACCTGAAAAATAGATCAATTCTTTCTGTAATTAGACAATAATTTGAGACCTTATTTTTTATCTTGACAGACTATTAAAAGAATTGTGTTATCACATTAAATTTCAAACTCACTTCCAGATACATTTGTAATAACTGATCTTTCATAGATTCCTTCACAGATCTGGGCTTTCTTGACCCCCAGAGTTCTCCATACTAGGTAATATATTAGCAAATGTAATTGAAGATTATATCAGATGGTGGCAGCAAAGGACCTTCCAACGTCTGGACTTCAGTGGTGTGTATCTAGCATACCCACCGCTCATTCCGTGTTATGCTTTCAAGTACCACCTATGCTTAGGAGTAAACATTGCACTGCATTTGTTTCAGCAAGAGGAAAAACAGCAAGCACGTGGTTTACTGCTTGTTTCTCAGACAAAAGCCCTGTTGAAATGGGATAACTCATAGCACAGTCAAATAAAATAGGAAGAAAAAAAGGTAAATAAAAGCAAACAATACACACAAGTAAATAAAAGAATGAACAAATAACTCTGTAGTCTCCTGGACAGTGAGAAATTCCTTGGGTGTTTTTGTCTGGGTGTTAGAAGAAATTATAACAGACTGAGATAATAAGTATTATTTTCGTAACTAACATTATTCTGAGTATGTTTGACATAAAAATGATTACACTGACACAACAGGCAGGTCTCTTTTTGTGCACTTGCTAGGGCTCAGCTGCAAGTCAAGAATCAAATCTGAATCTAGAACCTGTAGGGCATAGGAGATTTTCATTATTTGTAGATGAGATTTCATAGTTTAAGAGGCTGAAGATGGATGGCCCTGTTCAGTACTGTTGCTCTGCATTATGCTACAGGTCCCCAACTGTGGGCAAATAATTAACAGCAAGGTCAGATATTGCCTAGGAGAGACTTGAAAATGGATTCAGGAGAGGAGAAAAAGAAAAGTAATATTAAATTATAGTTGAAAAATTAATAGAGAAAAGAAAAAAAAAAAGAGAGAAACAAAAAAGAAAACCAGCACTGGAAGCTGTTAGCTAGCCTGAAAACTGAATAGTGCTCCTAACACATTGCATTAACATGTACCAAACTAGTTTTTAGTGTTCCTTTCCAGTTACTATTCAGATAACTGGCTTACCAATAGCTGAGTTTAGTTGAATTTCTATTGGGTATGAGAGTTAAGTTTAGATTTACACTTCAGAAACAAACTCTGATTCTGCAAACAACTTTCATGTGACTGGACATATGCGTTGGCACAGAGCTTTAAGAACTTCAGGTGTCTGAGATTCCCATTAGTCAAGCAGAAGAAATGGAATGACTGAGACAGCATGTACTAATTAATCAAGAAATTGAGTATATCCTTTCCCAGTTGCACCATCTGTTTACCTCTACTCTGCAAATTTCGGTCAGTTGTTGATAAAGGATCAAAAGACCCTGTAACCCACATAAAGTGAACTCATTGAATCCACCAGGGGTTGCCCGTATCACTCTGTCTCCTAATTTTTCATCCCAAGCACACGCACTCTCTCTTACCTGACTGTCATCCTCTGCATTTTAAGGATACACTGACTATCTCCACACATGCTTTTGATGAAGGCTCTGTGCCGTCTCCTTCCCAAGACCTCTGCTGCTCTAATACTACCAGTACCCATTTCTGGGACCACCATTTGTCTCACTTTCCTTTCTCTACCACATGAAAATTTCTGCTAAACTGTTCCTTCTATAATATTATCCCTACATCCTCCAGCACACTGTATCTCAGTATATGGCAGGATTTTAGTGGGATTCTGTAATTCCTATATTTTTTTTTTTTCTCTAGTGGAAAATGTCATATAAGATATCAGTACAAACAACTGTTCTGAGAGCACTGAGATGATGGAAAGTGCTAATTATCTAATCTTGGATATGCAGAACTGCATCAGTTCATTCCTTGGTTTATGAGCAATGACATTAACACAGCTAATTACAATAGTTGCTAGGTCTGGTGAGCCAATTCAAGATAAAATAATGGTTCCTTGTGGTCCTCTCCTCTCCTCAGATTTCTTTTCCAGATCAGCAAGGTCCTCCCCCGTTGTAGCTCAGGTCACTTCTCTATGCCTTGGAGTTGGTGAGGCATAAAAGTATTCACAAATGGCATATGGAGGGATGCATTCGAAATGACAAAACCGACGTTGGTCGTCTAGCGACGAAATCATCCTTTGTCTGAAAGTCTGACAGAGGTGTTTGGATAGATCCATTTAACTGAATATAATGAAATATTATCTCTGCAGCTTCTAGGCCCACTTTAGACTGTCACCATGCAGTCCCCCCATGAAAAGGGCTAACTTGAGTTCTGATTCAGACACTGTGTCTTTTTTGAGCTCTAAACAGTCTATCCAAACCTTCTTCCTTTTAAACTGCTGTGGCTTTGAGAACCTCTGCACCATGATTTCAAATAGCCAATATGTTATGAGGAAATATCTGCATCCTCTGTCTCTCCCCACTGCTTCTCCGTCCGCACAGGGAGCAGCTACCATCCCTGCACAGCCACCTTAGATATGCTATGGTATCTGGGGTAGCTGTCACCTAAGCTTAGTATAAGACAGCTCTGATGAAAATCAATAAACTGGTGAGGAAACAAGCTACTCTGAACACAAACAGTAAGTTTAAAGGCAGAGGAATAAAACACATCAATCTTTCTTTCAGTATCAGTATGCCTAACTGCAAAACAACCATTTCAAATTCAAGAAAAAGCATTCTCTTCTACCCTACTGATTTACCAAAGACCTCAGCAAGACTAAAGAATTCTTCTGAAATACTAATGGCACAGGGCGTTTCATGGACATTAAGGGAATATACATGATATGATATCTAGCATGATATTACATACAGACTTGATGAAAATCCATAAACACCAAGAACAATATGTTTTACATCTTAGAGTTCCTTATTTCATTAGTTTATTTCATTTCTCTCTGCATACATTACTAGATTGGTCTGTGCAAGAAATCATTCCTTTTCTTAAATTCTAAATGTAGGCTGTGCATATGTAGTTCATATCTTGAAAATAAACCAAGACTAAAATATATTTTAAAGGAGCTACAAGGAAATGATAATGACACTAACATAAAATATGCATGCATTTTAAAATATCACCAGCAGAAAAGAATTCTAAAGTATAATAAACAAAAACCAGAACTGAAAGTCAGTAGCACACTCAGTCAGTACCCGGAACAACTCAGACGGAAAAGAACTAAAGTGTTTCAGATAGCTACAGTTAAAACTTCAGACACCCTGGAGAAACCCCAGAGCACAGCCACAACTAATGAAGCCCAGTGATGCAGTTTTACATGGTTCAAAAAAACAAAAGCCGTATTTTTGATCTTTGAAGTCTTGCACCTGGATAATGCAGTGCAGCCCATTACCGCATTGACTCTTTCATGTACTGGGGGGTAGAAGCTTAAAATCTGATAGATACCTAAAAATAGAACTAATCTAGAGTCCCTAAATTGGGCCATATGGCTTTTGAAATAATTAAGTTTTTTCTAAACCACCATGCAAAATATACAAGTCTTCATGTCACTAAGAATTATCAACAGAAATTGGCAAAGATTTGCAAGGCAAAAATTAATTTTCAACCCAAGAATGACCTGAGAGCCATTAAACACTCCACAGAGATAGACATTGCTGACAACCGTCACAGATAGTGAGTAATAGGGATAAAAAAAATACAAGAATCTAGGACAAATTCAAGCTGGCCTCAACAGGAAAGAAAGTCAAGAAGGAAGAGAACAGCATCCCTTTTCTTTATGAAAGCTGCTGTGCTCTCAGTAAACATAATTGCTTTCTTTTCCTTGGTATTGCATGTTCCACCTTTCTCAATTCTTTTCCTTGGTATTGCATGTTCCACCTTTCTCAATCTTAGCATCACTACAGAAACAGTGCAAGAAAAGAAAGCATTTTCTATGCAAAATAGAAAAGATTTGATTTCTGTGGGCAAAGGTAGAGGACTCACTAGTGTGGCATAATTATAAGCATTCTACTTTTGAAGATTTGAAGGAAATGACATATTTTTTCTTATTTAAGGAGCACAGTCTGGTATAGCACTGTGACAAATTTCCCACAGCTGCAATGAGAAAATTATGTGTAGCTCTGAAGTATTTCAGACCAAATGTTGTGCATGATTTCAAGGTCATATGTCCTGAATGTTACTTTGCCTTTGATACAGTATGTATGTATATGTACAAAGTAAGGGAATTCTAAACTGCATTACTGCAGTGAAACACTGATAGAAGTGATTATAGTAGTAAGAAACTTATATGGTGCTTTCTATTAGAACATTGAAACAGTCATTACTTCTTTCAACCTTTGCCATTAGCTCTAACCAGAAATAAATCACCTTAAGGTCTCCTTATTTTATTAAAAAATATCTTAACACTGGCTGCTTGAAGTTCAAAAGGCAAGATTATTTACATACTTAATTACCTATTTTTTTAAACCTCAGCTTCAGAAGTACAGTGGTTATAGGTAAGATCAACTTAAAAATGATACTAAGGAAGGATTGGCAGTGAAAATCCTGAAGATCCTAAAACCTGTGTTGAGAAGAAACAGAACACACTCTTGTGTCTTGTTTTCATATCAAAGCAACAATTTATACAGAGGTATATTAATAATGCTTATTCTTTCAAGACCAGAGGGTTTTTTGCTTCTCTGCCTACTCCGCAAGAGACTACCTAGTAATGGGTTGATGGTGGCCATGAGTTGCACATACATGACACATTATTATCAGCAATGAGTATAAATACTACTGCATCTAATAGCAGCCTTCAGTGCTTCACATAAACTAATTTTCTGCCATCTACAAGATACACAGTTAATTCTATTATAACTTTACAAATTTGGAAAGCTTTCTGCAGAGGTGTTCATGATTTTAAGCTGATTCAATCCTGCACAGGGAAATAATGAATCTCTTGTTCTCCCTAGAACAGCAAAAAGACCAGAGTGGTACCCAAAATGAGTCTCCCCCATATAGCATGGATATTGCCACCTTGATCTGGTAGATAAAGTGTGAAGAAAGGACATTCCTTCCTCTAACTATGCTCCAAGAAAGACCTAACCTTTATCTGCTTGAGACAAAAACAACCAGGGTGCAGATGGACAGAGTTCTTGATGGAGGAAATGCCTTTGGTAACTCCAAACAAAGACCCAAATTTCCAGGAAGGGCAGATTTAAAATCTGTACCTCTCCTTGGTATTAACAGTGGGTTAACTTAGACATTTCCCAGCACAGGATGCCAGCTGCTATAAATCCCTTTGCAATGCATTTAACTTTATCTCTAAGTTGTAGAGGAATGCCGGGTGCCCAAGTCAGCACTTATAGGGCCCCCACAGGAGTCAGCTGAAATTCAGGTATTACAAACTTTCCTTGTTTCCCCACTGTGAATCTGGCTTCTATGCTATCTATGTCAGACTCATCCATTTTTTAAGGTAGTTGCATTCCTGTTTCCCCAAATAAGAAACTAAACCCTCTAAAGACTGCAGAATATTTGAATGCCAGAGTAATACAGGCTTATATAAGTGCTTTCCCCAGAAAGTGAGAAAAGGCAGAGAAAACCCATCAGTTCCTGATGCAAACAGTACCCATCAAATGTGTTATGTACTGTTTTATGCTAAACAATTCAGCAGGTGAAGGTGTGGGGCAAGAAAGCATGGGGATACTCTACTAATTAGTGAGTAATTAATTCAGAGTGCAATTTGCTCCCACTGAGAACAATGTACTTGTCTCAGTAGGACTTTTAGAAAAATAGGAAATAATAGGCTCTCATAATTGCAATAGGTGGGTATCCGCCTTGGTGCTCAAATCCTTAATTACTCTTCTGCTTTCCTGGTTTTAAATCTATACATAGGCAGTCCAGAAACTTCTCCAGTCTGAAGCCATCACTGCAAGTGTCAGTACTCAATAGGCAGTTCTGGCACAGGGAGATCTGCCTTGCATCATGGAGGGAGCCATCCCTTGAGCCAAAATTTATTTCAGTGTGAAGAGAGCAGCTTGTAAAGGTTTCTGTCATTGAGAGGGAGAAAGAATATCCAGCAGCAGTAGTAGGAATCAGTGCTGCTCTGCCTGGTAATTCTTTGAGAAAGAAGCAGAGATTGTAAGGAAGGATGACTATTCACAGCTAGATGGAAAATTAATAGAGTCTGGGCAATATACATACATATTTTGGGCATCTTTGGACAAAAAAAGTTTGGAAACACAAGATTTTACTACAGTGAGACAACTGTAACAAGTGGACTCACATACAAACACACTGAAATCATATTATCAGTAAGACTCAGCCAATTAATCAGGAGATTTCTAGTGCCATTTTATCAGTACATATTTAGGTCCCAGCCTTAAAAGTTTGTTTCCTTCCAGAGCTCGAACATACCCTGAAGTTTGGAGGAATGATGGTACGGCTATGAACTGTAATATGAAAAATATCCCTTTTTTATTTTTTCCTGTAAAAACTGGTGATAACTTACATTGATAAAAGATGATGAATCCATATGCTATCATACCCAATAGAACAAGCTACCTGTGAGCTTTCCCACCTTGCAATTCATTTTCCCCCAGGAATATATCATGGCGGTAGCACTGTAATATTATCACAAGAACACAAATTCCATATGGAATTATTACATATCCACTAAAAATATTTGAGCCTATATTTAGCAGGGCCATGTAGTGACCTTCCCACTGCTTGGGAGGCTTTGCATATATCTACTATACAGGGACGCTTAGAATATTAATGTAAAGAAGAAGAATCTCCTTGGAAACACAAGTGTAAGTATGCACATGATACTGAGAAAAACAGATTATCTGATACTAAGGATATGAACAACTGGGAAAGGCCATGGAGTTTTCTGGGGGGAAAAATGTCTAGTTAAGTGGTAGCCTGGTTTGAAGGCTCTTCTGAAGTAGTCTGCAATTTTTCCAGTTGTACCCATGTGCTTCTCGGAGTTGTTTGAGGAGCATTTAACAGCACTCCTGCTGAGTTGTGACTTAGAAATGCCTTAAATGTGAAAGCTCTTTATGAGTCACAAAAAACACCTTCATGAGAAAGGAGGTCAGGCTGAGCAAAGAGTCTCATCAGACTTAGCTGAAATACGTTATTGTACGTTTAACAGGTTGTGTTTTATTTCTACCCTTCTGGTTTAGGTTAAGTGTAAATGCTTCTCTAATATAAAGTCAGTAAAGGTCATCTTGGTGCTATCATTGTTACAGGAAAAGTACAAGAAGCAACAATGTGTCTGAGCTTGCTAAATTTAAAGTATGACCATAACACTTTTGGTGAATCTTGATAGTTGGGCCTATCCAATATTTCCAAGTACTAATCCATAAATATCTTCTTGGAAACCATTTTAGACCACTGAGAATTGGCTTTTTCCTTGTTATTGTGTTACTTGTCAAACTAATTTTATGTATGTTATTCCACGTAGGTGGATGAGTCACGCAACCTGTACCATAAATGAAGCTCTTTGACAATTGTCTCTTAAGGATAGCATTACAAAAGACTGGCTGTTGTAAGGAACAGATATTTTCTGTTGTAAGTTACTCACATTGCATTGGTAGCACTGATCATGTGGGATCTGCACATAAGAAGGTAAATTCTAGGCAATGAAAATAATTTTGAGGGTTTCATAGAGTCATAGAATACCCGGTTGGAAGGGACTTTGAGGATCTTCTGGTTCAACTTTTCTTGGTGAAAGCACAAGAGGGTCTATCATCTTGTGTTGAGAAACAGATTTAAAAAAATTCTAAGTACATATTCTAAGTATTCTAATACATTTCACACTTTTATTCGGAGTACATATCTTTAAATTTCACATATGAAGAAAAAATTTTTGAGCAAACTTGTACATATTATTTGTTTGTAGTAGTCAGCAGTCTGGTATACATTAGGATAGTATCCTCTTTTGGAATGTTATAAGAAAACAACATGGGAAAGAACATGAGAATGATGCGAAGTTTAGAAGACATGATATACAGAGAAATACTGAAAAATCTTGTGTCTAGAAAAAAGAAAAAGAAAGAAAGGGACATTAAACCCTCCAAATATTAAAAATTAAAATGTTCAATTGCTATTTAATTAAAGAAAGTGAAAGAAAAGGACATTAAAACCTCAAAAATATTAAAAACTTAAACAATCATTTGTTATTTAACACTGGACAGAATATCATAGTAGTAATCATTTCAATGAACATAAAGAGATTCTTGCATTACATTTTTAGGTTTGTTTATTGTTAAGTGCGTTTCCTAGGAAGATCATGGAATTCTCCTGATTGGAGTTTGAGTCCTAAACCAGATGGATGCCAAGAATGAATCAAAGTACTGATCCAAACTCAAAGCAGGGAAATGGACCTTCTGAGAGTCTTTCCAGGTCCAGATTCATGATCAGAACAGTTAGGAGAATACATTTAAACTAGAACATTTCTCCTTCTTTTCCTATGGTCTAGAATTCCCTCTGGGATATACTCATCTGTAACACATTACTATTCTGTTGTACTTTGGCCTTTTTCTTGGGAAAGGGACTATATACTTCAGCCACTTCACAAAAAAGTGAAGAGTACACAACCTGTCTCCAGCCCATGAATCTCTCAACTGCTAGAAACTGGACAGGTAGAATGAGAATGCATTGTGATTTCTGTAAAACAAGGCATCAAATAAGAATATGTCATATTACTGTAGTTGGGCAGTGTTTCACTTCTCAGCCAAGTTACTTATACAACATTTCACCCTGCCTATCTTTGAATCTTGTTTTGTATTTAATGAATATACAAGGCCTAATCTGATAATCTTTGAATTTAAACTGATGTGATAAACTTCATGTAGAAGCACTATTAACTGAAGAGTTAACTGGGATGGGCTCCTCCTTTTGGACACAGGGAAGGTCATTCTCACATTCATACTGAATATGGAATTGGAGCAATTGAGTGATTGTCTATAACACAAGCATAGGGAGTTTTAGACCAATTTTCAGTTTTGGATACTGAAGCTCTTCATTATAAATGGAAGATTGTAAAAGACAGGTTTCTCCAAGACTAACTTTCTCCAGGGAAAATTTGTTAGGAACTCAGGATAATCAGAAATTCCAAGGATTACTATTCCAAGTACAAAAGGATCTTATTTTCAGTAATAGCAAAATAACAGTATGTTTATAAAGAAAATACCAGCTCTCAAAGCATGGCACCCTGCTTTCACATTCAGTTTTCATTTAAGGTAAGACTAGAAAGAGGGGATCACATGAAACACAAGTCAACCAAAGTATTTTCTGCTGTACTGGAAGGTGCTTTAACAGTACATTGATGAGCTCTTAAATATAAGCACTAAAATCTAATTATTCAGAGTAATCCCAAACTTGGAAGTGACAGGTACTGACAGTTGTTACAGATTTCAGCTGGACTAACCACCTACTAGAAAAGGTTGACTTTTGTGAAGCGGGAAAGTATAGATTGAAATAAGATCCTCATTTTAAAAGAAATTATTTTCTCTACTAAGAACTACAATCTCATAGCCAAATCAATGAGGAAATAATGTCATCCTTGGTACACTGAAATGTACAAGAACTTTGGAAAAATATAATGAAAGGTTGTGAGGTCTCTTTCACATACTCATTAACACAGTCTCATCATCAGGATGTTATTGCCTTGAGCACACAAGAACTGAATTTGCCTGGTTTTGACCCTGGAAGTAAACACAATGGTTTTGTTATTATAGTATCCTTCAACTCATTGTAGAGCTGTAAGTGAACATTATTTCAATTACTTTGTTCTTCACAAACAGCCTTTTTTTTTCTCTCTCTAAAATAACTCAGATTGTTTTCAGACACAGAGAGACTGATAAAATTTTCACCATGTCTCTCCTACTGCTATGAATGTTAACATATAGGAACCAGACATCATAGAGATTATTGCTGAGCATTCCAGCTGCGTCGTCTACCTGTAAAAATACAGGTTAATAAAAAAACATGCATGTAAAGTCACATTCCAAACAAAAACATTTAATCCCATTTGGAAAGCTAGTTTAAATGATTTTTTTTCTGTGTGAATGAAATACTCTGGTTAGAGTTGGTAGTTTTGGATCTCCAGTCAAACAGACTGGAAACTTACACAGAAAAGGTTATAGGAGCAACTAGAAGCCAAAAGGCTTAATTCTACAGTGTGACCTGGAAGCCCTATCAGTGTCACATTCTCTTGATTAAATTGGTATCTGTGACAGGCCTGGAGATGTGTGATTTTGGTCACAGTAATTTTATTTTCTTTGCTTTCAAACACTATTCCATTTCACTATTTGATTTCTGCTGGTAATGTACATTACCATACAATAAACAGGCATAAAAAAATAGAACTTGAAGGTACTAAATAATTCAATATTAAATAAAAATTACTGCTCTGAAAAGGTGAAGTTTCCTATACAGACTAAATTTAATGCAAAGCTTCAGCAATTTGGCTATGGTATGGCTAAAATATCTGTTATTCTGTTGACTGCATTCAAATACTTATGTACATTATGCAAGGTCATATTTATGAAGTACATAGTAGAGTATTACACAATGCATTAATTTTGGATAACCTTGGATAGATATATACTGAAGGTAATACAATTCCAGACTTAAAGACTGCATCAGAAAAAGAAAGGTTAGTTAAGGTTTTACAGTTTTTCTTAATGGCAATGCAAATTGGTTTAATATTCATTGCACTGTAATAGTATATTGCTATAGCTGAGCTCTTTGTTACTCTTTCAAAGGAAAAAGAGTTTCCTATTTTATAACCAACACTTGTTAGTCAGCTATGGTCAAACAGCTGAAATGTCTTTTTCTTATTCTTTTTTTCCCTTTTGAACAAAATATCTTTTTGAGATGTACTGGCCAATTCAGCAGAGACCATTACAGGCTTAAATAGCATACACATTTTGTGCAAGTAGTATTAAAAAGTCACAACCATTCTAAAGAGAAAAGGTTTCAGATCTTATTTTAATTCCCAGTTCTTGTATAAACTGAAATTCTTCTAACACTCCAGATTTTTTCCATTTGCAGATTCATGTTGCATACCTAGAAACACTTCTCTGTATGCTTGGAAAGACCTGTCCTGTGAAAAGGTCCTTTTGCTGCACTGTGTGGTACCATCATCTAATCGCTTTTTTAAACTAATCAAAGTACTGAAGATCAGTGAGAGCTCTGATCATAAAAACATGGGATAAGTCCCAGATAAAGAAACCTCAGGACTGAAACCTCTGTTTGAGTTGAGAGTAGCAGGTTTACAGAATGGCATCCTTTGGCAACTTGTTTGTTGGTTTTGGGTTTTTTTTTGATTTCAGTTTAAATTTCGTATTCTTATCTTCCCAGGACAAGCCATGTAGGAGATCCTATGTAGATCCTCTGCAAACCAAAAATACTTTAAGGCCAGGGCAAACTTATTTTCTTTTTGCAGACAGGATGTACTGTATATGGATAATTATATTCCTGGCCTCCTCACTAAGTTCAAATCAACCAAAAAAGTGTTCTGCTTTTAAATCCAAAGAATAGTAGTACAAAATTAATTTTTAACACTAGGAAACTATGCCACTTTTTAAATTTTTTGAGTGATCTTTTGTTTAATCAGGAAGATTCATCACAAACACAGATTTGTTTCTGTAATGAAAAAGGAAAAGAGTGCAGATTTTTTATTTCATGGGATAACAGCTTTTCTCTCCTAGTTTATCCTTGGACAAACTTTCACATCACAAAAAACACATGCTGTTTTAAAATAAACACTATAGTGTATGCATTCACTAATTATTATTTTCTATACGTCTTTATTTTCAAGTATTATGTAACACTTGAAAAATAACCATGTGTTTTAATAAAGACTCTGAACCACCAAAACCTTTAAAGCATATCAGGTAAAACTGTTTTTGAGACTACAAAACCCAGAAGTGAGTGGGTTTGCACGTTCTCTGAACTGAATATTTCTGCACTTTGCAGTTGAAAAAGAAATACTGTAGATACACTGCAACATATATTTTGAAAGTAACACATCAGCAAAGCATCAGTATACTAATGAATGTTTCACAGCTGCAGTATTATAACTGAAGAGGCAAGAAATACTTTAGAAAAACACATGGTTGAATAAAGATGTCTTCTGTAAGGAAACATTTAGCTATATGAGAATCCAGTTCTCTTATACCTAATATGTACAGTTTTTGAGGAAGTTGAGACAGAAATTAGAGGATATTCAAATTCTGTTTATTACTTACAGTCTAAATATCGTCTAAAACATGCATACATGAACAAATATTTTAAAAATATTTCCCAATAAATTAAAAGCAAATCTGTATTAGTGGTCAGATAACAGCTGCTTATTTCATATGGGTGTTTTTCAGTTTCCTCTCTCATGAAATCTATTTCTTTTTTTGCAGATCAGGATCTAAAACATCTGAAGACTTCAAACCCTATTAAATGACAACTGTTTACTTACTTTTTTAAAAATTTCTGAATTTGGCGTAGCATTAAATACATTGAGGAGCAATGTAAAGTCACAAACTAATTGTGAGAAAGATATAGAAATATTTTTTAAGTACTCTTCTGTTTTTTTTTTTTTGATTGCTCACTCATGCAGCTGTTTGGTATACAAACAGCTGTATGTTTTACTTTGCCTTCTTCTTCCATTCCCACACAAGTGTCTCTGCCCAATGCACTCCACTAGAAAATTAGTCCTTTTTTCTTTCACATGGTACTGTTTGATTTTAACCCCCAAGTGGACTGTAAGAATCAGAATCCTAAACATAGTATTTGGCATTATTTTTAATGACTATGGTTATGTAGTTATAGCTACTTCTATATGAAAGAGTTTATAATTTGTAACATTTTTAGAAGTCTCGTCTTGCAGGCAAGCAATAAAATGCATAGTCATTTGCTGTAGAGCTGTGTTAGGCAGTTTACAAAAGTACCTAAATAGGAGACTTCTACTTTCCTATTCTTAACCTTTGTCTGCCTTTCTGCAGCCACATCATTAGGGATGGAAAATGGTCTATCCTAGGTAATCTAGAGAAATTCACATAAACTGATTCCAAGCTGTTTAATATTTTTAACCTTTCTCTGTTTTTCCAGTGCCATTTTACTAAGAATAAAAAAAGTAATGATCTGACCTTTTCTCAGAATCATGAATGTAGGAAGGCATGTGTACATATGAAGTGCAGAAGTTTCCAAATCAGAGGCAAATGTATAATTTTAATAATAATCTATAGCTTTTGGAGCCAAAGCTTTTATGCTGCATGCCCTCTTCCTCTCTCCATGTGATTAGATTCTCTCATTAGAATGAAAACCATTTATCATCCTCAATGTACAGATAATATGATGATTGATGGCTTTGCAACCAGCTGTATAATATGCAAATATGTGACTTTTTACTATTTTACAAAACACAGCATGCATGCATGGTTGTTTTAATCTCTTTAGCACTCACATTATAAGCATGCCATGTAACGTTATCACAGTAGGGCCATTGGACCCTCTCTTATCAAAAGAGATGTGATTCAAATAACAATCCAGCAAAAAGCTTTTTTTTTTCTTCCCTGTTGGCATTTTTATAGTACAGTTGGGTAGATGTTCTATAAATGAAATGTGTCTTCAGCACAGATGCAAAACTATCATTTTTCCTATGAGTAGGTTCATTAAATGTTCTGTGTTATGAAGACCCTACATACTTACATTACTAAAGACTAGAAAAGCACTGCCACCATCTAGGGGAGATGTTATATTTCTTTCTCACCTTACTTTTGCTGCCGATTTTTATCTCCTATCTGTTCAATGTGAAGAACAGATACAAGTACTGGATAGGGCCAGTGAAGCTAAGCCTGTGGCTCGTGGAAGTCAGCCACTGCCTCCAGCACAGGTAAGGGCTGTAGATAAAGTATGCTTCACTCTGAATAAGGGAAGGAAGAGGAAGATAACTATAGACCTTCTAGGCTTAAGAAACTTGGCAATTTTTATTTGGATCAGGAACTGGTGAGAAAACAAGAAGGCAGAAAAGCTGAGAGTTCTCTTTCACATTTGTCAGATCTTTGAGGTCCAAGAGAAGAGTCACAGAGACAAACGATCTAGTCATGAGTAAATGTCTCTCTTATGACAGACAAAAATATGTCATAGCTCTGCAGTCCTTCAGCTGTGGAGGAAGAAGTCAGGATACTCATCTGTTTTTCTCAGTTTTTTATGCATAGTTTTCTCCCATTTTACCTAGTATGGCACATTCAAGACATTTCAAGACAAAATCAAAAAACAAATTAACACCATAGACTAAATGTAATCATGACTGCTAATGAATTATTCCCTTCCTCTCTTCCCCCTCCTATTTTTTTTTTTTAATTCAAACTCAGCAGCTCTTGACACACGCAGTCAAAGTGATTTTGTTTTGTGGAAATAACAAGAGTTTTATTAATTGATTTTACTGAGCTTTACTGCAGACCTTCTCCTGAGATTTCAAGATTCTCTATGTATTTTTAAGGATTTTACACTTGCCTTTTCTCCAAGGACTTCTTCATGACTTCTAGTTTTCTGTCTAACAGGGAAAGATTAGTCTCTCTTACTAGATGATGAAACTTGTTTTTTACTGAGATAGACATTTTGCCATTGACTGATACCATAAAGTTCACTGTGACATTATCTGGAATATCTGTTACTTGTGATGGAATCAAACTTGCAGTTACAAGGGAGCAGGACAGGTGAGGCTTCCATGTGACAGAGCACTCTCAAAGGCCTGTCCTCTCGCTGCAGCAAGATCTACTTGAAAGGGCATTTTGACAAAAACATGTCTCCAAATGTGTATGTTGTACAAGAACACTTTAAAATTCATTTTACTCAGTATGAATATGACTTTCAAAACTGTCAGTTATATCATCGAAAAAGCATCTACCTCACATACCCTGTTGTTCCTGTCAGAGAACACACTGGGAAGACTGGAAAACAGTATGATTAAGACCATTGTATCCCTCAAAGTGGTGACTCGACCACCTTGTTTTCCCGCACAGTGGGAATATTGTTACATTCAACCAAACCTTTGAAAAGTTATTGCCCAGATTCCTTCTCATGGTGTCTGGCTGGAACCTTCTCTTAAAAGAAGACTAAGCAGGGAATTGCCTGTCACTGGAGGTTGGATTGAGGTGGCTCTTGCCACCTCTGGCCACTGAGAAATCCTTAGTCTCTGCAGGTGTGTGATTAATAACTAGTTTTGATATCAGATATTCATTGGCACCACATACTTAGGGGAATGGTTAGAATGCCTGTAACGTGATCAACTGGCCCTACATCACTCAGTTTAGTGGAGGGTCTGTACACCTGGGCCTGGCTTCTCACATTTGCCCTGATGTTGTATCACTTATCTCTCGCCAACATTGTCTTTATCTGCTACTTTCCGGGGAAGATAAAAAAAATGAAGGGGAAAGAAAGCAAGAATGCGATAATCTACTATTCTCATATTTTTGCAAGTAAAATTTCTACATATTGCCATAAAGACAGTGACACGGCAGGGTTGTCCATCTTTCACTACCCTTTTTCTGCAGTTAATGTGTTTATGCTTCAGATTTCCTACAATGATTATCAGGTTCCCTTCCTGAAGGTTTATGTATGGTTTTATCTCCAAGCAGAGCAGATGTAATATTCAATGTCATGTGTCTTTCTTTGAAGGTTAACCTGGCCTTCTTCGAAAAAAAAAAATACTCATGGACAGGTAAAAAGTGTAGAGTTAAACATTTTAACTAATAATTTCTTTTTCTGGAAGATATCTAGCAATTCTGATTTGTCTGTGCTGCAGGGAAAGGCTTTTTCATGTTTCCCTTTAACTTAAAAAAATTAGTATGTAAGCTGTATACTACACTTCATGTAGTCTGGGAATTGCATCATCCAAACCCTCCTTCTACACTGATTTTGTACTACATCATGTCTAAAAACAAAAACAGCAATGTAACATCTTTATATTTCTTGTTCCTCTCGTGAACATTGTGATAGAGGTGGTAAATTCATATAATTTTGCAATATTTTATATTTTACTTAGCACTGCCACCTATAGTATTAGCAGGTCATCAAAATCTATTTCTTTTCTCCTTTTTCCTTATAAAAACAAATTATGTTTATTTAAAAAACAAAACAAAACAACACAACCCAACTAACTGACCAAACAATGACATAATAAATGGGAAAGAAAAACCACCCAAACAAAACACAAACCAAGAAAACACCAACTGTCTAATTTTTTTTTATTTAAGCTGAACATTCATGAATTAGCATGCTACAGTACTCTTATATTTTATAGGGTGCAGGGGAGGCCCTTCATCTTTTGTATCAAGGCTTAAAAGGTGAAACGCTTATGTAATAATTCAGCAACTGCTGCCCAAAGGATGACACATTGAAATAATGCTGATGAGATTATGGCCTACTAAGCAAACTGTCTCAGGGTAACAGACAAATGGCCATGTGTTTTCTCTCTTTTCCAGTATAAAGCAGAGATGAACTCTTTTTTTTTTTTTTCTGTACAATTCACTGCATCCTAAGGAAAAGCACCATATAGAAACTATTTCCTTATAACAGCATCACTACCGATTAATCTGATTTCAGAATGTTGCGTTCTTAGTGAAGTATTTTCACTTTTATGATACAAAGTCATGAACAGCATTTACTCCCATTGCATCAGTTTTCTGCTCACTGGAAGAGCAGAATTCCTTCCATTAGGCAAGAAATATGTTCATAACACACATATCTAAAACAGTGTTTTCCTAGAATAAAATTTTTACAATATTGAGCATTAATTGGTGTACTGTTTTTTAAATGTAAGCTCTAAACTAATTAAAATAGTTATAATGAGGGTGGCAGCACAATGTCAGGTATGAGCTATTGAGATAAGATGAAACTACAGAAAACTTCATAAAAATAGAGAAAGACAGTAAGGAAAGGCTGGACTCCAGACTCACGGACCTGCAGCTGCAGAGCAGCTCTTTTCTTTGGTCTCTGTGCACAGGAGAGGGAAGGTAGCAGCACTAATGTACTGAGAACAAGGCCAGGACTTGAAAGAAGGAAAAAGTTTCAAGGGAAACAAGACTGGTCAGAGGACAGCACTAGCTCAAGTTCTGCAAGTGCCATAACCTTACAAAGATCAAAGACTTTCATATGGAAGAAGTCTAAAAATTTTTTTTACAAACATCGATAAAAGAAATTGAACTCAAACCACGTAATGATGTAAAATATTATTGACTGATAAAGATAAATGCACAATTTTTCTTCTTTATTGCCCAAATGAAATATAATTAATCAATTATATACTAACAGAGTATTTGTAACATCATACTCATTTAAAGACTGCTAAAAGATCTGAATCTCAGAGAAAGATGAGTTTGCCCTTCTAAGTCATTAACTTTATAGAATCCTGACACCCTCCTTCTGTATCTTCCCCACATACTCCATCTTCTTTATTTTTGTCATAAACTAAAAACCAATAATATGTTCAAACTAAAAAGAGAAGGTAAAATATGCAGAAATGTGTGTAAAATCAGATTTTTATTGAGATAACTTGATTCTGTGAACTTTATTTCATGGAATTAAAAAATATTTAAGCATTATGGCTCAAACAAACATTTTATTTACTAATATTAGTGTGATGAATGCGCCTTTTCTACTTCTTCTGAGGTGACAATTATAATAAATGCATTTACCTTTGAATATGGTTTGAGAACATTTATTAGCCTATACACACTATCTGTTCTCAGCTGAGATTAGATTTTAAATGCAACTATGGTTTTAGTATACATAACATTTAAATTTCCTTCAGAATTCTGTTATTTAATATTTACTAACACAACCTTTTTATCTCCTACTTGAACCTTAGAATACCCAGTTTCATAATTCAGTATTATTTTTAAGTTAATAACTGCTGATTCTTAAATTCTCTCACAATTTTCTGTACAATTTTTTATGTGGTCTAGAATGCTCTGGTTTTCTTAATTTATTCATCAGTTTATGGTATAAAATACTGGATGCTAAAAATAACTTGGGTCAGACTCAGAAACATACATAATTTTAGGTTAAACTAAAATCCTGAACATAAGATATGCAATGCAACTCCCACTCTTCTCTCCCTCCTAAAGTGGATAAATTCACTTTCAGCACCAACTGACTTGATGTGATGTGGTCAAAACATCTGTATATATAATAGGGAGAGTTCTCCAGGAAGCACATTCAGCACAGTAGTGTTTGGAGCTCGTTGAACATGTGTTCAAAATTCTTAGATGCACTTTTACATATATATTATTCTATTAGATTTGATTCTCTATATGTTTGTATTAGTCCATAATCATGAGAAACCAGTATAACAATCCATAAACTAGCCTGCAAGGTACCTTGTTCAGATTGGATTAGGCTGTCTGTAATCTAAAACTTAGGGACAAACCAGTAATTCAAAACGCTTCTATCTTTAGTTAGATACAGCCATGACTGGTATATAGCATAATAATAAATGTTCACTATCTGTATATAGAATTTAAACTCTGTCGGAATTGAAAGAACTTTAGTTAATCCATAGTTAAATAATGAAAGAACTAAAAACAAAGCTAAATTTCTGAAAAAGTACATCTTACAAAATCTAATTAACAGGTAAACCCATACCTTCTCAAAGATTTTAAATTCAAACTGCAAATACAACTTCTTTGGTGTGGAATGATAACCAGTGGAATTCCTCACTTTTGTCTGAACGTTCAATAGTAAGGCAAGTATTTGGTATTCACACTGTGTTAGAAGTATTTCTGTTCTCCATCCTAAAAACCAGACTACCTATTTGAAATTCTTCTAGATGTGTCTTATCTCAAATTGTAGGATTATACTATCTATCCAAGGTTTGATAGTACCATCTTCTAGATAAAGTCACTGAAGTTCATGGGATTATTATAATAAGTAAGGTTTATTCTTTTAAGGACCAAATCTCTAAATTATTAGTCATACAAATGTTAATATCTTATTCTAACTTTTATTCCTTTTCTTATTCTGATGCTTAATATGAACACTCTTTCACAGGTCTATAAATTATATTATAATATTTGAAGATAATGCTAAAGCAACAGCTATAGGAGCGTGTATAGAAAATACAACCTGAAAGCAAAATAAGAATAAAAGTCTATTTGTGTTCTAATCACTAGAGTTGTTGGTATGGGCACTGATGCATCTGCTTAAGGCTTCTGAAAACCAGCTCAGCAATTTACATTACAATGATAAAAGAGTTTAGGCTGTTTGGTGTCTTGTTCAGTCACAAAGTTTCTGCCAGGCCATTGTTCCACTGTGTCCAGGTCCATCGGAACAGCAGCCAGTGTATCAACCACCCCAGAGAAGCAGTTTAGTGCCACCTGCAAGCTTTCTGAGGGGACACTCCACTCCATCATCTGGGTCAAAAATAAAAGCATTTTGATTTTGACTATATTTTTAACTATTTTGACTATTGATTTCTGAGATACATCGCTAGCAACCAAGCACCAGTTGGTCTTTGTGCCGCTGCTCACAGTCTGTTGAGCCTGGCAGTTTAGGTAATTTTCCATGAACTTTATGCTTTATTTATGCAGATATCACAAATTTGGATATATATAAATATACTGTGGGAGACTGTGTCTTAAGACTTGTGAATATATCACATCCTCTCTGCATTTTCGTGCATGTTACTATAAAATATGGCCCACTCATGCACTCAGTTTTCTTCTACCATGGAACTGCTGTTGAAATCACCTTTCTTCAGTTTAAAAAGGATGAAAAAATTTCAGTAGAGAGAACCAACTGTATAGATCCTATTCTGTTAACAATTGCAAAAGTGCTTTTAATAAAATCCAACAATGTTAATACTAGCAATTAAGTTAATGGCTGATTTTAAAAGCAGAACTACTCAAGCTGGTATAAAAGTTTTTAAAAATAACCCTTTGTAGCACTACCGACATCCTGCTTTCTGTCACCCATCAGTCTCTTGTCATTCTGCATTCCAGACTTCACTTCATCTGCCAGGATCTTACAAAGCTGCCACAAAGAGCCTGACATTTAGCCTTTTCTGCTCAGCTTTTGTCAGTCAACCCTATTCCTTGTCTGAACTCCCTGAACACACTTTGCAAATAGTTGCATAGTGTCAGGCAGACTGCAATCTTGAGATCAAGGGTTTCTTTCCCTGCAGAAAGCTTGCAATTGTCCCAAGCGAAACTGTTTGCCTACTTGTCTTATAGCCTATCTATCACCTGCTTGTGTGGGACAGCCTGAAAACTGTCAGATAATGACTGAGCCAGGGCATTTGTATCACTCCTAGGAAAACACCTGTCAGCTGTTATGTACAGCCCAAATTTCAGTAAGCAAGACGACAAGGAAGGCAATGGAATCAAGAGAGGAAAGCTAGTTTGTAGCTGTCAGAAAGAAGGTTGGCCAGAAATCGTTGCTAGCTGTGCCAGTGTCTGAATTGGCAGTTGTTGAGTGTTTGGACTATTCAGATACATCTTGCCGGTATACTCGGATATGTTCAGTGAGCCGAGTGACTTCAATCACATTTTTACTGCTGTAATGTCATTTGGAGGAACACCATTTCCAAGAATGGATGGGTGAGAAATGACAAAGCATTACTAGGCAGTTTGGAAACCCTAAGAAGCAGATGCATATTTTGCTACCTGCATAACGGAGCACTCTATCTGCTTTATTAAAAGGAGCAGAAAAGCCTTTTAATGACAACAAAATCCAGGTTAAATGATAAGAAATACAAAGAAGAAAGGCTACATGTTTGCAGAATTCAGAAAATGAAGAAAGTCTTTTTCTGGGAAGAAAAATAATTGTTCAAAATTTAAGCAATGTTTTTATATTTTTATATCTTTATATCTGTATTAATAATAAAAACATAAATCAGTGATGTGGAATTGATATCCAGGAGTTCTGAAAAAGGTTTCTTTCTGGAATTAGACTTTGGGCATGATCCTAATTCTGCAGAAAATTTCCTTTGTGAGAAAGTTATTTGCTAGCCATGTCATGCATGAAGAACACACAGTGATGAATAAAACCTTTCCAGTTCATTACAAGATCATCTAAGACACTAGAAAACCACTTATGCAGAGACAATAGTTCACAAAAGGACAACTATATTGCTAAGTAATTCTCACAAAAAATAATTTTCAGAGAAGGTTGACTACCCACTTAGCTAGGCCACAGGAACAAATAAAATTATGGTCCTTACTCAGAGTAGTTCATGGTCTATAATAGGCATGCAAAAGGTAGAAGTGAGACAGCCTCTTCCCCAGAATCACCCCATGGATAAGAGAAAGAGGGAGGATTATAAACATGACTTAGACAACCTTTAAAGTTGCTAAAACTGTTTCCCAGAACAGCCACAATCTGGTGTACAACATTTAGCCAGATGTTGTGGAAGCACGGATAATGACCGTAAAAATGGGCTGCTAATAAGCTGAGCATGAGCTTTTTCTGACAAATGAGCTGTTGGGAAGCAGTACGCTTGCAGCAGGTGAAGTTTTCTTGAACTGAATGTTGAGATAGCAGAAGTGCTCTGTGTCAGTACAGTACAGCTGCCTGGGGAGCTTTAGGCAGCATCAACCTCCCTCTTCCTGATACCCTTTTAAAAAAAAAAAATAAATTCAACTGACTAAACATTTGCTTCTGCTTTAAAATTTAAGCTTTCTTATCTTCTACAACACAGAGCATTCGTGGGCCCGGTTATGTCTGATAGAGTGACATGTTTCAGAGTGAAACCCCCTTGATTGTTCCCACGTACCATGTGCTGGCTCAGACCACAGACTGTTTTTTTTTGTTCATGATAACCAGATCTCTTTAGGAGAAAGTTAAAATGAGAGCCCCACTCCAAGCATGCACAAAATGTTTTCCTCCTGTACCTAGTGAGGACAGACATTGAACCAAAGAAGAGTACTTCAGACTACTTCAATCATGTTTTGTCAATGGCAAACTAAATTTTGGCTGGAGTAAATACCCCAATCTCGTACATGGAAAATGCAAGAATTACAGTGTCAGCTGCTTTGATTACTGGTCCATTGCTGTTTTGCCAAATTGCTTCTTAATATAGATGTAACTTCAGTATCCAAAAAACCCCTTCCTTGTCTAAAGTTCAAAGTCCTCTAAATTTTGAACCAGAGGTAAGAGACAATGGGGTACAGCAGCACCTTGTGGAAAAACCTTTTGAAATCTGGGAAACATTTTTCCTCTTGACTACCAAAATAAGACCTTTTTACAAACACAATCAGCAAAACTATAGCAAATGATGTTTCCTTAAATATTACATTAAAGGTTAAAAATACATAGGTTTTATGTTCAGGACTTTACATGTATTAATAGGCCATGCTGCTACTTGTGCCTGTGAGAAGCTTTCTGTACTTGGCATAGATTCATTTTAACACTTGTCCAGCAGCAATATACAAAACCCAGCCTGTTTCACTGGGCAAAAAGAATGCAGCTTCCATGCTTAAGGTTATTTTGGGCAGAGTAAATTCCTGCCTCTGACAACAGGGAGCTTATTATGAAAAGTATGTGATTAAATTCTTTGTAGATTCCTTTAGTGCATCACCCTACAGAAAGATTACTTACCTTAAGTAGCACTTTTTTGAGATTTGTTGTTCATGCACATATTTATATTGTGGTTTATGCAGAACCAGAGTCTGAAATCAGAGTTTTGTTTCAGCCACAGACATATCCCTCCCTCCATTCCAAATGCAGATTTTGTAAGACAGTGAATGAAACCCCCTTCCTGGAACCTTCAATCCCAGTGTTTATCTGGTACGATTCAACTCTAGACAGTAACATATGAGACTTAAGTTATAATGTCCTCAACAGAGAAAGAGAAGCAAAGAAAGATAACATTTCTGTATATTCCCAAATTCTACAAGATATGCAACGAAAACTTAAAGCTGAAGGTACTGAGTCTAAAAGGCCTCAGAATCAAGGCTGTCAAGTTTACTCTCTGCAGTTAGTCGTCTCAACCTGCCTGTACTTTATTTACATCTGGCCCAGCTCTCACATCGGTTTTTATTCTTGACATATGGGTATTTCATTTTTTTACTTTTTTTTAATGTTATTTTTCTATGGCACAACTAGAGTTTTATGCAATTAGAAGTATGAAATAGTTACTGGGTGTAGAGCAAGATACCTAGGACTAATGAAAGGAAGCAGTACTGCTTAATATAGACTGCATATGATAGGAGAGGCTTTGAGAAGTGGAGGCTTAGAAAGCTATGCAGAGGACTGTAGGCATGGGATTATAAATGTGGCACAGGTTCACCAACGGCCAGATAAAGAAACGTAGACCGGGAGCTGCTCAAGTTTGATTTTAGGGGGAACAAAGAGAACAGTGAAATAATGTTTAACATATTTGAAAGGCAGCATGTGTAGTACATTTGTATGTAACACAGAGTTTCAGACCAACAAAGAAATACCGAAGATGTAAAAATGTTTTATCAAACATAAAAATGGTCCCTAGAGAAAACAAAACAAACTGTTCTATGATTAGACTGCTGAGATTTCAGTTCAGTTGTACTAACAATAAGTTCTTGGCTTCATAAACAAGATGTATGGGGTTTTTCTCCCCATAAACAAGGTTGAACAAACAGTTGCATAATGGGTACTCTAACTATCTGTAGGTCTCAAGCTCTTTAGTCAAAGACTATTTCCCTCTATATGCTTCCTCAAAAGCAATAGTATTAGTACTACAGAAGTAGCACTTCACACTGCATTCTAACATCAGCCAAGTTAAGAAACAACATTCAACCTACCCCTGATGAGAATGTGGCCATGAATGGGTGAACCCTCACAATTTACTCAGGACATTAAATTTGGTAGGCTTTCCTGGAATGCCATAAGAAGCCAGTCTCTCACAAAAACCCAATATATGCTATGATGTTGATGAGCCAGAAAACTTCAAATCAAATACCACCACTCCTACATCTAACAGTGACTAAAGAGCAGTAAATTATACAACACTTCCCATGGAGTCATCCTTTTATTATACCCTTTGTAACAGTGGAGAAAAAAAATTAGTATCCATTTTCTGAAAACCCCTTCAGGTGATCAGATTCCATCTGCAGATGCTGTAAATGTGTATAACCCCTTGTGTGTCCAAATATGTCTATGAACAATCCCACAAAGGAGAGAAACTCATAGTCATCATAACTTTGCTTTCTGAGGACTCCTTGGAGTTTATGGTTTACCATACTTCCCTTTAAATTACACCAAATAAACATGCCATAATGCACTATAAGAAAATAATTATGAGAAACTTTGGCAAGTGAGGAAAGTCAACTAGATCTGACAGAGGAAATACACACTATAAACTGGTGGGAACAGTTTGAAAACTCTGATCCCTAGACAACACTGTTGTTTGCATGGAAGAACAGCCTTATATCTAAACAGAGCTATCAGAAGTTGCTGAACAACCTTGAAACTGTTAATATTTGAAGATATTCCTGTATTTTATTTATATTTAAATCTACCAAAGATTTTGGTGTATCTCTCTTGCTGAAACAGTCAGCATGTTTCAGGCTGTAGAACTTGCTTTCACCTCCCTCAGTCATCAGCTTGCGCTGGCCTGTCACAAACTTGCCTATCAGTCCCCATGACTGCTTAATGGGAAGGAGCAGATGTCCAAGTCTGTATCTATCATGGAAGACAGCTCTCTCTGTTATTTACCTACATGATCCTTCCTTCTCCTGGAGAGCTCAGTGCCAGAAGGGAAAGCATGGTACTGACCGAGCCATCTCCCTACATCTGCATGCTGAAAGTGCACCCACAACCATTGCTGCAGCTGCAAGGAAGTAACTAATTATAGACTGGCGCTACTGCCTGGAACAG
The DNA here is from genome assembly GCF_009829145.1 of Chiroxiphia lanceolata. NCBI lineage: Eukaryota > Metazoa > Chordata > Aves > Passeriformes > Pipridae > Chiroxiphia > Chiroxiphia lanceolata. The sequence continues at coordinate 28,475,588 of NC_045637.1, forward strand.
CACAGAAAAGCTGCCACTCTGATAAAAGATGATGGGTTCTTTTGGAAAGAAATTCAAGTTTTCCTTTCTTTTCAGAAATAATCTATATCTTGTATAGATATTTACACGTGTTTCAAACTAGATTGAGAGGAAGTTCCTTGTCAACAGTTTCCAAAGACCCTTAAACATTCCAAACCTGAAAATTTACTGTAAATTGGTGAGAGCTGATATGCAGAAAAAGAGGTAGCAGCAAATATTTACAGGTTGAGGAGAGGAAAGCAAAAAGAAGAGAATGATATGGTGAAAAAAATTTGTTGCGTTACGCTTCCATAAACTCTAATGATTAACTGGTAATGACTGCTGGCAGAAATCAGTTTTTGCCCTTTGCTTTTCTGGCTATTCAGGGTTTAAAAAAACTCAGAAGATGAGTTTTGAAGATGAGGTATTCATCTAGTTCTAATTGCCATGATATTAATCTAGTTCTAATTGGGATAAATCCTCTTATTCCACCATATCTGGAAAATATCTTTACTTAACAACAAAAATGTCTGGAAAGCTTATTTTTAAGATTTATTAAGCAAATGAAGGCAACTCCTGTTAGTATAAAAACAAGTGACCCAAGTATCTGCTGCATTCTAATAGCATAAAAAGTCTTGTATAAAGTTTTCTTTAATCCAAATACGTTTTTGGTTGAAAATATCTTTGTGATTTATTTTACAGGAGATTTTAGTCACATGCCCTGAGAAAAAGTGCGTTTGTAGAGCTGAAATGTTCAAGGACTAGTCTACCGTTTTCTCTGAGCCTCATTTACACTGATTAAAGGTCAAAACTTAAGAGCCCGTTCTCTGACCCAGCAGAGGCAGAAATTTGAACTAAGATCTGCTTTTTGTACTGAACTAGAGAAGCTCTTGTGATGCTTTCCCAATTTATGATATCCTTAATCTCGTTAACATTCTCTTCAGATTCTCTGTTTTGCTAATAGCTATTAGCAAATAACTATCAGTATGATCCAATGGTGGAGATGGGGACTGCTATGTGAGTTAAGAAGAAACAGTTTGGCATTTGGAAATAAACCTAAAAGTTCACTGATTAAATAGTTTCTCAATTCTGACCCATAGGTGAGAGCTGAAGCTGTTCTCAGTGCTAAGACACACTGTTTTGTAGTACCTCCTGTACATCTCGTGCTATCATGCAGACAGCTCAGCACTGTTACAAGATCTTTGAGCACTCAGTGATGGTAGAATCAAGAAGTTTCCTGGCCACATCAGGAGCAGTGAAATGAGCTGGGCAGCAGACCCTTGTCCCATCAGGAAAGGAAAGCATTAATTCATCTCTAATAAAGGAATATTATTCATGTAAACTGTTTAATGGAACAGTTTAGCAGGACATCTATGATGCATATGCTGTTGATGAGGCCTGAAAGCAGTAACTGAGTTTGTAAAGTGACCTTTCTCAATAAATTGATTTGCCACTCATCTGGCTGACATCTAATATCTTATTCATTTATCTTTCAGTCATTAGTTAATGAGCCCGCTCTTTAGAAGTTATTGTGTTATTCCGAATTAGTTAATAGGCACAACGATATTACCTTGGTTTGGAAACACTCTAAAGTAGCTGGTCAGTCATCTTTAATTCATGTGGTTTTCACTGTAGCATTAATCATGATAAATTAATTCACTTTACAGTTATGTGTGATATGTAACTTAATTTGCGAGAGTTGCTCAGTAGTTTTGCAATTAAAATGCCATTATCTTAAAATATTACCTAGTAGCTAATCTCTATTTTTTTTAGACTCTGTTACAATATTTTTAGCATAAATATAAAGACATCAGCAAAGTTCTTAGTTAAAAATGCCATGTAAGTGGAAACACTCATGCTAGGGAATGCTGATCAAAATCTAAGAGCAGCAACCAGGGAAACACTTTGCAAAGGCAACTCAATAATCAAGCAACTATAATAACATTTAAGGATACTATTCCACTGATAATGCTCACCCAATGCACCATCAGCATATATTTTTCACCATATCCAAGTTTTTCTATTCTTGGGTGCAGAAAGAAGGTGCAAACAACATACATTTGAATACGTTGCAAAACATGTACTTCAAAATATTTCAATTAAGATTAAGGTAAATGTGAAGCTTTTATTTAACCTCCATAGCTATTGAAGTCCTATCTGTATTAATTTTTTAGCAATCTAACATTTAATCTTGATAAAAGTAAATTATGAACACCTCTTAAAACAGGATCTAAATTAATATCCTACATAATACTAGGGTCTGGCTGGGTGATTTTTCTTATTTCCTGTCATAGATTTATATTTCATGAGTCTTACCTCTAGTCACCCAAGTTTACAATCTAAGTAATGGAACTTAAAGTAATAGAATTGTGAAAGTAATATATAAACATACAGTGCACATACTAATCCTTCCACATTGTATATCTGTGTTATTTGGTTATCTTCATATCTAAACATAATAAATCTTAAGAAATAAAGAATAGAAATTTGACAGGAAGGAATTTTTCCTATGGGAAGAGATAAATGCAGTCCCTGACTAGAAAAGTAGGTAAGAAGGTGGACTCATCAAAGACAAATGCATGGCTAAGTTCTAAGTAGTAAAATATTCCTGCCCAAGGCTTTAGCATTACATTTTTAGAAAGTTAAAAGAACATAATATCCTCCAAACGCAAGGCACAAGTATTTAAAAATCTGTCTGGGTTCCACCCTTTTTCCCATCCTTTTGCACAAGAAATGTGATTTTTTCCATTCTCTTCCTCCTTTTCAGTTTAACAGCTGACTATGTCTATATATTTCTGATACCCTACACCTTCAATATGCTGACCAATCTATTGTAAGAAATGGAAGTTCTAAACAGGATAGTATTTTAATAGTCTTTGATTTAAGTACTGAACTGTAATACCAAACAAACCCATACACATACAAAACCAAACGAAAACGAAGAGACCCCTTGAAACCTTCTAATGAATTATATTGGAATGTTATGGTAGAAAAGATAGCCAAGTAATTTTTTTTCTCTACTTTTCTGTCATATTTGAGGTTGTGGTATTTTGTTGTTATTTTGTTTCATTTGTTTTTTTTTTTTTCTGTTGACTGAAAAACATCATTATTTTTCAATATTGAAAAAAATATTTGCATTTCAAAATCCATAATGGGAATCCAACCTGGAAAGGAATGATTCTGACTTCAGAATACTTTACAATCTTATAATTAGGGCATTCACTTGAAAATTGAGAAAGCCAAATTCAGGTCTCTCCTGCATCAGTCTGATCAGGGGCTTAATCCAGGTCACTACTGTAAATAGTAGACTCTGTTGCTTTGCAGTATGAATCTCTCTTCCCAAAAATATGTGTTTCTCTTGTTTCAGATGGAATGGGGGCAGGGGAGTGGTAGTAGAAGAGAACATGTCTAGATCCAAGATGACCTTTATGGGCAAGTTTTTATTGCAGTTGTTAAAATTCTGCAGAAAAGCCTCAGCTTAAATGAGTGTCTTACAATTAAAAAAAACCCCCAACCCCACCAAAAATCCCAAATATTTCTTGTTGTAGCTTGTCAGAGGAAGCTTTCTGCAGTGCCTTTTGGGGTCAATGACTGTGTGGAGGTATAAGCTAAAAGTAGCGTGATAATAGAACAACAGATTTTGGTATAAAGCACACTGAGTCCATACATGTTACTTTTTTTCAAGTGTGGTTCTTGTACATATAAAACCCACTTCTCTGTAAATATGCAGTAACATAAAAAACTTTTTCTTTTTCTCCTTAGTCTGTAAATCCATGTTTAGAAATGCAGAGAAACATAGTTTTACTTGTAAAGTTCTCCCTGTTCTACCTCAGAAAAATGCAAGCATGTTGTCTACCAAAATATCTGACAATTTCCAAATCAAGTGCTATAGTGAAAATTGCTGTTAAGTAGTTTGATTGGCAACCCTTCTTCCTGTTAAGTAGTTTGATTGGCAACCCTTCTTCCTGCTTCCCAGGAAAGACCTCTTTAGCACCTTTAAATTTGAGTCCTGTAGAGTTATAGCTTTTAGTACAGAAGAAATATGTTGGTCAGTACTCAGTTTTCAGACAAAATGGGATATAAAGGTCATGAAAAATTTAAAAGGCTAAAGCTGCTTCTATCTAAAAAAACATCTGAATTGAATGCAGTCTGATGACAGAGTTGGTGCACAGGTATTAAGATATTTCACCAAGAATTGCTTTGGCAAATATACATTCTAACTCATGTATGGCTTAATTATGCTCATTTTGGTATAATCTCATCAGAGTACCTCTCAAAAGTTAAATTTCTCTAACTACAAAAACATCCTACAAGACTACCTCAGCCCATGGTGATACCATTACACTTATGAACAGGGACAAGGTTTTGCACAGAGGCTGTGCTCCAGGCTCCGGACATTGTTCAGGGAAGTTTCAAGGAATGAGGGGGTTTTTGTGTCCTTACTGCTGGTATAAAGAGAAACATCATATAATGATTCCAAAGCAGAAAAGCAACGAAGGTGTGCAAAAGGGATTACAGTTCCTGTATGATTTCAAACATTTCTTATTTTTTCATTTGTACAGTAAAGTGATGTAAAACCCAAGTGTTTGGCATAATCAGGTTTATTCTTGAACTCTCTGAAGTCAAATGTGATTTTGCTGAGAAAAATTACTTGTTAATGCTAAAACACGTTCTGTGGACATGAAAGGAAGATTGATCCTCATGTGAACGTTTTGTAACCCAGAGATACCTTCTATTTTAAAGAAACCACATGTACCAAAATGTAGAAAATAAACATTAGCTATCATCAACTCTAGATGTACTTAGAAAGAGAAAATTCATTATCTAGAACAAGTAGCAGATTTTGTGGGTTTTAAGTTGAAATGCTTTACCAGTACAGACCTCTTTGATTTGATTCCTGTAGAAGGTATTTCAAATAAAACTGGAGTTGATTAATTTTGATAGAAACTTTGAACTATTCTTTACTCAGCAGCAGTGGTCGAGATGCTTAAAATACCTAGAAAACATATTTTATTTTTACATTGTTTGTCACCTTTAAAAGAACAGTCAGAGTATACACCTGTGCTATGGTGTAGAAAGATAACTGACAGGACTTGCTAAATCTCAAGCAACACTCTTAAATGGGTTACTGAAAAATTTCAAGCAATAGAAAAATCAGTTTGCAACTTGTCCAACAGCGTTTTTACTCAGGAAAAGAAAAAGCCTTGCTTGCTGATTATAATGGAATAAATCCCACTCATTATTTCTAAAATGCATCTCCTGGATTAAGGAATAGAAGTAATTATATTTTTTTGAAGCAGATTTATAAACATAATTGCACACAAATAATAAATATCAACAATAAACCATAATTGGTGCACCTTCCTCAAAAACAAATAAATTAATAAATTAATAAACAAAGACAAATTCATGGTAGGCTTAAGAATTAAAAAAAAAAAATCCATAACATGATACAGAAGTACATACTGTACTTAGTACTTACAGTAAAAAAAAATGTTTATCAAATATGTCCAATCTTATACTCGTTGAATGTGAAATCCTTTCAGCAAATCAAAGTTTCAAGAGATCCAGATTTATATTCTGTCAGATTTCTGCAAGTTCAGATGGGCCATATTTGTTCCCAGGAGAGAGAATGTGTGTGGGATGTGTCAGCCCACCTTTACTTGTGTTTTGCAGGTGGTCCTACAATAAACCCAAATGATTCAGTACTTTTGCCATTCAGAGAGAATGTCCCTCACAGAGTGTATATATAAATCTAAATGTTGCCAGACATGTTGGATTTTGTGCACCCATGCTGTCAAATTTTCTGTCTTGACAAAGCTTTGAGCTTTAAGTGGATAGGGAAACTAATGCAACAGCAAATGTAATAGCAAACACTGCTGAGGCAATAATCTGTACCAAAATTAGCGAGTAAAGGAAGTAACATCTACCATAAAAAGAGAAACTAAAATAAAATATGAGCAGTGTAGGGTACTTGGTAGTATTGCATGTTGCATCATGGTAACATACTGTGCAGCTGGTCAAATAAGACAGTCTAAGTAGGTGACCTTGCCTTAGCTTATTGGCTTATCTATCTATCTACCTATCTGTCTATCTATTTATTTATCTTCAGTAATGTTCTAAGCATCGTCCAATCTTTTTTTTTTTTTTTTTAAGTAACTCTAAGTTCTTTCTTTCCCTCCCTAAAAAGAAATTATTTTGAAGGTATGCTTGGTCAGGGAAGTTGGGTTAAATGATGTCATAACATATCCTGCAGTTCTGTGGGACACTGACAAAGATGCAATATTTGAATTCTGTTCTATAGGAGAATCACTGCTACACAGATCCTCTCTCCAACTAGTCTCCTCAGACAATCTTTGACTTACCCATCTCCTAAATATATACACATCTCTTGAAGCAATCATCCTGTTACTTTAATGAGTTCTAAGATTCTCAGAAGGATCCAATTACTTAAAAAAGAGGAAATGGTGCTAAAGAAGGCCCTGAAGAGGACAAAGCTTCATCTCTGTGTGAGGAGTGTGCACAGAGAGCACAACCCCACAGTGATGTGCTCTCCATGAACTCTGAATCAGCTAGAACACTTATTTCTGTATGATTTCATTCATAGGTGCTCTGTGTAATCATACCTGCAGGTCACAAAGGTGTGCATCACTGTGGACAATTTTAAATCTAATATGACAGGGTAGAGTACTCTCCCAAGCATAGAGGGAAATAAGTGCTTTTTGGATACTTGCCTATTTTAGTGTCCAAAAGAATCAGTAACTCTCAAAGCAGTAGAAGTTCAGTATAATAGCAAGTCTGCCAACTGTCCCTATCATCTAAAGGCAGATGTGTTCAGTGGAGAATGAAATATCAAGGTTATGAATTTTTAAATGTTTTCCTTTTTGCCCGCATCAACCTTCTCTTCACTGTTAGAAAGTTCATCTTCACTCACTTCCTGATCTTTCATAAGACCCTGAACTGAGGAGAAAGACTATTTAGTGCAATTTGAGAGCAATATTGAGTGCAGCAACAATAGACATTTGCCATATACTTTTGGTAGTACTCTCCTTCAGCAAAATCTCTGGACTGTTCATAAAGAACAAAAAAGGAAGAAAGGTCCAGCTGTGAAAGCAGACAGTTTTTTGAAGAAGTTATTGTGTTTTAATATGACAAAACGTGTTTGAATGAGTCATAGTAACTTCGTGAATCCTTAATGGTTCAGCTTTGTGTCTCTTGTCCTGGATCCCCAAAATTGCCTGAAGCAACAGCAAGGAAAGGCAGGTAACAACTCTACTGAGATGTAGTTAATGCCTGCCAGCTGTTCAGTTATTTTTTCTAAAGTACACCATTTTGAAATTATATCCCCCTCTTTTTCATCACAGATTGAATATTTGCTATTTCATGCCCTGTTTCTAGTAATATCCTCTGGTTCCTTTTGCAGCTAGTTCCTAATGATCCATGCAATCCCACAGCTTCTTTGAGGATAGCCTTGCCATCCAAAAAGAAACTGAGGTTTGAGATCCCTGTGCATTTGCCCCAGTTGTATTCACATCTCTTTCTCAGCATTCAGGTTCACAATTTCCCCAGTTTCTCTTTGATTGCTTCTTCTCCAAGCTCGACTGTTCATCCAACCTTAACTCACACACTTCACTCCCCTGCACTACCCACACACCTCTCACCACTTCCTCACCTCCCAGGATGTCTGAGACTCTGCTTTCCCCCTGACTTCAGCTTCTCCTAGATGCTACCACTGGAGGGAAAGGACCAATTTTCAGGTGTAAACTTCCAGCAGCTCCCAACATTGTGTCTTATTGCTTTCCTTGGAAGCCATGTCTGGTTCACCACAGAAAGCACCAGTCCCAGGACAGCCTCCAGAAGACAGAAAGACTTCTTTTGCTCCTACTTATATGACAAACAATAGGCCTCTTCACCTAGAAGTACTATTCTGTAGTACCCTATACTATCAAAAATGGTCATTCATTTCAGCCTCATGGAACTAGACATGGTCCAGGAGCCATATGTTGAACAAGTTACATTTTAAATACTGTTAATGGGGAAAGATGTACTCTAGAGAAACCCCCTCCACTTAAGTGAAATAAGTTTTGTGGAGAGGAATTTAAGAGAAATAAAAGATCTATCTATATTGTTGATGTTCAAGGGTAGTTATAACTCAAGTTATATTTCCTTCTTAAAGGAAAGACCACCACTGATGCTGGAGTACACCACACAGAGAAAAAATGGAGAAACAGATTCTTAATACAAGAATTCTGTCTAGTAGCAAACCCATGAAACAGTACTTGATGAATTAGAAAAAAAGCATTATTATTTCTGAAAATAAAAATAAGTAATCAATGTCCTGTAAAGGGTACAGATTTAGCAAAATCAGTTATAGAGTTGCAATAATATTAATGAAGCTGAACACCTGGATTTTCATATATACATTTCAAGTCTCTGTTTTTTATGACAGTGTGTAAGAAGTAAAGCGATAAAAAAGAGGCAGAGTATCAAGCTAAGTCAGAAAAATGTCTGTTCACCCAGATTCACATCAAATTGTCTTGTCCACAGTTTTTAACAGATACTTTCATTGCTCTTTATAAATAACTCCATGACCTGTCCTGGCAGTAAAAGTCAGGGCCAAACACTGCCCAGTTCCTGCTGATCTTCTTCAGGATCCATGAAAGGAATATGCATCTCTCAGTGAGAGATAGAGGAATGCTTTGAAGGTGCTGATTCAGCCCTGGGGACATAAGGACAATAGAACAGTGATAGGTAGCAGTCAATAAAAACTTAGCTAAGCTACTTTTTTTAAAGCTTGAGTTTATAGTCACAAGGGGACCCTTGGCAGGTCAATCCTTCCTATGTCAGAACAAACACAAACGGGCATAAATATTCAACATATAAAGACTGTTGCAGGGAAAAAGTAGGTATATTCCCTTTGCAAACTTAAAATCCATAGCTACTTTATGGTATGCACATTTTAAATTTACTGAACAACACTGAAGGATGATGTATAGTGCAGCTAAAGGGGCCTAGAAATGCTACACAAGTAATGGATGCCATAGAGAAGGATTTAAAGTTGTTCTAGAAGTTGAGGCAAAAAGGAAGGACAGAAAAAAACCTTCAAATATTTCAGTCAGGTCAGCGTGCTGCTCCTTGGTGTATTGACCTTAGTCAAGGGATGCCCTGGGAAAGAAGGCACACTTTCAGTTAGCTCCTACTGCTTTCCTGCAACCATGAGCTTCACCTGTGTACTGAAAACAAAGGAAAATCTTTGAAAAGCCTCACCTTTCCTGCAAACCTTGTTGAATAAGGTTGCTAGCTAAAATTTGTAATTTTGCCCAAGAACACTTTGATAAACACGGGACATGAACTTCTTTTTTCCCCCCAAGTGCAAAGTGTGTAGTTTCAGTACCGCTTATATTATGCATTTTGCAAACGTCTTTTCACTTCCTTTTGTACATTTTCATTCCCTGCACTTAACCAATGTCTGGATAATGGTTTGGATATTTCGATCATTTCAGGCTAACTGCAGCTCTTGCTCCCAACTGTGACTGCAGCAATGGACAAGCATTTTTATTCAGTTCACAAAAAGAGATGGAAAAAAAGGAAAGGGAACAAAAAATTAGTTGCACTTCTCTCCCAGACCTCGGATATACAGTAGTATGGTTGTTGTGGTTTTATTCTACCATCCCTAAAACTTCATACCCTGATGGATGATAACAAGAACAGGGAGCTCCTAGAGCTCTCTGCTGACTGGCAAAATTGCAGAAGACCTCTTCAGTCATGGAAAAAGAAGAGGGTGTGTTTCCAGCTAGATGTGGGGCTGGGAGAGTTGCAAAGATATCTGGAGGGCACAAAATGATTGATGTGGGGCTAGGAAGCATATAATTAATTGCTGTTTCTATACTAAGAATGCATAATAAATTGCTGTAAGTCTGGAGGGACAAAGATTAATTAATTGGGGCTTAGGGAGAAACTGATGCTCTTAGTACCACCGGGCAATATTTTATGCAAATATGTGTAATGTTATGCAAATTAAAAATCTACAGGGGTTTTTGTGTCATAAGATATTGGTAGAGATGTGCCTGCATTGTAAAACAAATTCCCTCTGCATCTACAGTCTGACTAGAATTGGGTGAAGAAGGTAAAAATTATATATTTACAAATATTATACTGTTTGTAAAATTTCATATTAAAAATACCTTTTACTCAGATGCATACAAAAGCATCTCATTATCCACATGTACTTTTATAAACATGTATTGGGATAAATAAGTAACTGTAAAAAGTACAGTAGTGAAACTTTTCAAATCATTATAAGACCTCTCTGTGGCTGAGCTCTCATCTGGCAAGATGAGCTACTTGGGAAGAGAAATTACAGAATGCCCATGAGGGGAACAGCATTTCAGGGTAATGTGAGAGGACTGTAATTGCTACACTCTGATATAAGAGAAAGAATCCTGGCTGCAACTACTAAAATAAAGATCTGAAATATGAGGGCAGTAAAACCCTAATCTTTTCTGAACTGGTGGCAGCCCAGACACACAGTAAAGAACCATTGGGGATTAATCATTTGAGGAAGGAATTCGGGAAGAGTTAACGTATTCTCTGCTAAATTTTGCAAGACTTCTCTGAAGAGAAAACATTCGAGAATGTGGTGGATGTGTGATCATCATTTGATGTACTGCGGTAATTTAAGGTAGAACATAACGGCTACAGAAGAAAAATGAGATCACTAATTGAAGTTTCACAAAGCAATGATTCTAACAAGAACAGTGTACTTTCTCCAAACAAATTTGATTGTAGCCCTTTGCACTGGTGTTAATTTCATTCTAAGAAAAAAACATTTAAGACATTAAGATGGTATTAAGCTAATGGCATTATTATGTTTTCTGACTTTTTTCTTAAGGACAAATAACATTATGTCTGTGATGGTCAGAAAGTTGGGTGCAAATGTATCTCTGTTTGTCTGGAGTGAAAAAGTAGGTTGCAATAAAAAAAGTAGTTATGGGCCTGATAGGGAAATCTTTTGCTTCTCTAGCACAGAAAGATAAAATAAGACTTATTCACTGTGGGGGTTAATTAATTAATTAATTAATTTTCTTGCATATTATTACCAGTCTTATTAATATCTATTTAAATGTAAAGAAGAAGTTGTAACAAAAGACCTTCTTTAGTTAGAAAGGTCAGTTTTCTAAATCCCATCCCTCCTTCATTTATTTAACCATAAATGTCAATGACAAAAAGCTAGTTATTTCTGTTGTCTAAATTAAGACATGCTTGTTGTTAGGTGGATATTGCTAATCTACTTTCCAAAAACGCGGATATAACAAAACCATTTGTGTAATTTCTATATATTTGATACTAATATCAAATATAAATCATTAGTGACCTTAATAAAATTAAAAGGTTGGGTTTTTTTTCTGGTTTTATTGTATTTATCCAAAGAGACACTAGAATCTGTGTTTTTGGAGGTTTCCAAAGCTGGTCCAGACAAAAAATTCCAGCCTGGTTTTGTATAGCAGACCACAGAGCTTCCTGGAATTCAGTCTAGGCTGAGATAGGGCACATCTTTTGTAATAGCATCCAATGCTTACTTTACAAATTTTGACTGAAACTTCTGGTAAACTGTTCCTAATGGCCTCGATGTTAAAAATATGCTCTATTTTGAGGTTTGCTTTTTCTCACTTAAGCTTCCAGCTCTCAGATTTCGTTACACCTTTTTCTCTCATGCTGAAGAGCAGATCACCAATGTGTTGGATGTTATAGTTAGAGCAGTCACACTTTCATTCCTATTTTGGTATTTGTTTTCTATTTTGATATTTATGTCTTGTTTTCTTCCTTATTCATGAATCTGAGCATCTTTGTACCATCTACAGAATTTATCAGGGATTCTTGCTGTCTTTCTGATCGAGTAAAAGTGTGATTGAAAAACTGATTTTACCGTGGAATACACATAAGTCACACACCTGCTGTATGATTACTTCTCACTTACCAGTCTTTTGAGACTACTTTTTAATTCATTTGGCATGTTCCATAACTATGTCATAAGACAGTTTCTTAATCAAATTTCCACTTGGAATGAATCAAGTGCCTTGCAGAATTATGTTACATCAGTACAACCTTACTGTATGGTGTTAAATTATAAAAAAGAATACATATTTAATTTCTCAAGCCCTACTTTCTGTAAAGTCATGCTGACATTACTTACATTATTGCCATGTTCATTCTCAATTATTCTAGTCCTGCACCAGCCATTTCACTATTTTTTCCTGCAATTCAGAACAATTATGACAGGACTATTGTCACGCAGCCTGGCCTTTTTACCATTTTAAATTATTTATATAATATTTGTTTTTTTCCGCTGGGTGTGCTCGCAGGGTCCAGCCTTGGCAAATGGGTAAGGATAACAGCAGCTGACAAGACAGGAACGAGTGTAAGGATGTGGTTGAGTGGGATGTCCAAACTGCCTGAGATGGCATTTGCCCTATGGTGATCTAGGTAAAAAAGAAAATAACCATTGACCAGATTAAAGTGTAACTGAGGAATTACGAGAAGACATTTGGGAAAAAAATACAAACAAGTCAACTAAACAGAAATGCAGGTGAAACATAGATTTGTGGTCAGCAGGAGAGGAGGGGAGCAAGGCAGGAGGGTGGTGGCATGACCCTGCCAGATGTAGCTCCATGGCTCAGGGGTTCTGCCTTGCCCTGGCAGCACAACCTCCCCCATGGGTACCCACAGCTGCTGCCTCCAGCTCATCCAATGCCAGCATGGGGACATCCTTTGGTCACCTCCCCTGGCTACCACCCACCCTTGGAGAATGGCGGGGGCAGAAACTGAGACATGCATCTCTCACAGCAGGGTTGTGCTCTGTTGGGGTTAATTCTAGAGAGGGATTTAAAAATTTTGGAATAATTTCTTCAAATTTTGCGAGTATCTGGAATTGAGCATAATCTCTTGTTAGGTAAGGGTCATGCATTCCAATTAATTTTGCATTGTTAATAAATCAATAAACCACTTCAGTCTTGATTTGGTTTAAACTATGTGAATTGGACAGTTTCTCCCTGTGAAAATTCTACCCTTCTGAAACTCTTAATCCAGTTCAAGACTTACTGAAGATAACTCTCCAAATGTTAGCAGCTGAGAATCTCCCTCGAGAAAATTCCAGTTAGTTCTTTAGAAATTTTGGGATGAAAATGAATTTTAAGGATTTAAATATTACTTATTTTGTAGCTCTGTAACGAATTCTGGAGTGGATACCATGTCATTATTAAAATTCTCTTTGTCCTTTATACTTAAAATATTCATGAATCCAATCTAATTCTATCTATTCTAATTTTTCCATATATTATATTGTTTCAGTTACATGCAACTTACTCAGAATATGATATTTAGGGTGTGTTTTTAAGCAATCCACCTTCTTTTCATGATTATTTCTTTTTTCTTTTTTTTTGACAACAATTAAAATATTTTAATATTTCCTGATCATTATTCTACTTTCCCACTTCAGTTCTTTCTCCAAATTGATCTTGCTCATGTCTGCTTTCAAGGTTTATAAAACTGGTCATTATGAGCAGCAGGCATACTAGGCAAGAGCAGCTTGTGACCATTTGTACCTAAGCAACCAGTGTTCCATAATTTGTTCTTCTCTATCAATGCTGATTTCTTCTGCAACAGGTTTTTGAATTAGAAAATTACATTTTGCAATAGATAGACATTTGGCTTGGTTTCAAATGAAGTACAAGAAGCCTCAGTGAAGTATCTATTTTCTGTCTTTTTGCACAGATTTGGCACCCTTCTCTCTTTCCCATTACTTTATCTACTTTATTTAAAAAAATAATCCAAGATAAATTTCTAGATTATTGAAGGACACTAGGACATCCCCTTCTTACCAAGATTAAAGAGAATAATGGCATGTACTCTGAAAGAAGCTTTACTGAACTGTATAAACTGGGATTGGAATGTCATACTTGTATTTTTTTCCTTGCTCTTCTCCTTCTAGATATGCTAGGATGGATGCCAAGCAACCATTAGTAAACACTTTTCATATCTTTGTATTTCAGAAAATGCTGACTCGATGAAAGGTTAGGTGACTAGCCTTCATTTCTCTAGACATAAAGAAATCATATGCCAAAATGAGTACAATATATGGTAGCCATCATTTCTTTGGGATTTTCATTGTCTCAGCTCATGAATTTTATGCCTTCCTATAAATTCTAAGAACAATTTGACATTTTCTACTAGTATCACAGAGCCAGAGGATCCCTGTGAATACTAATGAATTTCTACTGGAACAAATATATGGTTTACAGTGGTGATGCAGTTCACTGTCAAAATATCTATAGGTATACTGCATACTATCGAAAGTTAAAACAGATGGCTTGGAAGTTTACTGGTAATTTTACATAACCACTAAAATCAAAAGATTATATTTCCTGTGAATTACTATTCCTGAATTGACCTTTCACAGGATTCATGAAGCACATTGACCAGGACTGGGACAATACTTAACCCTTTCAGGAGCTAAAGCTGACATCTTGCTCTTGAGACTGGGGTTAAATCCCTAAGTTCCTGAGACAGTAGGCCAGGCCTTGAACCCATCTCCCTTTCAGGCATTGCTTTCAAGGCAGCATACAATTTCAGAGAGAAAAGACATGAAGTTACATGAAATTATGATGCTTCACCTTTCTCCTCTGTGCACTATTCCAGTTAACCAAATATGAATCATGGAGAGATAAACTCCTGTGGTTTGGATTTTTATAAAACATTCCTGTCCAGTAGCTTAGGCACTTTAGTCATGCTGGAGGAACACAATTGAACTAATAGTATTTTTGCTTTCGTAAAATGGTCTCACTTGTGACAATGTTTCTCCAGGAAAATTGGATTTAATGTGGGGTTTTGTCATGTTTCGAGTAACAAAGTCAATAATGAACTCCCAGTCCATTTTTTGCTGTCTTGTCAAAATATGCCACGGGAAACTCTATTAGAGCTTTTGCCATAGTTGGTATGACCATGCACTCCGGCACCTCCATCCTTAGCAGGTTACTGGTCTCTCACTGGGAACTGAAAGTGCACAGAATTGCCAAAGCTTCTCATTAGACTGCGAAGGAAACAGTTCTGAGGAAAAAGGCAAGTAGCATGCAGCAAGACCTGTTGGTTAAACAGACACCTGCTATAAAAAAAAGGAGAAAGTAGATGTTTCTGGGAGAGGTAAATAAAAACCAGAAATGAAGGAATTTTTTTGAAAGGGTCAAAGTACGTTTTTGGACTGAATGACTGTATGATAATGAGCAAAGTGATGATATCAGTATAAGGAAAACCATTGTCCTTACTAAGTATGGTAAGTGTTAATAATAATTAAGGGTGTCAGCATGAAGAGCAAAGGAAAAAGAGAAAAAGTGATGTAATGGGAGCATTCTGTTCAAAAATTAGCTTTGTTTCTATTAATGCATCTCTGTTCTACCGTTGGTACAAAAAAGAAAGCAGCATTTTGTGGTAAAGCTAGTATTGTTATTGTCTACTATGTTCTGGTCAATATTCTCCTTATGGAATTAATGTCTCTTTTTCTTTTGATTTTTTTTCTTATACACAAAGACTTTGTTTGAGATCAAAATAGTTTTAAAGTTTCATCAGATTAGATTCAAATTGTTACCTCATTTTGCACGGTAGACCAAAGAAAAAATAAACATAACTGCTTTTATTACTTCCATCTAAAAAAATCCAGGTTTTTTCTGCCTTTTGTTCTTTGTCTGCCTGTGGATTTAAATACATCAAACCCAAAATCTAAGATTAGAAAACAAATAAAGCAGCAGTAAGTGCCAATTAACAGAAAATAAAGACCACTAAAGTCAGGCTGTAAAAATTCATGACTGCTTTTCCAGCTGCTGCAATGCTAGTATGAGTGGTGATTTTATCATGCTGTAATTTGATCATTTATATTTAACTTTTCTCTGAAAGTTTTGAACAAAACCTGGCCAAGCAAAAAAAATGAACTCACAGAAATAAAAAATACCCTAGAACAGCAACCACCTTCTTACCCTCAAAATTAGCCTCTCTTCCAAAAAAGTGGAGGCGTGGAACTGTTTCCATAAACTCAGTTTTCGTACTCTTTTGAAAACAGTATTAGAATTTACTTTTGACTAAGGGGAGGATGGCTTAAGCTTGAAATATGAAGGTTGGGGCATAATTTTATTGTGTACATTTACTAGATAGGAAAACCACATTAAGTTGCACTGTCAAGATTTTGCTAATACAATTTTAAAAATAATAATTCTCAGAATAATAAGAATTTAATTTTTTTAAAAAAGATAAAAATAGTAACATTTTTTGCAATTCAAAATACCCCAAAGAAAACCAATAATTTGATGCACTCTATAATTTCAATAATTTGACTAAGACATAGATCTGGTTTTATGTACACTGTTTCAAATATCACTGCTGTAAGTCAAGACATAACTAGATCTTTTCAAACTTTGGCAATTGGAACTGCTAGAAGTGCAGCAAGGTCATTTAGCACCACATTGGATTTTCGAAGTTGGACAAAGGCAAATTGTAATTTTCAAACTAGATATATCAGTTACAAGTAACTACTTATTACTCTAGAATGATAATATGTCCCATTTGTCAGATGTATTGAAGTAAATTAGGTAAAACAAAACAAAACTCCAAGAAACAAACAAAAAGCCTAACCAGGGGGAAAAAAAGCAAATAAACAACAAAAAAACCCCCCAAACAAAACAAAACGAACAACAAAAAAACCACCTTTCCCTAGATTTCTGAATTTCTAAAATTGCATCTGTTTAAAGTACCCTCTTAATTTTTCTAATCAATATTGTAATTGGGCCTTTTAATATACATTTTCAGATAAGGAGTTCCAAATCAAAATAAATCTTTTACTTTTCATAAATATTTGCTTCGTTCCAACTTTAGCTAAGTCTATATTCAACAATTCATGTTGCTTTAAAATGTTGTTTAATTTCTTTTAGCCCGGCTGTTTCACTGGTAAAGCGGCAGAACTTGGAAAAGGCTGAAGAGGAAGACGGGAATATAAGAAAAAGCAAATCAGATCCTCAATTTTTGGGGGGAAGTCCCTGTGTATGATCTGTTGCTGAACAGTGTGTATGTCAGACATACTTCTGTGATTAGGATGGACTTCAGTGTTGAAGACATACAACACTGACAAGACAGACTGGACAATTACAAGCAAATCTTCCTGGGAGTCATGTCCAGACTCAGGAAGAACAAGACAACTAGGACCAGTCAGTACATTTACTCAGGTAACCCAGTGAGCTTTCTATGATAGAATAAATAACTAATAGGTGGGGGAAGAGGTGGTTTAAGTGCTCTTCATCTTTAACAATCTCCAGCCAAGACCGGGAAGTATGAGTTGCATGGGTGGACTGCAAAGCAGCTGAAAAACCTTCTGGACTATTCACTGCTTTGAGCAGGAATTTGAACTAGGTGTGGTCCCAACAGAGATTATTCTATAATTCAACAAAAACTATGACAGTATCAAATCAAGGGATAAAGTTTATCTTAAGATATCAACAATAAAAATTATTTTTAAGTGTCTCTTTACAATTTAAGATGTTGAATTACCACAGTGTACAGCTGAGAGGTAAATCACATCTTGAAATGGCTTCAGATTTTTCCAGCTACAGGGTTTTCTGTCATCTAGTATTTCTTTCTTTATCTAGTCTTGTTTCACGCTTGCTATTTTCAGTCAAATATTGTGTTTCTCACCTGAAAGACTAGTTAAATAGACACAGATTTAATGAAGTGACTCCAGAAACCTTAAGGTAATAGAAGAACTAGAAAATATTATACAATTCCCATATTTGTTTCAAGATCAGAAAGTTAGTTCCACACTTAAAACTCATTACGTTCTGTTCCTTTCTTTTCTATGATTGTATGGTGCATTAGGGACAGAATGAAAGAAAGCACAAGAGAATTAAAATTTGACATTTAACTGCAAACAATAGGAGAGGTGGGACAGATGTCTACAACTAATTACTGCAGCAGTCAATTGGAAATGCTGTTTTTGATGAGATTCTAACAATACGTAGAAATAACTGTGATCATAACAAAAGTGTTTGGATAACATCAAATCAGTGAAGACTTACATTGAGGAGAAGACCTAGGTAAACAAGAAACAGATCTGACAAAAAAAAAAATGGTATTAAAAGGCTGAGATTGCTGCAAAGGAAAGCAGAGTATTTTAAGACTTTAAGCACACAATCTCATTCCTCAAAAAAAAAAAAAAAGTCGAAAAAAGAAAAGAGGTCTTACTCGTGGTGGCACAGACATGTAAGCAACCTTTAGCTGTGGAAGCGATTGTACTTCTTTCTGGGACAAGTTACTGTATGTTCTCAGCTTTTAGCTACCTGGCTGTTACCATCTAGTGGGAGAAAGCTCAGGACTCACATATCTGAACTTAAATATATGTGAAATTAGAAAGTCTGTGCTGAATTTCAACATGGGCAGTGTCTTCTTAAAGATACATTATCATTTTTTAAATCAATATGAAGTATTCTGTAAGGTATAGAAGGACTTTACACAATTTAAAATAGTTGTAAAAATATCCAGCTTTTTACTAAAACACAGGCTAACTATTTTTCTGTTGGTCTTTTGAAAATTACAAGTCTTGCCATGAAAAAAGGTCTGATTCAGTTTCCATTAATTTTCTAGAAGGGACTGAAGTCACTTAAAGGGTTTTAACAATCAAGGATATGAACAGTGTTCAGTTCTGACTCATTATAATACCTAGAAAACGACTTTTACTTGAAACTTCTTAAGCTAATGGGGGAGTTCATGAATATGAAAATTTCTTCTGAAAGGAGGAGAGGTAATATAGAAAGAGAGCATCTCATTTGGCAAATTTCTCCTTTTTTTGCCTGTGAATTTCACTTCGTCCATATGAAATGCTGAAAAATGATTGAATTATATTAAGTTTTGGTGGTTTTTTTCCCCAATATATGTGATTTACAGAGTTTTGCTGATGAAGTTATCTACTGTTGAAAGAATTGCAGAATTAAGTGTGAAACCTGTGATAGAACCTTTCTAAAAAAGAAACAGATTTCCTCTACTGTAATTTCCTTAGGTGTGAAATTCAAGTAGGCTTCAGACATGAAATCAAACCTGTGATAGCAAATATGCCCTCACAAGTAGTTTTTGTCTCAGTTAAGCTAAACAGGAAAAGAATACTTGCATTTTAGCTGAACTTGCTACTAAGAAGGGAAAGAAAGTGAGAAAGAGTGATCCTAGAAGTTCATCATGCCAAAGACCTGCCTCCATGAACTTAGACTATGATCTGGTGAAGAATTTCGGATGCTACATCAGTATTCTGGTAAGAGGAATATTTATACTTTCTCCTCCAAACAGCTGAGTGATGTCTCGGGAGGGAAAGCTATTTCATGGGTTTAACTGTTACAGTCCAAATGACAAATAGCAGGGCTAAGATTTGCGCAGATTCTGCAGTAAACTAAAATAGCATTACTCTGTCCTGTCACCCACTCAGTGTTGAATATCTGTTAAAAAAACCCCATGCTTGAAATTGCAGATTAGAAAGATGAATATTGGCATGTTAGATTTAGGTGAGAAATCATCTGATCTCTTGCCTTTCCACACAGCCTGTAGCAGATATGAATTCTTCCATATGCCTTTTAGAACAAGGTCAACAAGTGAAATGTTTTAACAAAAGAATGAGAAAACATGGGGATATGGTAGGCACACATATAAAGCTAGGTGACATGACATTATCAACTCTATATTCATCACTACAAGTGAAATAGTGAAGTACTGTCAAAAGATCAAGAAGAAAATATCAGACTTAGTCCAGATGAGATTCTATTTGAAGTGAAAGAAGCCAAATGCATGGAAAATAGCCTATCAAATTGAATCAATCTGGATAAAGCAAAGAAGGGAAGCTGTAGACAACATGAGACCTCCTAGCACAACAAAACCAAAAATTGCAGAGTATCCTAGAGATCATTCTTCTTTTTCTACAGTGCATCCCGTATGAGACACTGAGACAAATGTTATGAGAGCATCATTACAGCATTTTTATCACTGCATGATGTTATGTCAGTTCAGAATTTGACATTATTTAATAGCTCTACAAATTCTAATGACTTCAGCAGTTACTAATCAAAGCAAGTATATTTAAAAAAAGGTGCAGGATTTTGTCTGCCACAAGGGAAAACAAATTTTTGTAACTTCTTATAGACCTGCAACAGAAATAAAATAGCATTAAGTTCAAATCCAGAAGGACCTACTGGATAATGTTTGCTTAAAAAAAAAATCCACAAAAACCAAACAAACCCCCAAAACCTCAAGATATGCATATAATAAAGGCTTAAGTATCGAGAATTTTGAGATAACACTGTCTAAGTGTTTTGAAAGGCACTTATAAAATTACTAAGGATATATCAGACCCACAAACAGGTAAATATTTCTTGTAAGCAGACTTAAAGTGTAGGGTTCAATGAAACTCAAGGATGAAATGATGAAAAAAGTAACATTTCATGCAAATGAGGCCCTGAGGCTATATACAGACATGTCAAACAGCAGAAAAGGACACGGAAAGATCCCCTGATAACACCTTGTCCATGATGTTAAAGATGAGCTGGCTATGCAGAAGACTGACTCTTTTTATGCATCTGTATAAAGCCTTGAAGGAAAGTTTTTCTTACAATAACATGGGCTGATGGCAAGAAATTAGATCATTATTCTTGACATTATAGTAGAGGAAATACTTAACATTTGCATGACCTGACATCAGGCTACTCAGAGTACTGAACCATGTACCAAGAAGAACTTTGCAAGTTTTTAGTTTAGGTATATATGAGGAATTTAACAGAAGGAGTCCCCAGGTAAACAAAAAGGAGAGATTTGTCCTCACAAATTCACCTCATGACTAAACTATTTTCTTGAAATGTACTTGCTACTTTTCTGAATATGAAAAGATAGGTTTAAATTGTAATTTCACTTTTCGTAATAAGTTGGAGAGACCAAGTCCAGCGAGGAGAAAAATAGAAACTTTTGTAAAGTACGGGGAGTAAAACTCACCCATTTTTTTTCTAGGTATTCTCAATCTAACAAAATTACTCATTCCATTAAAACATGGATTTTTCTTTACGTGATGAAAGATTCAGCTTGCTCTTTTGGAACAGGCACATCGATTTTATGCAATGGTCCCCAGCCCTGAACTGCTGAGGGATGATTGTTAAAATTTACCCTTCCTTTCTTCCTCTATATGAGTTGCTTTATGTGCATGGATAGTACATGAAATGGTTCACATCAATGTGACTATAGGATGAGAAAACATTGATTACAAAAATGCACAACAAACAGGACTTTAATAATCTTTTTGTGTTCAAGAGCATAAGACAACTGGGTTATAATGCTGCTTTGGCTGCAGAATCCTGCTGATGCAACGATAGGAGATATATAAGTATTGGGAGACATCAAAATGTGTAATGGGAATGGACATATGGAAATTATCCACTATCAGAAGATCCTATGAACAATGACTAGTAGTTGTATCCAAGGTCTTCTACAGTGAGACTTGACACTGCTGTGTGCTGTTGCACAGGTTTCACCAAGACCACAGGGGTATGGGCAGGCAGCAAAAGGGCAGAGACCTATGAGATAGATTTAGACAGGATCCCTGTTTCTACATGGAATAGGCTGAACCAGCATTACACTGGTTCCGAAACATAGAAACAGATTGAAATAGCATGAAAGAGTCAGTTCTAGTGGGGAAAATTTAGCACCTCTGAACTAAGATGCGGAAGGTTAGTTAATAATTTTTCAGAAGTTCCGTAATAGTCTGTTTGTGCCTGAGGGCTTGATGATGAAGGCGTTGACTAAGATGTAATTTAGTGGTAAAGGCTTAATAAAGACAGCACAAATCCAGCCTTAGTTTCGCTCTAGGTTCCTGTGACATCTAAGTCATTACATTCATTATGGCTACATATGCACAATCCCTGTGTGTTTTATTTGGTTTTTTGTTTGCTTTTGGAAGAGAACCACCTAGTCTTTTTTCTTAATCATTACTTTATGTTTTGTTCAACATTAAAAAATGTTGGATCAAACAAACTTTCTCAAAACCTGGTCTGGATGTTGACAGCCACTTTACAAAGAGAATTGATATCACCTGGTGAAGTATTCAACAAACAATTATATAAGTTCAACAAATGCAAAAGTCATTCCCACAATATACCAACATTCATGATATCTTAGAGGTTTTATAGGTTTATGGATAAATTTTTTCTGTTGATTCAATTATTTCCTTACTAAAGTTTTTTCATTTAAACTTACATGATGATGACAGCTCCTTATATAGCATTTAATTGTGTAATTTTGCTTTTGCTTAAACTCTATTCAGAAAAAAACAGAGGATTATTATGCCGGAAGAATACAATATTCTTTGAAGTAAAACAGTCAAGCATTGAAAACCATATGTTATATAGTTATTATGACTTATCAGAACTTAAATACCTTGCTTTCTAAGTCTCAGTTGGATAGACAATTACCTGCATATTACTGAGTTACAGTTCTCAGATTATTTACTCCATAGTGCAATGCTGCTAAGTACAGTATATTAGAATGTGCGCCTGCTGAATTAGAATGGAATTTTCTATGAAGTGCATTGCTCTTTCTGGTCCAGTAGTGTGCAAATGCAATATCCAAACTTTCAACATTATATGACTTGAAATACAGTTTGAATATATGTTTATTATATGTGTAATATATGCTATTTTTAATATTTCATTACAATATAAATTAAAATGCAAAAACATTCAGATTTTTAATGATACTACTATAATTTCTGGTGTTTCTTTAAGACAGCCGTTGTCCTTGCCTAGAATGTTTTGACCCACATTAAAACCCAAGTCTTTATAGACTTGTCAGAAGCAAGAATCCTTTCCAGTTGCTCCTTCACTATACACTTTAAAACAAGATAGGATTGGTATCCTGATATTGCCTGCCATTATGGTACTAGGAGTAGGTGGGTAAGAGTAACAAGATTGCTTTAATAACTCATGAGTTATTTTTGTTTGAAAGAATGATGGTTATACTTGCATGCTACTAACTGAAAGTTGATGACAAAGAGGAAACTGAATAACCACTAATTCAGTTTTCAATTTCCTATCTTAGCATATCATTCGTTTAAGTAAAGCTTAGTCACTAAGAAAATTTGGATAAATCTGTCATTTTTCAAGCTCAAGTACATTTTTCAGAAGTTCACTAAAACAGCATAAGTATTTATTCTTTTTAAAATACAAAAATTCATGTAACAATTAATGTTTTCTGAATTTCAGATTGAGATAAAAAAAATTCAGTCTGGAGAGTTCTAGTTCTGCAAATACATAATTAAGTCTTCATTATTGTTAGACATTACAAATATAAAATAGAAAAGTTATTTTTTGAGTAGAGGAAAGGGAAACAAAAGGTAAAACAGCCCTATTGTCACATCAATTCAATTTCCAGTAAAGGTATACGTTGAATTTCTCTACAGTCTCTCTTTATTACCTGCTCTTCTCCTTGGATCTTTTCTACTGGGTAGTTATAATTTAGAAAGCCCCTGCAGGGCTCTTGTGCTTCTGAAAAGGATGTGCAATAGAGTATGTCACCCAAAATAATTATCTGCAACTACCATCTTACCTTAGGCTACATGTCAATATGCACTCACTTGGTACTCAGAGACTGCATCTAATTTAGACCTGAAGGCAGACACACGTGAATAATACTTACAGCAACAAAACAGGATTGAAGCTACAGTGGAACTAATTTATTAGTTAAAAAGGGCATCAACTGAAGAATTACAGCATCTTTCATAATCTTGGTACTGTAATCTTTTTCATTTTCCTCAGGATCCAAGAATGAAATTCTATGGTGTCTTAAAGAAAGTAAAAGAAGAGAACAAAAGTATGAGCCTTGCACCATTTAACTTGCTTTCTTAAGGTATGTGTGAGATGGCCTGGGTCTTATTCAAGCACAAATCAAAAGACGTTCTGAGGCTAAAGGAATTATGCTAGTAGAAAAATGGGCATGAAAGAGGACAAAAATTAGGTCATATAATTATAAAAATAATGGCTACGAACTCAAAGGGACATTATGATGTAGAAGTTCCTATGATAGCTGTACCAGAATTTTAGATAGAAGCTGTTACATATATCTTTATTTTAATATCTTTATTGATGGTTTTGATAACAGGTTTGACTGCACCCTCAGCAAGTTTGCAGACAAGACCAAGTTGGGTAGCAGTGTTGATCTGCTTGAGGGCAGGTAGGTTCTGCAGAGGGATCTGGACAGGTTAGTTTCATGGGCTGAGGCCAATTATATGAGGTTCAACAAGGCAAAGTGCAGGTCCTGCCCTTGAGTCACAACAACCCCATGAAGTGCTATAGGCTGGGGGTAGAGTGACTGGAAAACTGCCCAACAGAAAAGGACCTGGGGGTGCTGGTCAACAGCTCACTAAACATGAGCAAGCAGTGTGCCCAGCTGGCCAAGAACGCCAATGGCATCTTGGCCTGGATCACAAATAGCATGGTCAGCAGGACTGGGCCAGTGATTATCCTGTTCCACTTGGAAGTGGTGAGGCTGCACCTCAAATCCTGTGTTTAGTTTTGGGCCCCTCACAAGGACACTGAGGTGCTGGAGCATGTCCAGAGAAGGGCAACAAAGCTGGTGGAGAGGCTGGAGCACAAGTCCTTTGAGGAGCGGCTGAGGGAGCTGGGGATGTTTAACCTGAAGAGAAGCAGGTTCAGGGGAGATCTTACCACCCTCTACAGCTACCTGAAAGGGGGTTGTAGCCAGGTGGGGATTGGTCTCTTCTTCCAAGTGACAGGTCAAGAGGAAATGGCTTCAAGTTGCACAAGGGGAGATTTAGATTGTATATTAGAAAAAAATTTCTCACTAAATGGATAGTCAGACATTGGAACAGGCTGTCTAGGGAAGTGGTGGAATACTCATCCCTGGAAGTGTTCAAAAGGTGTGTGGATGTGGCACTTGAGGATGTTGTTTAGTGGTGAACATGGCAATGCTGGGTTAACAATTGGACTTAGTGATCTTTGAGGTCTCTTCCAACCTTAATGCTTGCATGATTCTTAATTCTATATTCTTGCCAAATGCATAAGGTAAACAGGAACATACAACACAAAGTTGCAGAACACTAAATGTATTTTATGTGGTATTTGACTCCACAGAATTCATGTGTGTTGGAATGCATAAAAAATTAAATAGCTTTGCCGTGACCCTTGTGAAAAACAGGAGAAAACATCAGGTGAAGAACTATATTCTCTATCATGTACCCGAAAGTTTCATTCTTGCTGCACCTTGCTTCTCAGCCCATAGCTGCAATGAGGGACTTGCACCATTTACTTTGGAGCAAGCAGGTGTTTAATCCTCCTCTCACCTGAGAAAGGTGAAATTACCCTTGGTAAAGTTCATAGACAGACCCAGTATTTCCTCAGAATAATTCCTATTCACCCTGTCTCTTTGTCCCGTGTGTGATGGAGGTGAATATTTGCAAATATTCTGTAACTCATAGGTGGGTTTAAATGGATGAAAAACTTTTGAGGAGAGTTGATTATCTGAGTGAGTTCCCACAACTAAGAACATAGCTTGCAGTTCTATCCTAGACCAGCTTCAATATTTTCTTGACTCCAGCCTGAAGCCATTCACAAAATAATCATTGTGAGGCAGACTCCTGTGCACAATACTGACCTGTTTCTGCCCTGCTGGCAGGAAAACACACTATTTCCATGAAGACATAATATCACTTCAAGAAACTACACTGAACTTCACAATAATATCAATAAGTTTCGTAAGTATATTTTTTTGTGTTCCTTTATGATCTCTACCCCACAGCTTTTTAGTGTGTTGCACTTCATGGAACAGAAAGCTTGGAAATAATCACACAGCTCATGAAATCCACTTCCGCAAAGCTGCAGCATCCACAGCACAGCCATTATTACATATCACTGACCACCAAGCACATCAGTAGGAGTTTTAGAGTTGATGGAGGAGACCAACAGGCCAATTATATTGACCCACAGGAAGCTGGCAAGACTGACGGCAATAGCAATGCTTTAAATTTGTACTTCTGAGGAATTTGTTAAAAATATGCCTTGTTATATACCTATGGAACTCAATACTTTGGGACTCCACCACAGAAGAAACATTTACACAGGATGCTCAGTGAATTGTGTAGCAACTTATACAGCTATAGAAATTTACAAGTTCAATTCTTAATTTCAGTTACACACATGCAAACAGTTTCTGACTCGTGGGTAAAGCTGCATAACTTTGAATGGTAGGCGTCCATAGAAGGCAGGAGCTAACGTAAACAATTCATTTGGCAAGAGTATGAAAGAACTAATGTACATTATTAATGCAGCCTAAACGAAGTTATTCTTTCTTCTGTGAGGTACTGAGTACTAGAGTGTACAGTAGTATCGGGCATACGCTGTGGGAAAAACTTTTCAAATATTCCTTTGCTCAAATAGCTTTACAAAACTGACTACCATCCAGCCCTCATTATATTACTAGTATATTCTAACTCCATTTAAAAAATATCCAGCTAATATTCAGCTTAATCAAGTTTATTTGTACATCTGTAAGAGGCTTTTTTTGTCCCCTTTCCATAACTTCACTATCGATAAAAATTCATTAGTTTTGTTTATTTCAAAATGTAAAGCTCTCAGGACAGAGAATAAAGTAAATTTTCATCAAGAAGTTTCACAATAATGAACAATTTTCACATAAGTTATTCTTCTGGGTCACAATCCCAAATAAATTTTCTCAGTTGACTCATTAATATGAGGTGACTATTAATGTTTACTGCCAATTGAAAGAACTCATTGAAAGAATTTGTCTAATGAGAAGTATCATTTTTACAAATTCATTCTTTTTATCAAACAATAGCAATGACAACTGTATTTCATATATAGAAAGAGTAAATTAGGTTTGGAATAGCTAAAAGAAAATTTCACCTTGCTTATTATTTGTATTCCTAGACACATTAGGAACTTGGGCATGAAATATGCCATCAAAAGTCTTTTCAGAAAAATAAAAGTATTTTAAGATTATACAGTTGAAACTTAGTGCTGAGCAAAATTCCTGTTATTATTAAAAGATTCAAACAATTCAAGTAGTTGTTGGCCACTTAATTTCTTTTGCAACAACGTCACTTGCCTGCTACAGAAAGCAAAAAACTACATTGAATAGTGCAAGGACAACTCCTTGAACAAAACACTTGGCATATTATAGGTGCCACAAGAAATGCTAAAAGAGGCTAGCAACAGTAATCATAGTAATAACAGATCTATTGCCTTAGGAAAACAGTTTAAAAAATCTGTTCAGACCAGTGTGCAAGAAACTGTAAATAATGCACTGATGGCATTACATGGCCTATTGCTTGGAGAGCATCACTCCAGGAAATGTCTTCTAATAATGTCATCCCACAGACTGACTCTGCTGCCCTGCTTTTATCACTTGAGTTCTTTTACTTTGCTCATCTATGTGACTTTTACTAAAGTTGTAATCTCCCTTTGAATATAATTGAAATTATTCAATCTGTTTTTCCTTTGAACCCAAAAGATAGAAGTTATAAAACTTAAAATTACTGAACAACTATGACAAAAGAACAACCCATCTAACACAAATGTTTCAATTTCTACAATCACTCAGAAAAATAGACTTCCACAGCCTGCAACATTGAAAATGAATATGCCAGATCTCTGGCTCCTACAAAACATCTTGTTGTACTGTCCATTACTACTATATATATGACAGATGGGGTTAGTACTGTACTCCAGATTTTATCATTAACAGCCTCCATATATAATTTCAGCTTTCAGAGGTAAGAGTTGCAAAAAGAAACAGTCAGATCTTACTTAAGCATTCATGACAAAGCAATAGAAAACAAAAATATGACCTTTTTTGTTTAATTTGGAGTTCAGATGAACAATGTCCACAATATTATATGGGAACAACTGCAATCTAAGTTTTTAATAATAGACTTCTCTAAATGAATAACAGTATTACAGTTTGATTTGGTACAATGTCAAGGACAAACAAAACCTACTCTTTTTCTTATGTATAACATTTGACACATAACTGTGCTGGGTATTTTTTTAGATTCATTACATGAAAGATAACCACATCTGTTAGATGAGCCTTGGTACATTACATTACATTTACTAACTAAAGTCCAAGAAAAAAATACTTATGTTTTCCTCATATGAGTAATCATGGTCACTACACTGGGATTACAAAGAGAAGTATAAAGCCGTCAGAAGTGACCTATGTAATAAAGCAGCAGTTTATAGCACTAAACATTTTCTAATATCTAGGTAACACCCCATACGTTAAAAATTCTGTCAGATTCAACATCTTGGAAATACACTTAGATGGAACAACAGCAAAACAAACTTACTAGTGATGAAGGCACCAGCAGCAGATGATATTTCAGACAGAAAGGAAAGAGAAAACAGTATTTTATGACATGAGCAAGTCCTTACCTAGTGGCTGCCCTGCGATGATCCTGGCATTCTCTCCTGCCACTGCAGCCCTCGCATGCCTCTCACTCATGTACTGTACAAATGCATAACCTTTGTGCACTGAGCAGCCCACTATTTTCCCATACTTCGCAAAGATTGCTTCGATGTCACCTTTTTTGACAATGGCTGTGTTCAGATTGCCGATGAAGACTCTGGAGTTGATGGACTTTGGGTCGTTCTTATTGGTGACGTTGCTGGTCTGTGTTTTGCCGGTCATGGTTGGATCACTTGGCTTTAAACCTTAAACAAATAACAAAGAAAATTATGTTTCAAAGCATGAAGTGACTCTGACTTTGCGTGATTGTTCCAGCAATAATTCATTTTTATTTTTTGCTTTGGGTGAATCTAGACTAAAAAACCTCAAACTTTCAAAAACATTATCATTAAAACCAAGAGTCAAATTAAAACTTCTTATTTTTATGTGTATGAAATATACCAATACATCTCTTAATACAATGCTGTGATAGCAGAGCTTTACTGTAATCTTATGTGGATTTCTGCTTAGAAATTCAATATTGACTTTTTAAGTACCTAGCCATCTGGAAACTGCAAAGCAAGAGAATGAATCATTATCTTCTGTCAAAGAAATGAACATTCAAGGCCATGTAGAGAGCAAACTCTTACAATGAAAGACAACACTGCTTTTGTTTGGTGTAAGTTAGAGCACATTTCTCACCAGTTAAATATCTCAGTGAGGTGTGCAGTGCAGGTAATATACAGTTCTTTACTGCAATCAATATGCTTCTATCAGAACAATTTTCCCTGTAAATCCAGTACAAAAGCAAAAAAAGAGAAAAGACAGTGAATTATGTTCTGAGAATTAAAAAGTATGAAAACAAACCACTTTAACTGTAGGAACACAGGTTTTCTTGCTGCTTTGCTCTTTCCTCTGATGTCACAAGTCTAAATGCATTCTGTCATTTTGGATGGAAATAACAACATTATTTTTTGAAAGATTTGGTAAAACGAAAAAATATTTGATGTTCATCTAGCCTCACACCTTTAAAGAACATATGATTTTCTTAATATTCCACCTGCCAGCTGGTCCCTCCATTTGCATCAATTTACTTAGATGAAAATAAAATAAAAAGAAATGTCTGTGCTGGGTTTTTGTCAGCTTTAGTAGACCACAGGAATTTAAAAAATATATATAGCTTTAAATAGAGAAAATTTATTTTGTAAGAAGGAGGTCATTTATACAGCAGCCAAATATAGGCCGTGTCTTATAGCCAAGAAATATGTTACTATTTTTTAACCTGTTCATACTTTTGATCATGTCACAGTAACAGCTCGGGCAAGAAGAGAATTCAGTTAAATACTTCTCCCAGTTAAAGTTCAGCTCATTCCTCAGAATGAAAAGGTATAATGACCTCTGTTCTGGACACCTAAAGCTTGAGTCTAACTAGCAGAAATTTCATATTTTAAATCAGTAGCTACCATATATGAAGCTAGAAAAAGAAACCATTGTTACAAAGCTCTGCACAATTCCTGGTGAACAAAACAGCCACAGCCATTTTGACTGCCTCCATCCCAGAGGATCCAAACCTCACCTTCCAGGTAAGAATACACAATGGAGATGTGTGGGCAGTCCTCCTGAGTCCCAGCAAACAGTCAGCTCTATTAAACAAATGTGTGCTACCACTTGCTTAACAACTTAGTATAGCAACTTACTTTATATTGAAAGATTTAGAAAAAACATTGAAGAAAATAAGAAAAAAAAATTTTTCTTGTAAGTTTATTGATTTTTAAACACATTCTGGAAACACAAGATACTTTATACATGCACAGATTTCATCATAGAGACCCAGGAAAACTGCTAGACCACAAGCCTCTGAGCTTTATCATAGGACAGACTCAATACCATATATTTCTAGATTACTGTGCAGAATGTCTATATGTAGTTAACCTGAACATTCATAGCAGTAAGCTTGGTACTGCAATAGTTTGAAGACAAACCATTGGAAAAACATAAATATAATGCACATTAACCTCTACACTGGCATAAAGTGGACTGCTGATGTTTTCTAAGACCTAAAGAGTTTAAACCCATCTTAGCTATACCTATATTTACACAGGAGTCAAAGTGACAATAACACAGCCACGTTATCTTAAAGAGCCCTAATTACACAAACTGAAGAGGTAACATGGCAGAGTATTTAGGCATAAAGATAAAAGTTAATGCAGTCAGGTTGCTGGTAAACAAGGAACCACTGGTATCCCCTGTGCTGCCGGGTTCAGTGTGCAAGTACCACTCTATTGGGAAAATCTGATATGGACACTATTGTGGTAATTTTTGTCAAGATCCAGAAAAAACCCCAAACTCTATTTGTTCTCATATAATTCTTAGCTTCTTGCTAGTATCATCTGCGTACATTTATTGACTGTGTGGCTAAACTCATTTTATTTAACTCATGGGGTAGTTTATCACAAGTAAGATCACTGGTCTAGAAAGCAGTAGCCTTGACTGGTAGACCTGTCTCATCCACTAACCTGCTGTATCACTCTTGGTAAGATGGTTTTTAGTGCTTCCATTTCCACTTTTTAATCTTCAGACTTGCACTTTTTTTGGCTAAGGGCTGTCTCTCCATATATTTTTATATAGCTTCTAATGTTAGCACACAACCGACAGACTAATAATGAAAATGACAAGGAGAAAAAAACCTACAGAAAATCTTCTGCCAAAAGTCAGGATTTGCATGAAAATAATAGACAACAAAACTCCTCATTTATTACAGCACAATTGTTTTCTAAACACCAGAGTACCACACTCTGTATTTCCTCTATTGTTTAACCATTTAACATGGGATTTAGTGAACTATTCCTTTTTTTATTTCATAAAAATCCTCATTTTATTTTTGCACAGTTTTTGTCTGCACTAGTTTAAATAGACATTGAATATTTCTCTCTTGTAGTTGTTCTTTGCAACGGAAATTTACTATATTTTTATAACACAAAGAAAAGTAGTTGTCTGGTGGGTTCTCATATTCAAATGAGCAGTCAGGAAAACGTGCTGTGGAAATTCAAAGGGTAAGAATAATAGTATCATGAATGATTGAAATTTGATTGCCTTGCTGGTCAATGTACAATACTATTGTGAATATCTCATAAAACTTAAAGATCCATGGGAACTTCATCACAATGCAAAAGAACATGGTAAGTTTTACACCTCACTTACAATATGCATCTGTGAATACTGGATTATATCCATCTTCTCTGACCTATCAGTAAACTCACAAACATTGTAACTCATACAACTGCAAAAATAAATGAAACAGTGAGAAAAATATATCTGAAATAATCTCATTCTTTGCAGCCTTTAATAAGATATTTTTAAGAAATGCTTTGCAAATAACAGCTAGCTGTCATTGCATTTAATCATATTGATTTATTCAATACACTTCATTACATACTATAATTATAATATTATACAACACACATGTGTTATATATTATATATATTTTGTTATATATTATATATACTGCATTGTTTTATGCAGTAGTTGTTTCAATTATTCCATTAAGAAGTAAATAGTTTAAGTCTTGGTATAATTAAAATACAAAATTGAAAACATTTCTATTACTACATAGATCTCTGATTTGAGGAGTAAAGTTTGCCAATCTTTCTTAGATATTAAAATTTTTAACAAGTTAAATAGGAATGAAAAAGTAAATTACTAAAATGAGATTCCTATTGTCCAGGACACAAGTGAGAAGTTTAAACCAGTCAATTTAAAGTGCTAAAGAGGGGGGTAGAATTTAATCCTTGGCTTTCTTCAGTTTTCCAGCATTTCTTGGCAAAGTTTGGCTAAGCACCAGCATGACAAAGCATTGCTTTGTGGCTGTGCAATTCAACTTCTTTCCATAAGAGGAATATATGAACCCACATCTCCCATTTCAGAGATGTTCCTCCTCAGGCACTGTGCCTACCCCAGAACAGTGAAGATGACAATTCCTTCTACAGTTGTGCCCCCGTGCAGGGACAGCACAGGGCTTAAAGCAAAGAGAAAGGGCACAAGTTGTCAAATTCTACATCCCAGTAACTCTTAGGCATTTTTTTAGGGAGTAGGGTCAAGAGGCAACCATAATAATCCTCTTTGACCTCTGCTCCCAGGGCTGCTTTATGTGTTTTACCAACTATTCTTCACAGAGTAAAATGCAAAATTTGTCTTTGAAGAGACAGAAAATTGGTCAAACTGCAAAAAAATTTGGGATATATAAAGACTTGGGGATCTAAGCTATTTAAAGGGATTTTCAGCCTCTCCCCTGGTGTACAACTGTTTCTTATTTCGAAATGTTGATTAGAACTAATCAGCCACGTAAAATTTCTACAAAATTCTGAAAATTTGTCTCTGAAATTATCCTTACGTATTTTCCTATACTGAACAAACCAGTGAGGTTAACCTGCAAAAATTCTGTTAGAATCAGAAAATATCAGATAGATCTCTTTAGAAGAAGTTAGAAAATATTTACATTGAAGGCTTGGGGATTTTTTTTTCTGATTTTTTTTTGTTTGTTTGTTTGTTTTGTTTTTTTGTTTAAAACAAATTGTCTTCAAAAAGTTTAGTGATACTTTCTGGAGGTTCTACATATTTATGTGCTTTTATCTTGGAGTTGTTTTCTTTTGTCAATAAACTATTTACTATTTTTGAGCAAATAGAAAAATGTACATAATTGAATGAACTATGCATTACTTGTAGTGACTTTAGGAAAAATTAGGGTCTGCTGAGGGAAAAACTGAAAATGTTTAAGGAAAACACAAATTCTTTCTGAAAATTGAATAGAATTGTGTTATTCATAAGGAATTTTAATATCAAATTTCTATGTACTTAGTCTATTTACAAAAAAACCAGGAAAAAATTAAAACCACTCATTTCCCCTTCCCCCCTAAAAATAAAATTCATTTTGAGATCATGTATAGAGCTAAAACAGGAAGTAATCAACACTCTGTATTAGATTTGTGTGGTAGCAAGACTAATTCTTTCTGGAGAAAGATTTTTAAATATAAAAAGTCCCATCATTGGCAGCTTTCTCTAAGCACCATTAAATTCCAAATCTCAATTTTTACTATTTACAATAAGACATTTGCACACTGAGGTGCATAGTACACATTTGATAATTGCAAATTCTTCGAAGAAAGAAAAAGACCTTAACAGACACGTGGTCGAACAGTGATGTTTGTTTCCACATTGAAATCCACAGTAAAAAGTACACACTGTAAGAAAATAATTGCTAGAATATTTGGGGGTCAAGCTGAACATGGGCATTCTGGCAAATATCAAACAACACAGTATTGGTCCTTGGACAGACAAAATTCAGCACTATCACATCTGGTCAGTCTCTGGCCCAAAAGTTGTGAGGTTTTGCTCTTTTCAGCATTTCCAAGCAATTTGTCTCTGCCCTTCTGTTATCTAGCCTTAGTTAATAGCTGAACTTTTGTCAATATCAAGATTCAATTGTTGCTTTAATAGTTGGGCTTTTCTGTGACATATTGTCTTCAAGATTTAAGAATCAATGATTATCAAAATGTTTATTGAGAAAAAAAAGAATAAGACCGTAATGTATTTTCTTTCATTTTGAGTTACCTTTTAGCAAGAGTGACAACATAAATGTTTTTGAAGGGTTGTAGACAAACTTAAGATGTTTAAACATTGGAAGTGGCCTTCTGAGCATGAAATGTCCTACAACATAGAGTTATCTTACATTGGTACTAATATTTTATGGGGGAAAAGTCAATATTCATGTTAATTCCTTTAATAGGCAGTAATTAAAAAGTATTTTATCTCAGTTAAATCAGCACTTGACAAAACCCCTACAAAATTTTACATATCTATTGGAAGTATGACTATTGGATATTTCACAGTGGTAGGGAGGAATGGAAGGAGGGAAAAGAGAGAATGGAAAGTTGTCAGATAAAATATATTTTGTCTTGGAAAAATCCTTTCTTCTTTATGTTTTAAGTTCATTTTTAATGAATTATTATATCTAGGTCACAAAAATAAAGAAAAATTTATTCATAAGATGGTTAGTTAAATCCACATCAAAATATTCTGAGTCTTTCCAGTCCTCATTAAAGTCAAAGAATATGTTTCCCTTTTTTTTTTTTTTTGTATGGTTTAGTTTTTAGCTTCCTTTCAATTATTTTTAAGAAGGGGTTGAACATAATGTCTATAACAAGGGCAACGCTCCCTTCAAGCTGGCATTTCTGGAGTCACATAAATGACAGTATGCATCAATACTTGCTATGACACATCTTGTAGAAAACTAAGGACTGAAAGATAAAATGATGTCGCAGATCTCACTTCATGTTCTGTTGTGACTGTTCTCAAAGAGACAAATACTCTTTCTTTGTGGAGGGTAAATAAAACATATCTACTTGTAAAAAAGAAATAAAATAATTAGAGATTAATTATAACATGCAAATAAAATAATAAATTACTTTTAAGAGTGAATTATTTTGCATTAGCTGTTTAAACATTGGAAAGAGTAAGGCAGAGATGTGCCCTCTGTCTCCAGGAGCAGCACCACCTCCAAGGAGGGGGAGGAAAGAAAAGAAGGTCTGATGTCTGTACAGGTAGACAGAAGTTGCAGCTGATTACTGCCCTGGGTGTCTCATGGGACCTTCTCCCACCCAAATGGTCAAAAGAAAATGAAACCTGTGAGCACAGAATAATAGGGATTTTTCTTTCCATTCACATGCTCTTTGTTCTCAGGATAAAGAAAATAACCCTCCATAATCATGTAAAGGAATACTTTTTCCTAATATAAGATTTGATGATCACTCAGATATGGGTCCCTTTCCCCCAACATATTTAAACCCCATTAAATACAAGGCTTTCTCTATTTATAAATTATGAAATAAAGCTATAACTCTGTTGGCTAGGATAAGAAAGTAATTGTGATAGCGCATACCAGTATAGTTGTGTAAATAATACAGTGAGTTTAGGAGAAAAATATTAAAATCAAATGCTAAAAGAAAAAAGTAAAGACTTATTTGGATACTCAGTGAAGAGGAGTTTGAAATTGAGTAATACATTACCTAAATGTCTAATTCCATAAAGAGATATGTCCTTCAAGGGAATACTTTAGAGACCTGGACACTGAGGTTTCTTAGCAGACTCCAGAACGGGACCTTTGGTATTATCCCGTAGGTAATACTTCACCTTTTAAAATGTATCTAGGAGAGACAGCACAATCAAGGCATTTTTGGTACTAATTCAAGACAGACAAATAATGGGTTAACTTTGGTGTTTTTCTTTATCATGTCTTTGTTGTAATCTGTGTGCTGGATATGTTTATCCAGGAAATGATAACGGAAACTCTTCATCTAGCGATGTGTTTCTTTTATGTGCTGTCAATTAGGTTCTTTGAAAAAGAACTGAACAAGTTTGGGTTTTTTTGTTTGTTTTTTTTTTTTAAGCAAAAGTTAAACAAAAGTAGGTGACTTTCCCCTTCATTTCCAATATTTTTTACTAGATCTATTTGTAGCCATCTATCTCATCTGAGTCATCATTTATCATTTATACAGTAAGCTATTTTAATCTTCTCTCATCATTCATTCCTGCTGGCTTTTTAATAATTTTTAATGTATTTCTGACTTTCTATGATTTCTGTGACCTAAATCTGTTTTCAATCTTCAGTTTTAGGTGCAGTGACAGCAAAAGCTGCAGGACTGCTGTCTTTCTCTTCACTTTATGACTTGATGGATTGCTTAAAAAAAATCTCAGCTATATTTGCTGTCATATGACATTTCCAGCTAATCTCATGTTCACTGGGATTTCTTGGTCTCATTTAGCAGTGTTGCTTCCTCTATGTTTTTTCTTTCTCTTCAGCGTCATATCACTGTGAGGATTAAAGGAACCTTGGCAAGTAAGACAGTCTCCTACTATCGTTTGTATATTTCTAACCTTCCTAATACACTTCATCAATTTTCTCTGTTCTCAAGGGAAATTTACAGTCCCCAAGTACAACACTTTCTGAAACTGTAATTAGTGAATTGTTTTAATGCATTAGAATTTAAAGTCATTATTTAAAACCGGGTCTAATAAGGGTACCAATGGCATGGTTAGATGATTCCCCTACAATACAGATCTTATCTCAATCCTTCTCTGTTATGTACTAAGGTTTTCTTTTCGGGACACATGACATTAAACATGGAAAGGCTGATATGATTTAATTTTTCAAATTATTCTTAAGGGAAGAAAATTATTTTGGCAAATTCTACATGTATTTTGAGAGTTACATTTAATATTTATTGCTTGTGTAATCGCTATAATCAACTCATTGATAGACTATTTTAACTAATTTTATTACGTCTAAGTCTCTGAGAAAACTTACTAGCATTACTTTGACTAGAATTTTGCTCCTTGTGTTTCCTTTATTATTTTATAAGAGTTTGAAATTGGATTTGAGGAATGTCATGGTCTAGGCTGTTGAATACCAGACAAGAAGTCAAGAGCTTCTGAATTGTAATCCTAGCTCTGGTACAGACTTGATAAGAGACCTTATGCAAGTCACTTAATATCTCCACCTTGTCCTCTTTCTTCAGAAACTGGCAATAATACTGATGATATTCCAGCTCACTGGGTTGTTGCATGAATGGAATTAGAAAATGCAAAACACCACAAAAATGCTGCAGCACTAGGAAGTTTAATAGAAAATATACCATTTAATTGAAAATATAAGAAGCTGTTTAGAGGATTAGTGATATCTTGGTTTCTCTGCCTAATCTCTATATTTCTTATATTTCTAAGTATTTTCTATTAATGGGTATTTTTATACTTTATCTCCTATATTAGTTGATCAAAATAATTATTTGATCTTTAATAGTGGTGAGAGGTATTTAAGAATACTTAAATTCCATAATCAAACTGGAATCACATTTTCTATTGTATTTACTTCCTCTCACAAGTATGTCTTGGGGATTTATGCCAGATGACCATACTGTGCATCTGATTTACAAGAAGAAAAGCTACTACTGACAACAAAGTAATTCTGATACCTGACTCTAGCTTTGCCAGTAACTTTCCCAAAGTTACGCAGTAAATCATGACATATTGTGCTTTTGGTTTTGCCATCTCTTTCTTTTACCCCATTTATTCAGCCTGGCCAAATTTTTCAGCCTTGGTTTTACTCATTAGCATGTAGAGTACCCCCTGAGTCAGGAATCCAAGGTAATATGCTACCCTTCACCACAAAACAGCTGAATGCTTTTTTAGTCTGTCTACAAAGTCTTTTCTGTCTTTTCACACACTGAATCTCATATGTATATGTCAAAGTTCAAGATTACAAAGCTAGTCAAGAAAGAAGAGATACCACCGAGGATATGCAACAAGATATCTGATATTTCTTTCCTTGATAAACCTTAGAGTTCATTGCACCCACAGTGTGAAAATAGGATTTTCTGCATGGGATTATGTATATTTCCACCACCTATACATACAGTATGTAGGCATCTGATGAAGAAAAACTTAGAGAAAACATGAATCTGGGTCTAATGATGATGATGTTAGAGTCTTAAATCTTGTATTTGGATATGACTTCAGCTCCTTTTTCCACCACAGTCATGCAGCCATGTGAAAGGTTCTTATAAACTATATTCATAGACTCTCCTGAGGATTTCATAAACACAAATTCAAAGCTTTCTGTGGAACTTTTCTTCCTCTATTATCTGAGCCTGAAGGTATCTGAAGTTTAATTGCAATTTGGTGCCTGAAGCTTACAAGTAGACTAATATTCTGCTGAAATCTCTAAAATTTTTCAAGTCTGAATGGCTTGACATATATAGCATGTTTAAATCTGGCCCAAGTCATGCATTAACATGTCTTGGCTGCAGAGATTATTTCAGTAATTTTCCTCTATTGTGACTATTATGGACAAAATACCCATTTTGTCAGAATTTTAACTGATAGATCAACATTTAAGACCTTCTCTGGTCCAGTGGAGAGCTTCATTTGATTCTCTGCTGCTGAAAATTAGGATTTACATTCTTGGTCTCCAATCATGTGCCTTGGCTCTCTCAGCAATCACTGTAGCATGGCTGCTTCAGGCTCCTACCCCTACATCTCCCTTCCTAGACTACCTTTAAAGACATTTGACATTTACTTTGTAATTAAATCTATGTGAATATTCATGCCAAAGCCTTACTAGGTCCTTTTAATGAAAAACCCCCACTTTAATATTTGTCTGTTTGTTTTTCAGTTGCATGCCGAAACATGGAAATTAAATGAAACTTAGAAGAGTAATATTTTCGTTGTTACTGAGAGATTGCAAAGCCTGCAGTTCCTACACTATGCCTCATACCATATAAAAAGATCTGCCAAATAGTTTAAGAAATATGTTAAAAACAATGTGTTCCAATATTGTGTATCACTGAGAACCTCCAAAATGTTACTATAACTTTTGTCTCTAAAATACATTACATGTACACACAAAAAGTCTTATCTGCTCCCTTTTTAACATTTTTTAAAAAGCCACATAAAAATTGGATGAGAAACTTCTTTCCAATATTTCTAATTTTTTCTAGTCTCAGCACATAAATACAAGTAAGACTTTAGTTTGGGGTAAGAGCAAGTCTTAGAGGAGCTATGATTTTTCTCTAGCAGACATTTGATGTCCTGAGACAATGATAATAGCCCCTGCTCAGCTATTTCTTTAATGCTCTTTTAGAGACTTAAGCAAACAAAATGAAATAATATACCAAAGATATTTCCCTAAAAACATTACCTGAACATTAATAAACCACATTAATACAGACTTTTTGATGCAAACCATACAAAACCCTCTGTCAACACAGCTTTTCTAGCAAATTATTTGAGGAAACAGTGGTTTTCCAGGACAACACCTAATAATGTCATGTAAGCAGGTAACTTGGCCTCTGAGATCCAAATCTGTGTACATTTGAATGCTCTATAATTTGGTGCTGGTTGTGTATTCCTGGGTTTGGTTAACAATTTGCAAATAGATAACTCAGAAAACAAATCAATTTCTGTATGGATATAACTCTTTTCTTGTACTGACTTCTTATACCATGTCATCACCTTACCTCTATAACATCTGTCTCATATATTCTCCTCTTCTTCCCTTGTCTACCTTACTCTGCCCAAGTCTGTTCAAACTATTTCTTACTCGAGCCCACTTTATTTCTTCCATGCCACCTACACCTGTAGAGTTTCTTTCTCCTTGAACTTAGGAGATGCTGCTCACACTGCTGTCATTTTTGATTTTTTGTCTCTTAATGTGCTTCATAAAAACCAGCACTGGGTCCTTCAGCTGCACAGATCTTTTAAAGATTAAAAAAGAATTATTCTAGTAATACTGAGTATGCAGCACACTGGTTTTTTTTTTCTTTCTTTCCATGCTTTGCATACATATGGGACAGGACAAAAAAAAAAAAGGAGAAAATTTCCACTAGATTTTCAAATTATGAAGTGGATTATGATTTATTTTTAAGCCAAAAAATACAAGCCTGGGAAGAAAATTTGTAGAAACCTCAGTAGCAATCATAAAAATCCAGAATGTTTAATATAAATATACTTCATATTATCCCTCCTGTATTACAAGAGATTGAAAAAATTTGAGTATAAAGAAACCTCCCTATAAATCTTACATTTAAATAATTTATTTTATTGATTACACTCGATCTCCAACATCATGCTGTAGAACTGTAAAGTATCTGATAGGAGTGCAGTAAAAGCTGGTTAGAGCAAATAATTTACAGTGAATAATTTATCCCTCAAATTTTCTACCCTGTAGTGATTTTTCTATAGCTCATGCTGTCATAATACCTAATTTCTGTTCTAATGGATTATATTATTAGAAAGATTCATTATTAAAATAACTCTACTTTTACCGCAGTATAGCTTTCATTGATTTAACAGGGGGAGAAATAGGTATCAATTGAAAGGAGAGGGGGTTTGCTGTTGCTTTTATGGTATACCCCCAAACTGAATCTGAACAGATGTACATTGTTTTAATATTTAACAGCTTGTGATGAGACAGGAATTTTTTTTCTTCTGAATATAGATCAATTGCAAACAGCTCTTTCAATGTTAAATATTTTAAATATTCTTTAATTTTGTCTAGTTTACCTAAATTTAATTTGATCTAGTATGTTCAATGCTGTAATTAGCTACCAATTGACTTTTATTGTGTTTCTTCCAACAAATTTGCTCAGAAAGCTCTCAAATAAATGTTCAAAAACATTCACACTGAGGAAACTCAGCTACTCAGAGTTGAAATATAAAAAGACCACAGAAGCAGGCAAAGCTAATTATAAGTGGGCATGAAATCTACGGAAGAAAGTTGCTTGTGTTTTTTCACTTGCCTTAAGTGATCAGCTTTGGTAGCTCAAATTGATTATTTTCAGTCCATATTATCATCCCAAATAATTACAAGATATGTAATGCTGCATGCACTTAACTTGGTCTTGTCAATGAATATTAATTACTTGACTGTTAATTATTTTGAAACTAAAACATAGTCAGCAGGGACTATACTTGTCTTTTAACATGAAAGTCTCAGTTCCCCAGTCCCATTGTATACAATAGTCCTTGATTTCGATTAGTATTGTTAGTTATTCTCCTAATGTGATTATATAGTTTTATATTTATTTTGGAAAAAAACCCAAAAAACTTCTACTAGAAACCACATTATTGCTTTTCAAAAATGTATAGTTGCTTTGTTAGCAATACAACACCAATTCCTACATATCTCAATTGCGCCACTGATGAGAACTGTCAAATAAGGAAAAGTAAGCTGTGGGTGTATAACATCACTGTCATCATCATTACATTGTGCCACTCTAAACAGCATTTTTTTATTTTTACCTATCCTTGCCAGTTTTCTTTAAAACTGATGAAATGTTGATTACAGATGTTCAGATAAGGTATTCAAGTCATGACTACTGGAAAAATTTACCAGATGTTGTGGAGTAAGAAACCAGAATGGCAGATCAATTGGTACAGGTAAAATTTTGAAGATAAACTGGAATGCACATAATTCCATACATAAATTCTTTTATGCTAGCCTACCCTCAGGTTATGCAAGATTTACTTTTAAAAGTATTGATATATTTACACCAAAAAGGTACTGATTCAATGTTTTTTATTTTTCTATTATTATATTTTTCATTGTAGAAAGGAGCTAGAATCCTTAAGAAGAGAAAGATGTTTGAGGAAATGGTCACTTCACTTTAATCAATATGTGACTTTGTCCCTTATTTTTTTATATTTACATAAGGAAAGTTAAGTGCTATCATCATAGCACATAGAAGTACCCTCACAATGAATATATTAGTAATGATTAAGAGAAAGATCTGAGTGAAATTTCACCACAGAAATATTTCTCATAAGTAATTTTCTTAGATTTTCTGGTAGTTTTTATTGAGCTATTTCTTTTTCTCCTCCTCTAAAGGAGGAGATTGCTGAGAGAGTCAAGGCAACTCCTCTAAAGTGTGTTTTAAAATAGAGTGTAAAGAAATGCATTTAAGAATGAGTGGAAAATTTCAACCATCTCTATTTTTTATATATTGGTAATCAGAAGAGAGCAACTTACTGTTTGACGCACTTTCCCCTTTTCTGAATATTTGAAAAATGTTCCAAACAACCCACCCATTCTGAAACGCTAAAGTTCTTTTGGAAGTTGAGTTCTTTACCATCTGACCAAGATGAATTAGGAGTTCTGTGTGTGCATACATCTTCAGAATAGCAAGAAATTATATAGATCTACACTAATTCTTACTTTCCTTGCTACAGCAGTATTCTACAGATCTGTGAAGTGCTTAACTAATATCAAAGATAAAGTTTAGACTGTAGCATCTAAGAATGGTAAAGATGTCTAGCAGAATAAAAACCTTGTTTTTCTTCTGCTAGTTGCTGTCTGATCTATAAATCCTCAGTTGTGTAAGTTACTGGACTGCTTGACATGAGTATGAAGGGATACATTAATCTACATGAAAGTATGAGTAATACAGGCAGTCTGGTTACAATAGCAAAAGCAGGTATTTGGAACAACCTCGTCCAGAATAACAATTGATTTACAAAGCATAAACAATCAGATGGGTTTCTGCATAGTTCTCTGTCTACCTAGACAATCCCTTCAAGAAGTTCCACAGAAAAATAACTAATGCAGCACTGTGAATCTGTCAATATACTTACTGGCAGATTTCGTTATGAAGCATATAGTGAACTTTTTCACAAAATGTCATTGATAAAAGCATGTAATAAAAATAATCTCATGATTCTTGGTGTCAGTGCTACCATAAACACTTTCATGGTTCTGCCCTCATCCTACACTTCAGCAAGTAAAGAATGAAGAAATAGATTCACACGCAGTCATAATTCTCTGTAATCCAAGTTTTGGTTAAAAAAAAAATCTAGGTAACTTTTCAGAAAGATCTTGAGAGTTTTTTTCCCCTTCTTTATGCTACAAATTCACTAAATCTTATTCTGCTGAGGATCTGAAAATATTAGCCCTCTCTCAGACTACTCAGCTGTAAGGATTATAAAGAAACTGCTATGAGCTTGCTTAATGAACCTCTAAATTCAAATATACATCCTCCTTCTCTCTTTATGTTTATGAAGTCAAGTATGTACACTTTAAAGAGTTTACTATAAAATGTTGAAAAGATGTATTACAAAGGGTTTTCTTCCAGCTAGGAAGATCTAAAAAATCTTTAGAAACTAATAATTTAAAAATGGAGGTACACTTTAAATTAATGTGTTATTATAGACTCAGCTAAATTACATAAAGAATGCCAGAGAATACCTCTTCCAGCTCTTTCTGAACAGAATCTGCTCCAGGAAAAAGCTGTAAAGAGTAAATTTTTCAATTTGCTGCTGATTGAAGTGAAAAAGTAAGTTTCAGGTCAATTTAAAACAAAATACTTTCTCACTCTCAAATCAAAGCAAAAAACTGAAGGAAATATACTGTTTTGGATAAAAGATAGAAGACACAATAAGACAGGAAGAGAGACAATTTAAAACATCAGTATATGGGAAAATTCAGAGCTATATTTGGAAGTGTCCATTTAAAGTGCTTCAACTTTTATTATCTCTCCATTTTTCACGCTGAAATAACATGGTAAATTTGACATAAATTTAAGTGCAGCTGCTTGAAAATTTGTGCAGTTTTTCAATGATTATTCCACATTTGTCAAGTGGCATCACCTCACAAATATTAATGACTTTGCAGTCACAATGTCTCCTGATGGGAAGGAGGTTTTCTATCTCATCGAAACAACAAACTAAGTTCTTATCTAAAAATATCTCTATAGACACATGGACTCAGCCTTAAGTCCTAATCAACTTCTCATATACACATGTAATTCCATTTGAAATATAGACAGAGTTGTTGAAATAAATACTTAAATGACAATGGAAAATATTAATGGCATTATTCCATTACATCTTCCCACAAATTCTCTCTTAAGAGTACTTTGTTTTACTCTATTTTAATATCTGTTCCTATTATATTTCTAAGAACAAGAATGCCCACAATGATAGGACAATTTTAAAAGCATGCACAAAATGTCACCTATACTTGGATGAACTTTATTCCGTTCTGGTCTTGCTTCTTCTGCATGTTTCAACAACAACAACAACAAATTTATGAGTCTATTGAAGCCTCCCCAACACTTATCTAGTTTGTGGTTGCACAGTGTGTACTGTGGGTATACTCAGATGCTGTGGGCTATATAGCTTTTCAAAATAAATACTGCAGGCACCATACCAATTGGAGGCTTACAGATGGCTGATTGTGAAAAGCCATTAGAAAGTCTGAGTCCATGTGGCAGCAATTTCTGACTGAAATAGTGCAATGAATTGT
Source organism: Chiroxiphia lanceolata (assembly GCF_009829145.1). Lineage (NCBI taxonomy): Eukaryota > Metazoa > Chordata > Aves > Passeriformes > Pipridae > Chiroxiphia > Chiroxiphia lanceolata. The sequence continues at coordinate 28,519,959 of NC_045637.1, forward strand.
ACCCACTGCTTATTTCATTTTGGGTTTTTTCTCATTCTAACAGCACACAGTACAGCAAACAACTTTCCTGCTCCCTGTCACAACCTTTCATGACAGACCAGTGGGAAAAAACCTAAAATGTAGAAAACATATCTACGTGACTTTTCTCATTGTCCAGCTTCTCCCAAGTTCCAAGTGAATTATTTTTCTGCCAATTCCTCCACTAATGTTTTCAGACAATGCTTGTGATTGTATGAGGCTGATATTGCCAAATATGTCATTTAGCAGATATAAGATAGACAAAATCCTGAAAATGGGTCCACCAGAGCATGTACCTACAGTACAGAAGAAAGTTCTAGCATAACTGCTCTATTGTCTCTCACCACTGATATTTTGGGCTCTCACTCCATCTTTTCTTTCCCCTTGCCCATACAGACAGTGAAGAGTGGAGCAAGAGCTCCCTGTAACCAAAAAAACACAGAGTCAGACACAGGTACGAAGTGGAAAAAGGTTGATTTTTAAAGTCATGGTGAGGCAGGCTCCTTATGCCCAAATCTTGCATTGATTTACGTGAGGGTTAAAATAAGAGTTAAAATAAGTGCAGAGAAACATAACTACATTTAAAAAAAAAAATATTTGGTTTAGTAGCATTTTTGGATGTGAAATAAGGTTATACTTTTTTGTCTGTGCTCTCATTACAATCAGACAGAACCTCTTTATCTAAAGTTGTTTCCTCCCTCAGTTGATTGTCATCCCAAGACCCAAGTAAACAACACAGTTAACAAAAAAGGGAATTTGCTGCAGCCCAGCAACTGTTCCTACTAAACAGCAGAAAGATGTCATTGTGTCATCCATGAGACTGTGAAATCAGCCTGAGACTTGGCAGACCTCATCAGGAACTTCTCTGGTTTCCTTTGCATAAGATCACCCAAAAAAGCTCTGGACTTCAACCAAGTAACTGCAAAACCATGATATACTGAATCCAAGCTTTGAAACACCGGGGGTCTAACTTTGAATGGAAACAGAGAGCCCAACACAGGGAGGATCAAAATGGTTAAAAAGCACAGTGAAAAAAACAAGTGGAATTAAAGAAGAAATATTTATAGATGGAGTAATTTTTCTCTCAAGAGTGTGAAAATGAGAAATGCCTATCACAAGTTTCTTAGGTACTCTCCTTGGCCAAGAAAAATTTATTTTAATAGATTCAAAAGCTTCACTTTACATCTATGGTGACAAATATCACTGATTTGTAAATGTTCATTATGTGCAAACAAAATCCTAAACTAGAAGTCAAGATACAAAACCACTGCTTCATTTACATAAAGAGCATTATAAGCAGTTGTTGTTAAGTAGATCAGGTTTTGCAATAAAAATCAATGTTTTCACAATTTTTTTTTCTCCTTTGCTGGAGACAGCAATGTAAATGAGAGACTCTAGTATGCGTGCAGACACTCAGAATAAAAGTAATACTAATCCAGAAAATCTACTTTTTCCCCCTCTTCCAGTTCCTTTGTGATGCAAGATGTGGTACTTAGGCCAAGTTTCTCTTGGAACATAATTCCATTTCTCTCCTTCTCATTTCAAATACAGTAAAGTTTAGGCTTGTCCTAATTTGCTGGTGAGATGATGGGCTTTTTTATTGAAGAATTTTTTCTCCTTGTCTAGGTCAAACACATTGACAACACCTCTTAGAATATACAGAACTCTGGATAATATTATGTACCTTCAAAAATCTAGTCTGAAATGCCTCAAATTTTGCCTCAAAATCAGTATATGGTTTTGTTCTCTAATATTTCTGCAGCGCTGTTTGCTTAAGAAAACAGAATAATATCTTCCCCTAACAAGGTGGCATGAGAGCTCAGTTAATATAGTGGCCAGTGCCATAGGAAAGCTCAGGAGGAAACAAAAATTCTGTATGCAAAACATGCTTTGAATGTAAAAGAAACACTTTTTGAACAAATCAGAAAAAGCCATTGACTACTGATCATTGAGTGAATCCTGTCATCTATCCTGGGAGCTCAATGAAGCAGTGGCCCTGTGGAAACACCACTGCATGCAATAATTTAATCCAAATTTTGCCTGATGACATGCAGCCCAAAGCAGGACAAAGTAGAAGTAAAGCACACAGTGAAAAGCTGTAGGCTGTCATTTCCATGATGTTGACTTTGCATCTCAACAAAAAAAATCTCAAACTAAACAAAAAACCGAATAAACTTTTCTTTGACAAACACTAATGAAACAAATCAAACCATGCCCCTGTGCCCAGCTCCCCTTCAAAAATAAAAAAAAAAGGGTTTCACCACCTGTATGGATACCCAACAAGTATAAATTCATCGTGTATGCCAGGAGAACATTTTGTGGCATGGTCCTCTTCTATGATAGATCTCTGGACACAATTACTTCCAACAATATCACTGAAGCATTGATACCAGTTCCCTATGAAATACTTATGTTCTCAGAACTTCTCCCTGATGTCTGTACTCAACAATTTATTCTAGGTGTTTTCTATAGTCGTATATGACTTGTAAACATAAAGATTTTTTGGCAACATAAGATTTTTTAAATTTTTTCTTAAGACTGAAGCTGGGCAGGTTTTCTTAGAAGTGATCCTGTTTAAACCTTTACTACCATCTCTGATACCCAAAAGCGAGTAATATAAACATGTTTTACAGACCCTGAGATTAGCTTCATTGGTTAGAGCATTGTGGTAATAACATCCAGGGTTGTGAGTTTGATCCCCATACAGGCCATTCCCTTAAAAGTTGGACTCGATGATCCTTGTGGTTCCCTTCCACCTCAGAATACATAGATCCTGATGAATATTTGCCACAAATCATCTCTACAAGAACCATTCTGTAACTCTGAAATCAAATTGTTTATATTATTAAACCCTACTTATTCCAACAGGGTTTAAAAGCTATGAAAAAAGAAATGGTCCAAGTTTTCTGCGCTGTTTGCTAAAAGGAAATTATTTCAATATGAAAAGGTCTTTAAATGTTTTAGAAACCCTTGCATGTCTCCCAGAGTTTGAAACTTTATAATTTGCAATTTAAATGGTTTTGTGGTGGGGTTATATTTGTTTATTTGCTTGTTCTCTTCATAATATGTAGGACTGGCAAAATATTAAGGGGAAAAAAAATTTAAAAGAAGAAACAGCATTTTCACACAGTCATATTATACTGCAGGTTGAGGTACAAAGGCAAAAAAGAGTCTTTAAGAAAATATTATTAAATTACGATAAAGTTTGTATTTCTCAGCAATGGGAGACAAGCATAGAAAGATGTAGAGTAATTAAATCTTTCAAGTCTTGACCTGTGTATGCTAATAAGGCTCAAAATGAACCTTGATAGTATGAAAAAGCTATGTAGTAGACTTTGAACTGTCTTTGGTAATTAATAAAAGCTAAGTAAATTTAGAGTTCATGATAGATGTCAAATAGAAAATCTTCAAATGTTATAACACTTTCACAGAGGAGAGAAGAGTTGAACTGAGGCTAGTTAAAGCTTTGGGGAATCAAGTTACATAGTAAAAGAATTATTGTTGAACTTCACTTATCTGCCTAAACCTCCTTGAGATACTTTTCAGAACCTCAGTCTATAACTCCTTCCATCTTCTTTTTCTACCTGTTGTTCCACAGAGAAATAAAGGAACACATGTACTGGAAATCTGTCCAGCACTTAAAAAGCAGTATCCATGAAATACTTTTAGCTAATAATTTTTAGTTTATATCTCTGGAAAATGAGACTGATCTGGAAAGATACTCTCCAGATATTGTATATCAGTGTATTGGGGAGAAAAATGTGTTCATGAAAACATAAACAATTGTTCATCAAAGAGGTAGAAGTTTTGCAAACACTTGGGTGTGGTTTTTGAACATAAGTATTCAATAAATTCCCTCAAATCTTGATATTGTTCTAAATTCTCTTCTCCTGCAAAAAGAGTCCTTGATTTTTTTCTACAGTCCAGCTTCTATGAGTTGCATCATTGAAAAAGCATCAAATTACAGAAACAATTATTAAAAACTGATCAAAACCCACATCTAGTCTTAGAGTTTATTTTTCTAAGAATGGCCAAAGAAAGCAAAGCACCATCAGAGAATAATGTACAATATGCCTTCTTCGTTTGTTGCCTTCATAAAGCATGAGAAAGCTTCTTACATATACAAATTCAAAATACTGAATAAAGCCGAATTCAGAGGAGGACATTCAAAGCTATAATGGGTGATTACACTGAATTAATATGGCAGAATAAAGTATCCCTTGTTGATCTGTATCTCTTGGAAATGAGTCCCAGCTCAGCTACTTGAAGCTGAGCAGAGTATCCTGCCCCACCAGGGAATTTAAAGTTAGCTGAGGTCAGATAGCAAGGCAGGCAGCTTGGGGTCCTATTCTAGACCACTCAGTCACAAAAAAATCACATGCACAATTATTCTTACTCATTTCATACCTGTGGCAATCACTACATTTTTAGTGAAAACAGAATTGGGTATAAAAATTAATACAAGTTTATATTTCAGGTGTGAATATAAATGAATTCCTCATTTTTGTTACTTAAAAAAGTAACAAAAAATTGAAAGATTCCTCCTCCAGAATAATCCCTTTTATTGATAAACTTAACCCTGCCAGCAAGGGAAAGTAGAAATCAGGAAAGAATAAAGTGCGTACCCACTCCAAAGTATTTGTAGGAAATGGCTAAATCTAATAAACACTCTGTAATCGCAAAAAAGTCCACTTCTTAATGTAGTTTACTACTGTAACTGAAGTTAGGTCAAATTTGCATATACATACCTTAATGATGAAAACAGGATTGCCTAGGTATTCCTCAAAATTACGGAAGTTATAACAGAAAGTACTTTGCTTTTCATCTGTGCTAACTTCATACTCCAAAAGGAAGAAAATTAAATTACCCTCTTGCAGCCTCACTGTTTATACCAGAAAAATAGGGGAAATAGGAATAATTTGTTTTTTAGAGTATTAAAACCCCCTGAAATAATGGACACACACATATGTTTGTGGTAGGCAGAATGGTACCTGCAAATCTGTAGAAGACCTATTAGAATGCCTTTATAAAAAGAGACTGGGGACAAAGCTACAAAAGCTTTTATGCCGTTTCAAACAATCTTCTTGATCTACCAGTAGTGCCTGCTCTGCAGAAATGGGTGCCTACCTCATGCTGTGATCATAGGGATGTGATATTGCTGATGTCACCAGTTCTTTGAGCAACAAGTTGTGAGTTATGGCCCTCTCCCAAGAGATCCAGTTCGTAGTCGCTCTTAAACCTGGGGACCATTTAATGTCAGAATAGTTGCACAATGTCTTAGTCACTTACCCTGGCTGAAGGTTATGCCCCCTCCCCTGCTTTAAACATCATCTCAGTCTCTGATTAAGTGTCACAAATGGATTTTACAAGTACCAAATTCTGCCTGCAAGTAGAAGGGAGTAATAGGAACTTCTATAGGCTGACAGTAAATCTGGTGTCTCCACAGGTGAATTTGTTTTTCTTATAAAAACTAGGAGATCAGTTCTGCTAATTTCAGTTTAGCTGAATGAAAATTCACTGCACCAGTAATCCCTGTTATTTCAGTGGGACCATGGAGTATAAAGTACTTAAAATACAAGCTACAGGACCTAGCTAAACTACTTAGGTCTAAGAACTGGGGCTAGGTAATGGAGGATAAAAGGAAGGTGAAAGAATTTTAAGTTTTTTAAATTAAAGCATACAATTTCCTAAGGTGCTACGCAGAAGTATGTAACAGAAAATACAGAATAACCACAAGATAATAACAAAAATCCAGATGTTCTTTCAAAAAGATGTATTAATATCATTTAACTTTTTCAAAACTGATGAAAAACAATTTTCTTTTTGTGATCATTGTCCAACATGAACCTTCATAAATATGTGTATGAGTGTGCACTGGTCTGAGGATCTGCGCTGGCGCTCTGCTCAGAAATTGCTCAGGGAGTTGGGGGATAGTCAGCATCAAACACAACATGATGTGACTACAGTATCCAACTGTAGCAAATAGTCAGTTACAAACAGCAAACTTGAAGCTGCAGAGGGAGGACTTCCACAGTAATTCACAAACTGCAATAAAAAATTTGGACAGTTCTGTGTCCTACATGAACACAGAGATCACAGCAAAAACCAAAGCAATCCTTTTGATATTGATAACTTCTAAAGATAAATGCAGAGGTGGAATCATCACATTTATTCTACTGACATTATTCAACTAATGGTATTGGATCTATAAATGTTAAAATAAAAACTTGAAAACCAAAGCAAATATATTATTTGTAACATATAGAATACTTAATCAGGACATCTAGTTTGGACATGGATCTGAAAAGAACTGGCAAGTTGGTATAACATTCTGTTCTGTGCTGCTTTTATTAGAAAGCTACTTCTGGTAGGAACCTTCTGTTGCTTACTTTTAAACAGACATTTAAATCACATTTAATCACAATCATACAACTAGTAGTGCTAATTATTCTGGATAATGCATTTTAACTCGTGATATCAGGGTTTAGAGATGTAACAGAACTAGTAGCGTTATGTAGCATAGAAAATGACTGTTGAGTTTTATTTTTCTGTAAACAGTAATGACTGCAAGCAAGTTGGCACAGCCATGCAAACAAAAAGATACAAGACATGGTGTGAGCTGTACAAGTGCCTTATGTTTGCTTTCTTGCTGGTCAAACTCTTAACAGCCAGTGTAGAAGATATTTCCTGTATTACTCCTGTTATCTGATTTGTTCTGTGCATCACATATTAGTGAGTCCTACTCAAACCAACACTTTGCTTTCTCCTCCATTTTTACAATCTAGACATGGGGCCTTCCTATTAATAACTTAATTTGCAGAAAATCTCACCAATCTTCTTTATATTATACTGTAACTCATTATTTTCCTGTTACTAAAATACTTTAATAAAATTTATATTTCTAATGCTAGAGCTACGGGTGCAGCTTGCTGCACTGCTCTCCAACATATATTTCAGATATCATCTTAAAATGAAAATGTTTTGGAAAAATGAGCACCCAAAAATTTGTATCCCTTCCAAAACCACAATACAAGAGTGTATTCAAAAAAAATACAATTAATAATTTTTTCACTCTGACACTTTCTCTAACACCATGCAGTTTATCTTTCCATGCATCAAATCCTGGATATATACACAACTAAACCAAGGAGTCTATGGGTCATAGCTACAGGCAATTCTCTCTATTTCTGCTTCCTAATTATATCATCATTAGAATATAACCAGTAGCATGTCTTCCAGAGGGGTAACCATTCATTAATGCACACAGATAAGACTGTGGTCCATTGAAAGTAATGAAGTGGAAACATCCACATTAGTTCTAAAGCCCTTGAGACCATGCCTGCGAAATCCTCTGTGGTCCACAAAGCACTGTCAGGCGCTTTCTATTGTAACTGTGCAAGTGAAACAATTATCCACAGTTTGTGGTTCTGTGGAGTCAGAAGGAAAACCTCAGCATCTCATCTGGTATCTTCATATTGTTTAACCTTAACTTCTTTAACTCTCCTAAACAACCTTTTTTAATTTTTTTTTTTTTTTTTATTTTAAGCATCATGGGGTTTTTATTTTCTATCTTCACTTAGTTCACAGTCAAATGAACGCCACCAAGTGGGAAGATGGCTAGACTTCAAATACATAAAAGGGTTCTGTTGGAAAAGGAAATAATGTACTATCCATAGCCTTGATGGAAACAAAACAATGCTAAATTAAACTACATCAAGTAATGCAAGTAGTAGAGTAGCAAAGTGTATATAGTAAAGGCAATGTGAATGTATGCTAAAGCCCCTGAATATACATCTTATGAGTTTGTGGGACCTCTATCACTGGAGCTCTTTAAGGTTGGACATATATCAATATAATTCTTGACAGGTATATTTTAACCTTGTTTTAGAGCAGGGAACAGATTATACAGTCTTAAAATGCCTTCTGGATCTGTTTTCCATACTTCAGTGATTATTTGTTATGTTATGGCAAGATTAGAAAACTCCATTAAAGTTCAGCAATCCAAAGTGCTAATTGCTGTACAAGTACTGTTTTAAGAGGCAAATCTTTCTTTGGAGAATTTATGGTCTCATTTCAGATAAGACACGAGGAGAGGTTATAACAGCCAAAGGAATGGTGGATGTCGGAACAGTAACAGACAAAATAACAGTCTGTTATTTTCAAAGTGCAATTTGTGCTTTCAATCATGTAAAAGGTCTTTAAAAAAATGGTTTTGTGAAATAGACAGCCACTGATATGTCAACCATGCACCTCAGTGATGGGTTACTCTGGCAAAATCCATGAAAGCAGTGTCTATTTGGACAAATAGACAGAGTCACAGAATCACAGAATCAACCAGGTTAGAAAAGACCTCCGAGATCATCGAGTCCAACCCATGACCCAACACCACTCTGTCAACTAGACCATGGCACTAAGTGCCACATCCAGTCTCTTTTTTAAATACCTCCTGTTAGCTTGAGTCTCTGATGTAATATCACAACGGGTAGAAACATGTCTGTTCTTTCTTTCCACACACCTCTCAAACTCCATACCCAATCCTGAGGGCAGCTTGCTTCACAAGCTCAATTTTAATACTCTAAATTGCTCTCTGAAGGGGATTCTCCCTCTCCATAGAATCATAAAACTGTTTAGGTTGGAATAAACCTTTAAGATTACCAAGTCCGACTACTATTGTAAGATATAAGTGTTATCCAATGGGTAACTAAGAGAATGACAATAAGATTCTATAGTCTTGTTCTTTCCCATGTTGTAATTAATGTGAACTATGCATTTTGTTAAAAAGTATATTTTTACTTATTAAAGGCCTGTTCCTTTGCAGTTTCCTTCTATTATATAAGACTTACCACTGTGACTCACAAGCTCATGTTGAAAGGATTCTGCAAAAGGATTCTGTAAAAAAGGAGCCTAATTCCAGAAAGCTTGGCCAAAATTCTTTCTACCACATAAACATCTACATCAAAACATGTAATTTGGGAGCAGTTTACTTCCTTGTGCTAAGCTTGAGGGTTTTTTTTAAAGTTACAGCTAATAATTTTATCTGATAGGAAAAGACTTTTCTGCAGATGTCCCTGAATAAAGACTAAAAAGGTCCTGTTGCATGTTTATAGACAGTGATTTTCAGCAATTTCTTATAACCTAACTTTTCCTCCTTCAATATCTTCATGTTCTTGACTTTAAAGACACAGATACTGTTAGTTTTCTTTTCCCAGCTGATCTAACCTTTCCTGCTGAAATTATCTTTGGCTAAGAACTCACTTCACTCTCAGGTCTCCATTTTCTAAAGCTCCAATTCTTTTAATCATCCTTGTGTTGCACTGGTAGAACGGGTAATAATTCATTTAACCATGAGGCAAATAGAGCAATCCCACCCAGAGTAAAACATTCTGATGATGTAACCCATTATATCAGAGCCTTTAATTTCCCATAATAGGTTAGTCCCCTGAGATGACAGTAACAAGAATTTTTTGTGACAAGATCCAATTCTTTTCTTGTGCTATCTTACAAGTCTTTGGAATAATTTTTTGTTAATATAAACCCCCTGAAAACTTTCTTGAGAAAAGGACTGGTTTGCATAATATGCAGATTATTTCAGTTGCTTGATCACTGTAATAAATGCCAGAGAAGATAAACAACCACTCCCTGCAAATGAAGCATTGCACGCAAATTACATTTTTATTGGAATAACACTTGGCGACCTATTCTGGAACCTCAAATTGATGAGATTTTCCAAACCAGGCACGCTTTCTAATATTAAGTTAATGAATATAAAAAGGAAAAACCTCCACAATTTTTATTTAAAAAAATACATACATAAGAAACCTCATTAAAAACTTGGGATGGAGAATATCACATTGAAAATGCTTGAATAGTCAGAGATTATTACAAAGCACAGAAGAGCAACATTTCATGAATAAATCAAAAGGTATTAAGATTAAACAAACATGTAAAGTTTGAAAATTAAAGGAGGTCAATTATCGAAAGCAACAAATTAATTCAATTTTCATTCAAGCACTTGACATTAAACTTGCTGCTGTAAAAATAAACTCAATTTCAAGGTGTTTGACACAGAAATCCATATTACAAAAAGGTCAGAATTTGTCTCAAAGCTTCAATTCCCTGATTGCTGAGGTAAAATATTTAAAAAAGCTATACATTTGTCCTGAGTGCTATGAGGGGGCTGGATTAAAGTCATATTGTATTCATATCATACCTCATTTTGAATCAAAGAAATCAAGTTGAACAACATTGATCACAACAGAGAAATGACATGCCTATTTGGAAGTAGAAAAGTAGTTATATATGACGTAGTATATTCTTTTTAGACAACAATGTGGGTACTACACACTATTTGAGATGGAATGAAGGCATACTTCTGGTGCTCAATGATATAAGGAAAGATCTGAAAGCATATCAGGCCTGGGAAACAACAGAAGCATGTTTATATGCATTATACTGTGCCACTGTGTTGAGACAAAATATATAACCACATATTTAATATGGCTGGAATGTGGATTTCATCGGTAAGGTACCTATGACAATTTTTTAGTCTATTCGTCTACCATTGAAGAATTATATGAATAGGACCAGGAAACACAAGTCCTCAGTAACTGTGATCTTTTTTTTGCTGCACATATAACGCTCCAGAACAAAAAGAGAACAGGTTTTTGTGTCTATGTAACAAACCTGAACAAATGCACAATTGTAGAGCTGGTAAGTATTTCTTTCAGTGCTTGTCCACACAAAGTTTGCTATGAACAATACACATTTATTCAAAATTTAGAGATGAGGCAAGTGGAAGATGGCATCTGACCTTTCAATCTTTGCAAAGAAATTACTTAGATATGTATATTTATAAAACACTTTACTTAAAACTTGGTAAAGAATTTAATCGATATTATATCAATTTCATCAATATAAATTATTAATATAAATTTCATTAGTATTTTGAAGAATGGCTAATAGCACAGAAACACTGTTTTGGAAATCCACTTTACCATAGGCTTCACTGTATGATGTCTCTGACATTTTAAGCTAATAATGAGAATTAATAAGCTAATAAAAGAGCTAATAATGAGAATTAAAATTTCTCCCATTCTTGCAACAGAGACGTTACCTACTAGAACATGTGCGTGGTCAATGACAAAAAGATACATCTAAGTCTAGATGCCAGTTCAGATCTTCTCTGCCCACTCTAAGCAGTAGTCTCTAGGGAAGGACACATAAAGGATGTAGGTGGTAGAAGGAAATTGGGCATGGGAAGAGAGTAGTTACCTCTTATCAAACTAGGTGTCTAAAAGAATACAGGAATCATACTTTTTTTTTTCCACCTAAATTCTGATTTTTATGAGCCTGTATTTCACCATGAAACGACATCTATGCAGAAAAAAACCCAACAGCCTTGGTACAAGGAATAAGAAAAACCTTATTTATTTCACCAAAAACCATCTAATACACGGCTGATTCTTCAAGTAGTATTGTGTTCCTCAGCAAAGCCTACCCCTTTCACAGCACCTGGGAGGTATAAGCATGAAAATACTCATGCACTCTGGCAGCACTTGAACACACATACCCAGACCTCTGAGCTTTTAACTTGGTGCATACTCATGAAAAGTCATGCAGAGTTAGCTCCAGTTAAATAATATAGTCTTCCTTCGAGAACTATTTTTGTTTGGGTTTTTATTATTCTCCAGGGTTTATCTAAAACTATTTTTTTTTCAAAACAGCAGCTCAATTCCCAAAGGTATCTTCTGCATAAGGTATTTTTAATCTTTATTTTAGGGATAGGGAAGCTTTTAAAAGGAGACAGGGCAACAGACAAGCATGTACTGAGTCTACACTAGCAAAAACCTTAGCTTGTTGTCTGTCTTTTGCTCACAACAATGTACCCTGGCCTTTCAGAGAATCCTTTTCTACAGTGTAAGAATTAAACTTTTCTGGATGTAGTTATTTTAAACCTTTGCAAAACACATGTTTTTGAAGAAATACAGGATTTCATAAAGTGGATTGTCCTATTGCATCAAGCATTTAATAATTCTTATTAAAAATCCTTGCTCGAGGCATTGGCACAGATGCTGTTATTTGTTCTTAGGGATACAGTATTCGAGTTTTTTACGTCAGTAGCACTAGAAAAAATATTTACCTATTTATTAAATGGCTTGTTGAAAATCACCAGACGATAGAACTCTCATGGGAACCCAGGACCTTCTCAACTACCATTACCGATCCAGCTTACCAAGGTTTTCTCAAGTCAAATATGCACATATTTTAAATTACTCCTAGTTTTAGTCAAGACAACTTCCTGTTTATATTGTTTGGTGGTTTTTTTTTTTTATTTCATAGAGTTTCTTTTTGTATTCATTCTGCATTATACGGTTAAATTCTTCATTTTGAGTCGAAAGAAATTTATGCATTTTTATTTGCATGAGCTGCTACAGCTGTACAGTATTCATGTGTTCCTTCTAAGTGCCTGAGAGGGTATCAAACCCAGCAGATACTGTTCAGCGTTACAGAAGAGAAGCAGAACTGAAAAGCATAAAAAAGTCCTCTCTGGGACAATGTCTGAGCTGGGTAGCTTGAAATACTAACAACATGCCATCTGTGTTTTAGTGAGGGTTAGCTGCTCTTTAAATGATTGTGATTAACAGCCTGAGCTTTATGCACTAACAAGCCAAGTTTGATTGTAATTCTTTGGAGAGTAATCATCACTCTACCCTGCAATTATACACAATGAGTGTTGAATTAGAAGCAAAGGAAAAGAACATGAAATAACTTTCAGACTTGGAAAAGCAGGCTATTGAACACAAATCAGAGGTGAGATGACTGGTTAGAACAGTGACTCAACGTAATATTGCTGATATATCGTAAAAATATCAAAAGAAATAACAACTTGAAGAGTTACTGGGAAAAAAATAAGGAACATGTCAGGAACAGAACTTACATTAAATGGGTAGAAAAGCAGCAGATAATTTCAGAAGAAAAAACAAAACAAAACAACAAAACCTCCATAAACATTTGATTTTGCAATGGAATTGTGAACTACAGAACAATTTCGACTTTCCTTCATGCCTTATTTTTTTGGTGAGAGCTAAGTGCTGAATCAACATTTTCACTTGTGCCCACTCACAACAGATGTGCTCTTCCTTTTACTTTCGACTCAATCTGAAACTGTAAGAAGCAAGGCTTACAAACTATATAAAGTTCCATCGAAATCTTTAAGTCAAGGTTAACTTTTTTGAGAAAGGAGGAAGACTACTAAAGGCCAAGAGTTTAGTTTCAACAGAAAATGAGACTAATAACATAGACACAAGGGGATGCTTCTTAAAAGGTGTGAGACAGCAAAAAAAAATTATTAAATTAACACATTTGATTCATCTGTTTAAAGAATGTTTAAGAAACAGATGTCAGTATCTTACAATTGTTAATAATTTCTATTCCTTTATAACAAGTAGTCTATAACAGGTCACACCACACAGAAACTAGAAACTAGTAACTCCTGGAGGTAGTGTGGAACCATGAAAGGACAAATAAAATATGTTTATCAGTTTCCTTCCAAACCCTAAAAGCAAACAGTGCAGTCAAACTTGCATTTGAAGGATTTAAGAGGGGAATATTTATCTTTAGGAAAGTGAAAATGTTCCACCAAAGTGATTGCTTCTTCTCAGTCACGAAGCAGGGCAATTGGGCATTTGACAGTGATTCTGCCTTGAGTCTTACAGTTCCCTTTACAACTTTTTCCCATTCTGTATTCTGCATCAGATCTGGTTTTTCCCTCATTCTTTGATTGTGTAAGACCCAGATCAAGGGAACGTTGAATTTCGCTGCCTCAGGAACAGACCTTGCTGCCACTATACTGAGAAAGAAAAGGAGTTGAAGATGCAGCAAGGCAGAAAAGAATGGTGCGAGACATGGAGTCTGGTTTGCTACACCCACTGCTAACAGAGTAGGTGGGCCAAGGGGGAATCTCTCTCCCAGATTTACAACCTCCTCCATATTTCCTGCCTCTCAGAGAGAGAACCTGTCACCAGCCTGCCTCTGCATAGCTCTGCTTCAGGCAAGACAGACAGCTTGGCCAGAGTGGCTGCTTTTTGCAGAGTGCTACTCAAAGCAACTCCCTGCTCCACACAGGTCTGGAACATCTCACACCTTCACTCCTTCCAGCACTACATAGCTCCCTTCCCTCCCGGAGCTGTTGCATGTTCCCACCATTGTGACTTGTTCTCCTATCCAGTGCATCTACAGTCCTGCTGTATGTATGTATGGCCAGTCTTCGTGAACGAAGATTTGGGAAAGGTCTTTACCCTTCGAGCCTGCGCAGTGGATTTTTTAGGTGAGACACAGTGTGCGCTGAGCTGAGCCCACCCTTTAATCCTGAGGTTCATCTGCCGGGGCCGAGCAAGCTTGGACAGTGGCAGTGAGGTCCTCAGGACGTAGGTTTGTTTAGAGTGACCTTCTCTTAGATGGATGGCCTTGCAGGGCTGACGAGCTCCATCTGGACTACTTTCTGTCTTAAAGGAAGGTTAAAGAAGTTGCCATTTATCAGCCACATGTGCTCTCTAGCCCTATTCTCCAGCAGCATAAACAGCTTTTGCCTACGTCCCTAATCATCCATAATCTTCTCCTTCTTGCCTGATTAGCTTCTATGTTGCCAATTGGATGCTTTTCTTGAGTACCCTCTCCATCACTCCCTGCTTGTCTAACAGCCTGTGGAGAAAGAAATACTTCTCCATTTGTTTTTTAATTTCCTTTTTTTCCCTCCTTTATTTTCTCTAGCTAGGTCAACACTCTCCTCTTCATAATCCTCATCCAAAAAATGCACATTCTTATTTAGGATGTTTACTAATTTCAGGAAAGGGAGTTAAACCTCTGAAGGGCTTTTTGGGGGTTGCCTTTTTTTTTTTTAGTTGCAAAATACTGTCTCATAAACAGTAGGGTTTTCCAGCACCACTGCATACACACACACATCAAAAGGAAAAAAGTATTCCACAGTCATCTGAATTAAATACATCAGATCATCAACAGTGTCCCTTGTCTTGGAATAATTACCTATCCAATTCTGCTGATATTTATCCACAGTCATAGGACAGAGATTTTGCAACACTCTTGTCTTAGGGGAACATAGCATTAACTTGAATTTACATATGACAACTGTTATGAATATTGATTTTGAAATGCAAAGCAAACAAAATCAGCTATTTTTTCATATCTGTCAGCTACCTAATTTTTTAAAATCTAAATCTTTTCTCAATCGCTAAGTCTAATTTATTTATAAAATGAATATCTTGGAACTGGACAGTTATCTTTATCTCAGTTCCTCCATTGGTATGAATGAGACATTTCTTATAATATGAAAAATACTTGCATTTTTACTGTGTTTTCCACTGTCTCTGTGGTAGCTGACAAGATGGTATCTCAGCAACTCTGATCCCTATAGAGGCTCTGAGGTTTCTGAGATGCATTGTTCATGTTCATCAGACTTTACTATACATTCTTCTTCTATTTAGGATTATTCTCTGCAAGAATCATATGGAATATGCCAGAGCTACCATCACACTCCACATTTAACAGTACAAGCACATATAAAAAAATAGGAAGTCTATCTACTGCTTCATAAAGGAGGATGAAACTTTTTCTTTTGTGAATTTTTTCTCTAATAATGCTCACATATATTGCAAGGTCACAGCAGTTCAGATTCTGAACCATGGACCAGGCTCCCATTGAGTTCTGCACATTTGGTAGGAGAACTAGGGAGCACCAGTGAACCCTGAAACATTGCTCAGTACTCTAGACAGCCCTGTCAGAGAACTTCTGTCAGAGCAATACTACTCTTTGTCACTAGACTGGACAGAGAAATGGCTTCCAAAGTCACCACATGTTGACACACACACTCAAACAAATGCCTGCATAAGAATAAAAACCAATGAGAGATAACTCAGATTGTCCCTGTGGACAAGAAAATTCTGAAGGAAAATGCCTTTCTTTGAGCATTAGAATAATGGTGATCCATGGGGTACCAGTTTATTCAGTTGAATTGCTTAGAGGAATCACAGAAAAGCTGCCAATAGAACTATGAACATGTGGCAAAGAAGGAAAAGTATTCTGCCTATTAACGTCTTGCTCCCCCTCGAGTGCAGTTGCATAGTGGATCTTCACCTGGGTAAACAGACCTGGTGGGTATGCTGGCCTATTTCCACAAAATATGAGACAGGTTTCATTTGTATTTCATTATGTAGCCTGGATTATAATGTTTATAGAGGTGCCATGCTAAAATATTAGCCTTTTGCAAAGGTGTCTTCCAATGTAAAGAAGCTTTCCTGAATTACTGCAACCAAAAAACTGCAACCAACAAAGTTTGCTTATATACATGTATACATATATAAATATGTCAAATATATACATTTGGTTATACATATGTATATGCACACTAAAATACCATAACCAATAAAGATTTTGCAACCTATGTTTGCCAGATACTTTGACTGTTATTTTCTTTTCTGTATGAAAGTGATTTTTCTAAAGACTGGTATAATCTCAGCTATAGAGATATCAGGTTTACTGGTTAGATTAAATGATCTAATTATTCTCAAATTCCATAAAAGAAGACCACCCAGCAGCTAAGAACAGAATTATTTTTAAGCCTTATATCTTTGATGCGTGTAATTTACAAATGTGGACTATTTGAACTTTTATTCTAAGATATATGGGTTTGTTTGGCCCAGACCAGAAAAGATAGATTTGGCAGTTCAAAGTAGAAATGTATAGATGTATGAATAAGCTGTGGAAGTAATTTGAAAATAAAGATTATAGTATTTGGTATTAAAAGCTTTGTTTTCAAACAGAGTTTTCCATAATCTATTTAGAGCAAAGACAATCCATGTTCATTTTCCAATTAAGGGTACAGAGTTGAGTGCACTGCACACAATTGTTCTTTAATTCCTTCAGAACAATGTCTGCACATGGAATCAGCAGAATAAATTCTTTTTCCAGTGTAGGAAAGGGAGAAAACAGCACATACCTGTATCTCTAGAATTCCCTATGGTAAGACTTATTTGAAAGACCGTTATTGATTTTCTACATTCACACTTTTTGACAAGTTAGATGCTTTAGAGAAGGAATAATTAGAATAAGAGAAGCAAAGTCCTGTAAAAAAGAATAAACCTGGTACATTTTATCTTTAAGTTTACTGATTAGCAACACATCTGAGTCCCTAGGGAATGAAAAATATTGAGAAAATTGCAATTGTGTTTTACATGCAATATTTGTCATATTTTACTCTCCATTTTGGTAAAGATCTCCCTAAACAGGTCCTGCTAAGAAGAATTGAGATACAAATAAAATTACTCTGTTCAAAAAGGCTCTGCTGTTTATGAACTTGAACGGAATGAGATGTAATCCAATTCCCATCCTGATATTTTGTACAATGGATCTGCGCAGGCAGGAGAATGACACGTTGCCCAGCCTCAATGATGGACAAGGGCTATCGCTGCAACTGGTATGCAGTGTTAATCAGGATGTAACCTTCAAACTCTCCAGAAGAAGTTAATTTTAATATGACAGTGGTGGAAAATATTATATTTCACAACTAACATAAATGTATGCATTTACTACTAATTTAACGTATATTTTAAAATTAACTTCAAAGAAATATTTGATATAAGCTGGAAGTAACAGTAATCTTCAAAGAGACTATTCCAGACTTTCAACCAGAATTCTGTTTCAATAACATAATTAGAATACCAAGGTCACCACTAAATAATCAAAAAATCTGAATTTAAACCACAGAAATGATAAATTGTCTTGAAAACTCCAAGATTACTTTAGAACTTTTTTTTATTTACTTTCTATATTGAGTCAGAAGGTCACATGCTTTAAGTTGGTTTTCCTGTACACAGGATGAAACTAATTGTATTTTTATTTTCTTTTTGGTTTGTTTTAACTAGGAGGATAAATTCCTGTGACTCCCTAATGGCATAAGTCATGTGCACATGTTTGTGCTTATGTTTATCTATCTGTTTGTATATAGATGTATACAGCAGTTGATCAGAAGGTATATTAGAAAATTAGAAAAGCTTGCAATTTTGGAAGTTATGTTAGTTTGGCAAATTTTGGAAAATGTTAGTTTTGACTCTGATAAAGTCTGAGATACTTTTGATTTAGTGTCCAAAGAATTGTATCCAAAGAAAAGGAATGAGGAGGATAAATTCTACCTGAAATTCTGCATTAAGTTAAGACAAAACCACGGAGTTAGAAGATCTATAACTTGAAGGTCTCTTATGGGGAGAGGTGATGTAGGTTAAGATCTCTCAAATACCAACTATAACTCTACTAGAAATAATCAATTGACATTTTATTCCAGGGATCTATTTTTATACAGTGTTTATCTTAGTCATCAGTTAAATTCCAAACAGGCTTGTTTAAGTTTACAATGTAAACATCCCATTGTTATTGTCTTAGAAACTGGCAGTTAAAATGCAATAATCAATGTTTAAAATAGAGCTTTGCTAGAAATAAAGTTATGCCTACATTTTTCAAATACTTTTATATCAATATTTTGAGATTATTAAAAGTATGTGGATTTTCCTAATAAGAAAGCTCTTTTCATGTATTTGCTTTGGGAATATATTTGCAGATATTGAACGCTGCTCTTTTGTGAGCTTCAGAAATAAAATATGCATAAAATTAAAGGCTCCTGCACAGGCAAAATTCTGCATTCTTGCACAGATATTTGATAAGTGAATCCATTTTCTTTGTCACCTTTGAAGAGGACAGCATTTTCTTTTGATGTGTGAATGAAAGAACAAAGCATGTAAAAACTTTCCCAGGTAGATTCCATTATTGTTCTTTGCATTGTTAGTTGGACACTAGTGAAAAGAAGTAGTCATTCAAACTCTTTGCCTGAAGACGGTAGACAGATATGACCATTTAAAATCCAATTATGGTCTCAAAGCAATCCTCAGTCCTGTGTCAGAACCTTATGCAAATGGAAACTGAATGGGAGAGACACTGACCATCAATCAGATACGATGAACAAAATCTCCATTCACAGGAATCTTCAGACATTAAATTAATTTGCTGATGATTAAATAGAAAGTCCCTAACAACCATCTTGTAACATATTTCAGAACAGAAATCCACTAGACTTGAGGTTGGCAACATAAAAGGTCCAGCTTTGATCTGCTTATTTTTGTACAATAAGCTCAAGTGAAGGGCATCACAGGTATCCATGGTTCATCAGGTTGGTTTCTTTTGTCTGGATTAGTAAATCACAGAGAAAGAACCCTTTACTGCATAACATACAGTTTAAGTGGTTGCACACTGGGTCATTAAATCCCCCTAAATGACAGAATGGCCACTGCATAAAGTGATTACTGCATAAAGAGAAACTTAAAACTAGGGTGGTACAGACCTCTGGTTGTGAGAATCACCACATTTACAGTTCCAGCCACTGGCACAGTTGAGTATTCAGGGCATAGGATCACACCCAGCACAGATATGTCAACAGCACATGCTATAAAACTTGTAACCCGGATGCTCCCAGCCCTCAATAGAAGGACTCACTGCAGCTGACAGCACACCCTCCACTTGGATTTCAGGGGACAGGAATTCTAAATGTAGCATAAACTCCCTAGCTTTTGTTCAGTTTTTCCCCATGTGACTGGCACCCAGACTGGATAATCTTTAACTTCTGATTTAAGTGTCTTTGTTCTTACAGAACCTTTATCATGAAATAAAACAAATAGTGACTTCTCTGACCTTTTTTCGTCTTTATTTTTTTAAATTACTTTCAATTTTTTTGCCAGCTTTCCCCTCTTGCTTCCTTCCATGATGTAGATGAAGAAGAAAAAAAGAGTTCTAATTGCCAAAATCAAATGTCAGACCAAAATGTGCTTCCAGATGAATTCACCCTAATTCTTAATAATTCCAAATGATTTCTTCCTTTTTTGTACTTTTTAAAACGCTTTTAACAAAATGTCACTGCACAGTCATATCTTTCTTTCTCACACATATGCAGACACACGCAAATATCACTGACTATAAACTGTGTACAATGAAGATGTAATAAATATAAATGTAGGTTCTTTTTCCATGGTACCTTTTATTTTTCCAAAAGACTAGTCTGCTGATAGACTGACTTACTAAGAGATTTTATTTAAAATCATAAATAACTTGTATCCACTGATCTAAATTAAATTAATATTGTAGAGATAGTGCTACAAGTAAAAATGTAATGAAGAATAATGCAGATTGAACCAAAGCAAGTTTGAAATATTCATCATATAAAGGAATTATCATTCCATTTTACATTCTTAGAGCAATTGACATTGTAATACAAATGCCCTAAAGAGTTGCACTTAGAAAATAAATCTTTGAATCAATGTTAAAACCGTCTTTGTTACCACTTAGAGATTATACGATATGCAGAAATTGTATTCTGTTATGAATGTAAAAATTGAATCAATTAATCTCACCTGTTTATTTCATTCCTTTGACAAGACCCTGAAACACTAACTAAACCAGACCTGTTTGATTCCCAAGAAGAGCTGAGACAGTATGAAAGGCTAGATTATACCCAGCGGTGAATCCAAAAATGCCTTGATAGCCCTGATCTCAGAAGCTTTCCCTGTTATTGGCTCTTTCCAACTATTTTCAGCATACTATGGAACGCACACTGCAAATATGAACAGTCTTTTGACATCATGAAAAGAGCAATTTAACTGAACAAAGAGAGCAGATACATTAATTCAATTTTGAAGAGATGTATGTGTGCATCTTAGATTGACCTCTGAGGCTGAAGCCTCCCTTTTCTGACAGATTACACAGAACACTGAAATTTTTTCTTACCTCTGTCTTTTTTCTTTATCTCTGACTTGATTCCTCCTCAGGCCCTGATCCTTCAGCCTAATTGGTTTTCCGTACTCTCTGATTAGCCACGGAGGTGAGAAGGTCTCCATTTGCAGAGTCAAACCAGGAAAGCAGCCCTGGTACTGCTGTGCCATTCTGGTGGACACTCACCACAGTGAGGGAAGCAGCACAAGGCTCCAAGCTGCAATCCCGTGAGACCACTCTCCTCAGGGCCTGTTTATTACCACAAAGCAACAGCAAATCAGCCACAAAACACATGGCAATGGTCCCCAGAGGCTCTCCAAGGTCCAGTTACCCAGGACAGAGGGTCACACTTCTCCCCCCTGATTATAGTCTTGTTTTTCCCTCTTGCTCCAGAAGCTATATGACCAACCAGGATCACTTTAATGTCTTACTGGTTCTGTTTGCCTCTCACTACAATGTTTGCATCTAAATTCTACAGAAGGAAATTGAAATTCAGTGGAATTTCTGATTGTGAAACAAAATTTCTCAGCCTTAAATGTTCCTGGCAGATATTTTAATGGCCATAAAATTAGGGCTTTTGTTCCCACTGCTAAAAGACAATAGAATATCAATACAAAGGGTTTTCCCAAAACAATAACTGAAAACATTTTCAATCTAGGTATTCTGTATGTTGGCTGACTTATTAGGATACCCTACTCAGCCTCCAGAAATTTATCTGATTGGGCTACTGCCAAAAAATAAAATAATTTGTAATTCAGAGCTCAGAACCACCTACTTTGCTATCTATTACTATTCAACCTCCTACTATAAACATGGTAAAAAACCCACAGAATTTTAAAGCCTGCCTGCATCACAGTCCTTTCCTCCCTCCTCTAATTTGCATTTTTCTTTAAAAGCAGTAACAAATTTAGGACCACCCTTTGGATGTGGTCCAGAGTCAAATGACTTAGAAAACAGGATCTAAAACCGATATATGAGTTTCAACACAAAGCTGCAGTAGAAAAATCCCATCCTGCATTCTAAAAAAGTTCTCTCTTTGTCTTAAAAGGCTATGGCCCATATTAGCCCAACAACGCAGTCTTGAGAAAGCTTTTTCACTTGTGTCTTCCCTACAAATCACAAAACAACCAGTTCCTTGGTGCTGCAGTGCCCTTATGGTACCCTGCCAAAAGGCACCAAGAGCACACAGGAAAGAGTGTTCTTGGCTTAAATGAAGGAGTAGGTGGTGCTTATTTCTACACCAACCTAGCTGTGTTCCAGAGTTCACATGAGGCAACATGAGGCAAACCCACACTGAGGGGTGCATGCAAGGCAAGTATAACAGTATAGACATATCAATCATACATCCAAATTACAGATGAGCCTCAAGGGCAGCATTCTAAACCATACAATCATGTAACTGGTAGACTACAGAAATATGTTGCAGAGTAATAATTAATTCTTGCACTCATACAAGTATAGGCAAATAAAGGTTTGCTATTAGTCCAGCTGCAGTGACTGCTAATCTAATTATTACAATTTCTTCCTCATAATGGCAGAATTGAAGCTGATATGCACGAAGATATCCATTTCTCTGGTGTTTTACTCTGACTTTCTGTGTGCTAGTATGGCAACTCACCAGCTCCTAAACCACTTTATGACTTAAAGTATGGTCGTTTTCTATGAGGTTTTGCCTTTGAAGCATGCCCAGAACTGCCAGAGCCTGTATAGCTAAGCCTCTCTCTCCTCCAGCAGATCAAGGTGCAGATCAGCTGAAGGGCTAGTAGGACCAATAATCTCACACTAACAGCCTACAGTCCAATTTAATTAATTACATTATAGCACTCCTGAAATAAAGCTTAGCCACCTGGTTATATAGCCACCATTCCAGTGGAGGAAGTATCCAGCCTGGATTAGCAAGTTCAAGAGTCATTGTAGCAATTATTCTTCAAATATCAAATATTTTTTTAGCTGAGATACCGGCATTTATTACACAATAAAGAGAGTGGCCAAGTGTCTAGAGACGATCCAAAATGAAGACTGTAGTATTATAAATCAGAATTCACTAGATTTTGTGCTTTTATTTTGAGGAACAAAACATTCTTATTCTGTTTTTTTTCAACAATGAATCAACAATATCCTTAAGTATAAGTCAGGCGTATGGAAGAATCTTTAAATGTTTTGGCATTTTACCAGCTTAGATTTGCTGCGTACTAGACTGACTTTACTTTTACAGCTGCTCTAAATTTTCTCAAAGGTACTACAGATACTGAGAAGAAGTATCCATATAGAATCATAGAGTGCTTTGGATTGGAAGGGACCCTTAAAGATCACCTGGTCCAATCCCCACTTTATCAGGTTACTCAAAGCCCCATCCAACCTGGTCTTGAACAATTCCAATAATGTGGAAACCACAACTTCTCTGGGCATCCTGTTCCAGTGTCTTACAATACATATAATAAAAAATGTCTTCCTGATGTCCAGTCTGACTTGTATTATGTATCCCAAGCTGTTTTTGCCCACATCATCATCAGAACACAGAACTGACCCTAGCTGTTTTGTCTTTTCCTCCCTGTTGCAGAAAATATGTAGTAGACGTAGTTTTGCAACAAGCTATTTTGGTGCTTTCATCTGGTTATGTGGTGCACAACAAGGAAAATTCTGATTGGAATACATGTGTATACATTTATTCTCATGCAATATTCATGACTAGCAGCAGACAGCTAACAGAAAGGATAGGCTGTTATGAGTGTGGAAGTGGAAATCTCTGCCAGGTAGAAGAAACTAACCTTTGCTCCAAAAAAAGTTGGAAAGGTCAAGTTAAAGCTGAGACAGCTTCCCTTACAGGGAACGACCTCCTCTTTGTGTAACTGGTAAAGGAGAAGAGTTACTGCATTGACTGTAGGGAGCCCCTTACCAAATAGGTCAGAGACCACATATTTCAGAAGTTAGACTGTTGTCTATAAAGGGTGTAGTTTCATTTTATAATGAACCCGAACTTGATGTTCAAAGAAATAATGCTGTCAAGAGTTACCCTTTAGAACATTGATCCAGTGCTGGTAAACATCAGAAAGAGGACAGAAAGCTTGCTACAGGTACAAGCTACAGACATTTATGTCATCAAATGGCAGTGAAAACAAAATAAGAATAAAACACACTTGAAAAACTCATATTGCCAAATATTTTTCTCAATAATACAGTACCTGCAAACAAACTGCACTGCTACCCATAAAAAACCGCTCATTTTGACAATCTAAATATTTGCCCGCTAGTCCCAACTGATTTGCCAGAAACAGTGTTAATGTGCTAAGAATGGTAATGCAGTGATTTCGAGCACACTTTTATGCTTCCTTTGATGTTTCAAGTGTCTCAGTTGCTGTCTCTGAACAAGAAAACCACATAATTACTTCTGCAAGGAGACTTGTCATAATCCAATACTTTGTATGGACCTCTTCTTTCTTTAAAATGTGAACTGAAATGTTAACCTAATAGAAAATAGTTGTTCCCTTCGCTTCCCTTCCCAAAATGAGGCACCTAAGTTCAAACCATCCCCGCCTTGTGCTGCTTGCAGACTGCACCCAGCGATGAGATGCTGGTTGGCATGAGACACAGCACAGAAGGGCATGTGCCATTGACTAAGCAGTCAGTCAGGACTTTCGTGGCTCTTTTGAGGCTCTGCCATGGCCCTGTGCTTGGCTTCTTGGGTGTTGGGGGGAAAAAAGCTCAAAAAGCAGTGCTGTCCTTGAGAAGTAGGAACTTACTTCTCAAGGGTCAAGTTCAAGGATGTCTTTCCCCAAATCCCTCTCAAGGTTAAGCAACATTTCTCTGTACAGAAAGCTGTTCATCTAAAGAAGAGAGCTGGACTGAAGGATGACAAAATGCCATTGAAATATAACATCACTAGAGACAAGAAAACCTCTGATGATTTCCTGCAAGGCCAGGAAGCATACAAACTGTTCTGCTTGAAAAGAGAAGAGCTACATCCTGCACAACCATCTTTCATTTCTCTATCCACCCATTCCTTAGCAAGCACAGAGATTAACAGTAAATTTAGAAGCAAACTTGCCTGGTTCAGTCTGGTTCTCTTGGTAGAGAAAGAAAAATGGTCACTGGGAAAAGAGGAATATATGGGAGAAAAGAGTAGCAGCAGCAGTTTTACTTGGAACTAAGGTGACTGCAACAGGAGAGGACGAAACAGCAACCAAAAATTGCTGAGATCTCTGAAAAAAAGAAGTTTCACCCGTGAAAATCCATACATGGTTTGAGTAGACTTTGGTCTCTTGGTTGGATGTTTACTCCCTCCCTCCTTTTACTCCACATTCCGTGTTGCTCACACAACCTTTGCTGTTGCTGTGTTGCACCCAGTCGGACAAGTTAGAAGGTTACCATGACAGTCACTGTCCCTTTTTCACATGAAAACAAATCTCATACTTATCTAGTGTATTTAGATCAAAGTATCTTGGGCAAACATGACTGTTTATGAACTGCAACATGCAGGCTGTGTTATTTTTTGAACTGCTCCAGTTTTAACTACTCCCTGGGCACTGCCAGAGTTTGTCTCCCCAAAGTCACAGAGAAAAACAGTATAGAAATATAAAAAAACCCAAACCTATTGTAAGTAAGTGATGGTGTGAATCAAACACAGGTAGGTCTGTTCATATGAAGGGAGGAAACAATTGTATGAATTGTTTAATGACACAAAATCGCTTAATGACAAAATAAAAGTATTTTCCTTAAATCAGTAAAGCGAGATTCAGGCTAAAAGTATTTTAAAAATTACTAATATATGACGATCCTCAGTGGTACTCAGATATTCATCTTCCATTGGCACTCCCAATTACCATGTGGTAGCTTTATTAGAAAAACAACACAGCTCACAAATTACCAAACATATATCTCTGAATACCTTTTAGAATTAGTTTTCATGCTTGAGTGAACTAAGTAGCAGTTGAGTTTTTTAAAAATATAAATATTCCTGAAAACTGCTGATTCTTTTAAATCCCACCAACCAATAAACTACAAGCACCACTCTAAACTTGCAGTTTGCACTTTCCTTACATAGAAGAATCAACCCCTGTAAGCAAAGTAATCAGGGAGTGCAGAAATATCTATGTAATTACAAAAAAAAAAAAAGGCAAAAAATAAACTTACTTTATCCTCAGAGTCTAATCCTAACAACAGTTGTACATAGTAGTAGTTTTATTTTATTCTGAGTAGAGACAATAAGTAACTTTATTACAGAAAAGTGTTTCCAGGATCAGTTCCCAAATCTATAAAGAAACCATGTTAAGACCTCAGGTAAAGTTGTTTTCTGCATTTACATAGTTTATATTTGAATACAGTTATATAAAAATATGCAATTTACCATTAAAGCTATGTTAGGAAATTGAAAGAATTGCTTGTGGTTTTTTTTCTCCTCCATCAGTTATCAAAAAAGCAATTTGAAATTGAATGAAAAGGGAGATATTGTCTGAACTGTAGGTGTTGTGAAAACTGTGCAGTGAAAATTAAAATACTAGTTTGTGCTGCAGCCATAAATTACTAAACTAATTATCTAGTAGCAGGCATAACCGAATCATTCAAAGGGGTAATTAGCAATCAGACATAATGAGTACTGCTACTATTTCTTGTCATACTGTATTTAGCTTCTGTGCAGCCTAGAGGAACTGAATTATTTCCTACCCTTCTCGGAGGGCATTACTGCTATATTGAGTGCATCAGCCCATATTATTACTCCCAGTAGTTTAATTCTTCACTGGACTGCACAATTCTGATTTCTCCTGTCAAAGTTTTGCCTGATCTCCTGGGTCTTTTTAAGCAGGTATCATCTTCATAGTTTCCTCCTTGGCCTTAGTATGCAGTAAACTGCAATGTAATCAAATTACATGGTTCTTTTATTGTTTTTATTGTATTCCTGTCCATGAACATATGCTACATCATATAGATCACATTTTCTACAGCCCTAGGATACTATAGATTGTAAAATGGAGGACTTGAAAAAAACTACATATCCTGAGACCATAGAGGGTAGTTAGACTGATAATGACCTTTAAGATAAGAAGGTGCAAATACACATATGCCCTTGATCAAAGGTAGTTTTGTAAAAAACCCATTTTTTTTCTAGTGAGTTCAACACTCACACTTCACAAGAAGAAATAAAAACTTCAAAAAACAAGCAAGTGTTGCTTTTATTTGGAAAAAATATAGCACAGAGAATCAAGATTCTTCAGTTAATATATTCTGTTTGGAGTCTGCTTTAATTTTGTCTTTGAATGTGAAAGTTTGTTTTCAGCTAGACAATCATAAAATCATAGAATATGCTGAGTTGGATGGGACTCATCAGGATCATCGAATCCAACCTGGCCCCACACAGGACAGTCGAAGAATCACATCATGTACCTGAGAGCATTGTCCAAAAAATTCTTGAACTCTGTTAGTCTTGATGCTGTGACCACTTCGGTGGGGAGCCTGTTCCAGTGCCCAACCACCCTCTGGGTGAAAAACTTTCTCTCAATAAGCAACCTAAGCCTCTCCTGACTCAGCTTCATGCTGTCTCCTCAAGTCCTGTTGCTGATCACCAGTGAAAAGACTGGTTCCTGCTTATCCTTTTCCCCCTGTGAGGATGTTAAGGACCGCAATGAGATCTCCTCTCAGTCTCCTCTTCTCTAGGCTGAACAGACCAACCGCTCTCATATCTTACTGTCGCAAGCTGCACATTACTGATCGGTTCTCATTTTGCTCAAAGTTTTTGTACATGCACATACTCAAGGATATATCACAGAGTTCAGTAGAACATTTCTTTAAGAAAATCAGATTCTACCAATGTCCTTGCATTTTTGCAGCGCAGGTCAAGAACCATCTACTATTATGCATCAGTATTTCACCTATGAAAACTGGTGGAAGAAGAATGTTGATATGAAAACTTCAGAGCTTCAAATATTATAAATTTAATATATTACGTTAATATCATATGTAATGATAAATAATATCAATAAGTAATAGTTGATTAAGTATCAGTGTTCAAGTTTTCTTTCATCATCTGGAGCTTCACGCAAAATTTTCTGCTGCCCTGCAACAACTATCAAGGTTTCTACCTGTTTCTCAAGTTTCTATGGAGTGATCAAATCCTTATTTGCAGGAATCTGGTCTAATACCAAGTTGCCAAGCTTGAACTCCTTGCAACGAGTTGATACAAGGTGGTAATAATGCAGAAATCATTGGAACTATTTTCAAGGAGATATCTCCACACTAAGTATAGTATAACTCACATACTAGCATGAGTAGGGCCCACTTCCCTCTACAACAATTCTTTTTTTTCTTTTGAAACTTGAAATGAGACTAATGTTTGCTATTGTGGTAGAAGGAAATGGAGAATTACAGGGCAGGGTTATTGACCAGTCTGCCCGTGGATGGGTTCTTCATCACATCATTTGCTTACTTTCTTTTGTGCTTCTACAAAGGCCAAGATTTGGCACATAATTGTTTTGCCCACATTCCCACAAACAGATTATTTAGTGCCAAATTAGCATTCATGGATGAGCAAACACTGACTGCAACACCAGGGCTGCCCCATTCAAAAAGCAGAACAGAAATTTTATGAGTTGCATCTACTTTTTAGTCAGTATTCATGCGGCAGTAGTAGCCCCTCTCTGAATGAAGTGTTTACTTGAGCCAAATCTGAGTTTGCTCCATTAGTTTCTAGAATCTGTTACTTTTATTTGAAGAGCCTCACCCTGAAACTGCTCAGCCCCAAACATCTACATGTGTGTATTAGTTGGTAGGCTGAAAAGAGTTTATTGTATTTTCTTTTTTGGTCAGGTACTCCTGAAGATGCATTGTGTTTGAACTAAAGTCTTTAGGAGTTATGACAGAGGCTTCCTTGCACCAAAACAACCTGTTACATGGCTTTGGACTGCATTGGTCTTTACCTTTAGATAGCATCCAAGGTGTTAGTGCTCCAGTCCTGAATACACTCACTGAGGCTATGCAGATGCACATACAGAGCTCAAAATAAAACAGGTTATTAGTTGTCTTTATGAAACAAATATATTACAACTTCAGAAATCACATGGTTTTAACTAGAGTGTTATTAGTCATAGAAAGAAGGAACTTTGAATTCACATAATTTTTGTTCAATCTTGTTAAAAAGAAGTGATTTTTAACAAGTTACTGAAATTTCTCTATAGAAAGAAGTGGAAAATAGTAAACCTTGTTTAGGAAAGTAAACTAAACTATAATTTTTATTTGTAATAATTGTTGTTTCCATATTGCCATGCACATTGTCAGGGAAAATTGTGAATTCAACCTTATTTGTTTATTGCATTTCCTGAACACTCTCTCAAACTTTCTTCTCTGTTTAAAAACACAGTAATAAGATAGAATAAGTAAATGATTAGGGTTAGGTAGATGTCCTCAAACTACTCTTAAATGGATCACAGTTGAAATTCGTGATTATACTTTCACTAGTTCTCCTCACTGGACAATTTTTTGAATTTGTGCAACAATAAAAGTTAAGCCTTTATTCTCACTGCAATTTAATTTTTATGTAATCCTTCCATGGAATGATCTATAGCATTCTTTTTTGATGTCGAGTGGTCACTATAAAAGCTAATATTCTTTCAAGAAATTTGAAGTTCCCTGTTTTCTTTTTTATTCATCTCCTCACTTCATCTTGCCTTCTCTTTTTGCTATCAAAAGAAGAATTAGGGCATTTTTATTCAAAATGCACATCACACAGATGGGTTAAAGCTTTTCCACTTTGATCTCTTAAAAACCTCTGAAACTTCTTGATCAAAGAACTCCTTCCTCAGATCTGTCCTGCAGCACTGGGCTGTTTCACTGAAATTGAAGAGAATAGGGCTGTTCCCAGGAGCATATCTTGCATGGTTGGCCTTGAACAAATGGCAGGGTAATAATGTTCACCAGCTGCATTCATATTTCCTCTTTCTGAGCAGTTGTTTCCTCATTATCAAGTTTTCCATATCTTCAGCAATTGATGTTTCTACTATGTAAAATCTGCCTTCACGTTCTGAAAATATGAAGATTTAAACAATCTTAATTTATTTTACACACTTTCTATTAAAATAATTTCATTTCAATCAAGTGATAGTAGATTTTATACCTGACAGCTATGTCACAACATATTTCTAATCAGTAGATTTTTCTCCTCTTTAAAATATTTATTTACAATAGTCAGTGTTGGCTGCATTAAGAAGAAACTTTTACTTGCAGTTTAAATTTGGACAAATAACAGCCTGAAAAAAGTTAAAAAAGGCATTATGTATACTTTTTTACAAAACAAACACAAATCCACCAAAGTTAAATTTTTTTTTAATGTTCTAACCGTCTTACCAGAAGCAAATTAAATATAGAAAGAATGTAGAATGTGGAAATGTATGTACTTCAGTTCTGGTTCTACCTCTGTGATTTCAACAGAATTGTTTTAGGCTTGACCTACGCCTCTGCATCCAGTCTTGTCCTACTGGCTAGATACTCTCCTTTAATTGTTCTGTTGCCTGTGGCCTCTCTTAATCCTGGGAAGCATCACATTACTATGGTGTATTGCACTCTAGATGTATCTTTCCATAAAGTAGCCAGGGAAGGCATAAATGTTTCTTCTTAAACATTTTACCTAAGTGTGAACTTGATTTTATACACTATCATTTAAAGCACAGCTGTAACCTTTATTTAAATACCAAATTGAACTTTGAGATTCATTAAGGCTGAACAAGATAAATGTTTCTTCCTTTCCTTTTCCACACTGCCAGCCCAGCAATTGTTGGTTCTGACCTGATGTGGAACCGAGATAAATTTCGTCTTAAAACCACAGGACCTCTTCCCACATCCGTATGCCACCACAATTAGAGCAAAATATCACTGTGGTAAAACAATCTGTCTCAATTCTGAAGGTGATTGTCTAATGACTCTTTAAATATTATTCTGACCATTTACCATACAAATCTGTTGGTATCCACCTTCTCATCTCTTTCCATGCATTTAACTGTGTTTTACGTAAACATGTAAACCTCAGGTGACAAAGAGCTCAGCCTTTCATTGAGAACAAACCAAAACTTTTAGGGTCTTTTAACACTCAAGAGCTTTGAGCATGTGAAACGTGTGATTAAATTGCTCTAAGAGCAGCATACCAAAACTTATGAGAGCAATCTTAGAATCGTAATTCCTAATAAGTGAAGTTCCCGCAGGACACTTCGGTGGGAAAAAATAACCAAACATGACTGGTGTCTTTTTGGATGCAGATAGTTCTAGCCCCATTGCTTTCTGGGAGCAGGAAGAGGAATGGAAGAAAACCGCATTCTTCTTCAAAGAGATTGCAAAAGTTTTGGAGATAGAGACCTTGGGTGATTGTGTACTGAGTCTTGAAATCATACATTATACACAGTCACAAAGAAAAGTCGGATAAAGGACCACAAATTAACTTTTTGAGATTTAATTAACTGACATAAAATAATGTTTCGAAACACTAACTTGACTACTTTGATGGCAGATTTTAAGACACATTTTCAGAAATTCCCAAAATTTCTGTAGAAATTTTTTCTAAATGTCATCAGGTTTTGTTCTTCATCAAAAACTGCTACATGTCACATCTAATATATCTTCCAGCACAGCAGAATAGTGAAAGAAAAAACAGAAGGCACTTTTAGAAACACACTTTTAAAAACCATCTGTATTCCTAAAGTTCCCTCCTGGACTAAACTTAGTCATATGATTGCAACTGAAATGACAAATACTTAAGGCAGAAAATATACCCTGAGATACAGTTCAGCAGCTGGAGTCCAGTACATATTTGTAGGCAGAATTTGCCCTAAAGAAGTAAAATAAAGAACAGTCTTATAACCCTGAAGAGTGGGTGTGGGAGGTGTCACACCTAAATGTGACACCAAGAGAACACAGTACCAAAGCTACATCTAGTAGATTAGAATCTAGATAGTTAAAGTAAAATATTTTTAATATAAATATATATTGCATATAATGTAAAATTCAAGAAAATATTTTTCCAGTTGTCTAGATAAGGCTAATAAATTTTCTTTCTTATATTGCAGGTAAATAGTACCTACTTTTGCTACTCTGCAGTGAGTATACTTTTGAGCTAGTAAGGACACATTATGGGTGAGCTTTTCAGCTATGAAACATACCAGCTTTTGAATCTATAGTTAACCATTGTTCTTCATACTGCTTTTACTTCGCAAAAGTATAAACAGCTTAATATGTCATTCTTTTTTCCATAATGATTTGTTTCTAAAAAAATTTAAAGAGGCTATTCTCACTAATAGGTCTAGAAATTACCCCCATACTATCAAGCCATTCTTATTCTCAATACTTTTCATGTTCTCAGCATCAGAATACTATGCTTGTTATGCAAAAACTCTGAACTTTCTAACTTTACATCCCTTCCAGCACTGTAACTGTATCCTTTTCTAGGCTGCTTTAAAAATCTTAATAGATTGAAATCTATTGTATTCAGAAATGAATATTCACACATATTCCACATAAACTCATATTTCCTTTGATTTCAAATGCTGCATAAAAAATACATCAATTTATCTGCTATTTATATTTTAATTTGCAGAAAAGAAACAGAAAATCTTGCATGATGAGTTCAGCTACTGTCAT
Source organism: Chiroxiphia lanceolata (assembly GCF_009829145.1). Lineage (NCBI taxonomy): Eukaryota > Metazoa > Chordata > Aves > Passeriformes > Pipridae > Chiroxiphia > Chiroxiphia lanceolata. The sequence goes on from NC_045637.1 coordinate 28,552,410, forward strand.
CTTATTACAGACATTGCTTTTGCTTTAGAACATGCCTAAATCCAGCTCCAAACTGAACTATTGTTATTATTTAAAACATCATGATGGCAGCATTGCTTCAAAGATTGACATCTACTTTCTCAAGTTCAACATTAGACCTCACATTCATTTTGCGAAATTAATATCCTTCAAAAGTTGTAATGTATCCATTTTCTAATGACAATATGCAGTTGTATCAGAAATTGCAGGAAAGCTCAGCATACTCCTTTGAAATATTTTCTTTCAGCACCATTTCCAGCTTCAAAATACTTCAAAGAAAACACTTTTGTGCTTCATCTCAAAATGGATGAATAAAATAAAAAATAGATACAAATTCTTTAATCTCCTAGATTAAAGTCTGATTATAGTCTGATTTCACAGCACTCTTTCTTCAGGTTTTAGAAAGTAAATATTCACTCCATATATATTTCTACTAAATACAGAGCAAAGACACAGAAACAAAGTTAGTAAGGCTTCTAAATACAAATAATTATTGTATTCTTATTCAATCAAACTTCAGATTCCCATGGTCAAGTAAATACTATAAGGAAACTGATATGATGAAACCCAGACAGAATTAAGGTTTGGTTTGTTGTTTGGGGCTCTTTTTTTAGTAGTGTATTACATAGAAGATGGAATTAAAGTCTTAGCAGGTAAAAAAGCACATGCCCATTAAGGTAGACCTGTTCTCTGTTTTTACTGGAAGTTTTCACTTACAAACAGGACCAGAACTATCAAGGTTCCTGTGCTAGAAGAGTTTTGATAAGAGCTTTAGACAAAACCAGCACAATATTCACGGAAAGAGCATTGCATAGCTTTGAGCTACTGACATGTACATCAGCAGTTCAGCATACTGTTGTAGCTACATATTTTAGTGGCCACTTGCCTGCACGGGACCTATGGCTCCCCTGGTTAGGTTTAACACAAACTTAACAGAAATTTGCAACATCCATATTACCATTATACAGCTTCTTACCGTACCTCTGCCTTATTTTTATATTGAGAGCATTCCAGAGGGGATCAAAGCTTGCATAAGCAAGCTATTTTCAGAGAAGCCAGTTCGTCATAAATCAACGAAGCAGTCTCCGAGACAGTAAGGCTTGTTGGCAGAGATAGGAGTCTTGTATCTAATATAACACGTCTAGCATAGGCAAACATCACGGTGTGAAAGCTTCTGGAGACAAGTGTTATAATAGCTGTCTGTAGCACTGACTGCTACAGAAAAAGAAAATAATACAAAAGGAAGAAAAATCCAAATATTTTCTTAACTAAGTAATCCAAGTCAAAGACGAACAGGGGGTAATTATGTTTTTATTAATGGATTCAGATTATCCTAAAAACACCAGATCACTTCTCTCTTGGAAAGCTATATTGCTAGCTCATTTCTGACAGGAGGAAAAATGTTCAGATGTCTTCCCCAAAGGAAAAAACCATTTGTATACAACTTGACCTACCAGAAGTTTTGAAAATGATGGATTGTCTACTTGTCCTTGACCATAACCTCAGAATCCTGTCTCCAGTGGACACTTCAAAGCTCATAACAATAGCTCTTAAAGTAGATTTAGAAAAGAATAGCTAAAGAGTTGCTATTATTAGAACATGAGTTTAATTTTGCAGAAAGTTCAAGTACTGGATTCAATAGCCTGAAAAAGATGCTACATTACAGGGCCCAGATCATTGCCTCTGGCAGTCCTAGAATAAAAAAATATGTATAAAAAAAAAAAAATCATAGAATCATAGAATAAACTGGGTTGGAAAGGACCTCTGAAATCATCAAGTCCAACCCTTGATCCAACACTGCTGTGATTATTAGACCATGGCACTAAGCGCCACATCCAGTCTCATAAAAACCTCCAGGGATGGTGAATCCACCACCTCCCTGGGCAGCACATTCCAATGATAAATTACTCTCTTCATAAAAAATTTCTTCCCAATATCCAGTCTAAACCTCCCCTGGCACAGCTTAAGACCATACCCTCTTGTCCTACTGCTGGATGCCTGGGAAAAGAGATCGGGGCCCACCTGGCTACAACCTCCTTTCAGGTAGTCGTAGTGATGAGGTCTCCCCTGAGCTTCCTCTTCTCCAGGCTCTCAGCTCCCTCAGCCTCTCCTCACAGGACTTGTGCTCCAGTCCCTTTACCAGCCTCGTTGCTCTTCTCTGGACTTTCTCCAGCACCCCAATATCCTTCCTGAACTGAGGGGCCCAGAGCTGGACACGGTTTTATATCAATTATACCACCGAAAAATATTCAAATCACAGAATCTTAGATACACACAAGTTATTGGAAAATTATGACGTCTGAGTTATTGAAATTTTCCTCCCTTCATGAATCATTGGAAATCACAGATTTTTTTAACTAAAAATCTTACTGATTTTTTAGGTCTCATGGCTGAAAGGAAATACCTGCAATTGAAACTTTGGAAAAAGCAGCAGTTTAAAGCTTTGCTTTTAGAAAATGGCTATATTTTGAGTTTTGAAGTTGGGCAAAACTGCAGTTTTGCCTCACATTAATTAATTTTTCTAGTCCTGTATTAAATACTGCACACACATCATTTGTGAAAGTGGAGAACATTCAAGGTCTAACTCCTCTTTGGGATGATCTATAGAGATTTTTTTTTACTCTTTGACCTGTTGTATTCATAACTATACACAAAACATGCAGAAGATTCACCTCTCATCTAAAATTTCCAACCATCTGCTAAAACAGAAAGACCTATGACACTAGATAGTATTCAATTTACAATCTGTGGTTATTTCTAACTACCGGGAAGGTTTATCTGTTATTTTGAAAGGAAAAACCTACCAAGTTGTATTTCTGATGCATGTTTCCTGTGGCCTTTATGTTTCTTTCAAGTTTGCCTCTAAGACAACAGCAGTAGAATGGTAGTGGATGCTGCATAAAGCACTTCAACAGTCTGAAGTGTAAGGGGGAGCTTATAGCTGAAGAAAAAGTACACCCGTGTTTTCAAGCACTGATTCGGTTAATTAGAACATAGATTGGTTAAAAACCACCATATGCCAACTACAAAGCCCAGTTTTGAAGGCCTTGGGAAGAACTCTCTTCATCATCATTGTTATTATCATCATTATTATTGAAACCATGCAATAGAAAAGCATTTAGGTCAGCATAACAGAGCAGAAATTAACACAAGCTTTGGAGAAGTCAACCTGTTTACAAGGAGGACAACCCTGAAATCACACATGGCAGACATGACTGAACTCACAGCTAAAAGGCACACATGGATTTCTTCTCTGTGCCACACTTTGAGTAGTGTAAAATAGACATTTCAATAAGGGTAAGATGTCACTCATTTAATAATAACAAAATCACAAAGTAAGCAGGGAAGCGTAAATATTACAGGATAAGTTTCAAGTCTGTTACCTTTTTAACTGTTCTAACAATAATCATTACTCTCAGGCTGCTCAAGGAGTTGAAATAGCTGTAATCTTTCAGAAACAATTCAGTGAGTTAAATTTACCATTAAATAATAGACCAAGAATGTACAAATAGTTCATTGCATTATTTCGGCTGACTCCCTTTTGCTTTCCTTTGTATAAAGACAGCTCCCTTACCCCATCAGTATACCAAATTCTCAGAACTGTAAAAATTCAATCTCCCAGTCTCAATCCACACACACATATTGGTTTACACAGCTAGTAATTAATTTAGAGTGTAATAGCTCATTTGTAATCAATATAGTACCTTGCTCTTCCAGAAAAGTTGTGTAACTATTCACGATATATACTGTCAGCTACTCACATGAGCCAGCCATGTACCAGTGAGGATTGCAGAAAAATTGTTACAATTACTAAGAGATTAGTATCAACCACAATTCCTAATGCCTGTAAGTAGGTAGGTAGACGGACCCCCTCCTTTTCCTCCTCTTCTCAACTCCAGATAACATACGCTACTGCTTAATATTAAGCATGGAATATCAGAGTATTATTTGTTACTTGTATACGTTAACCTTTATTTCTTAATGTAATATTTTTTTGATCATAACACAGATGGATTTTTTAAGTACTAATTAGGGAGTGGGAGGGATCAGCTGAGTAAGGCATACTAGTGAGGATTCACAGAGCATTATTTTGGCATTAGGCCATAAATCTTTATACTGAAAGAAATAAAACCAATGAAGTAATGGTCTGAAAGCTTGAGATCAGCACAAATACCTTGGCTGAGTCAGAAATGAATATTCAGTAAAGAAGCAAACACTGAAGTCTTAACAGCTGAAACTAATTATTAGGAAGTTTTTGCTGTGGCTTAAGACAGTTTGTACCCTAAACTCTCAGTATTAGTAAACTAAGCAATATTTTTTCCAAGTTATATCCTTATAAATTAGGGCCTGATTATCTCATTTACTCTTCACATCAGAAATAAGATGATCTAAAACCCGTAAAAACCAGAATAGAACCCACTGATAATGAAACAAATTCATAAACATAAAATAACACAGATAAATGTCTGTGGTTTCTTTAAATCATGGTTTGAAAAGAACTTCTGAAACATGTGTAGAAGTGTCAAGTGCTTAAAAGTTTTGATGGGCTGTGTTTAGGTTTTTATTTTAGAAATAGCAAACTTCTTATAAACATACAAAATCATTTATGAAGATATAAAACAGCTGCAGGTATGTTTCAGTACTAAATAAACATCATAGAATAGGATTTCTGGATGTGTTTTCTCATTTTGTAATTAAAAATTAAAAGTATGTTTTCTACCTAATCAGAAATTTAAGGTATTTTTATATGTATGGATTTGAAGGCACATGAAATAGTTTAGTAACCCATTTGATTGAGTTGAATTGAATCAAGTTTCCAGAAGTGCAGTCTTAGAAACCCGTTAATTTCAAAGTATCCAAAGTTCTCTAAGTCCCGGATAAAACACAGATTGAGTCACATTTACAGAGTTCCATATGTAAGTCCTCCGTGTTTCTGTACTCCTTGATGTCATGTCAATGAACACTATCTTTAAGTCTGAGAAACTATTGCAGTGGTATTAGATTCCCTATTGTTTTTTGGATACTCTAAAACTGTTCACGATAATGACTTGCTATACATTGCCCCTGGCTCACGCATTTTTTCCTTTTACTGGGCATGCAACAGGATGAGTTTAAACACTGTACTGAATCATTCTTTCACTTGTTTGGACTTACAATACTTTTTACAATTCCCCCATAGTCCCTGAGCTGCATGCAGAGACTTTGATCATCTGCTCACAAGAGCACAGAGTACTTTAAAAGAAATGTTTATCAGGACATGATGGAGATAAATTTACTTTCTCCTAATTAACAAAAACTGAGTGGATGCACTAAACATTCACATTGAACAAAGCAAACCCTGGCCAATCTCAAAATTTCTATAGGGAGATTACTTTCTAATTCTCACTATTCTTTTAATTGAAACAACTGAAAGAAACATTCTCAGAAAGAATATACTTCATTGTCATTATTACGGCTTCTAGAAAAAACATGCAGTGGCATTTCTCAGTTGAAACTTCACAAAAATTTATTAGCATCTAGGAAATGAGCAATTAAACAAAGAAAACAAACATTTGAAACCAACAGGATTACCTAGGCACATGATTTCAAGGAATTCTAAAATATGAGTAATAAACACCCAGAATTTACATAACAGGCACTCATATTCTGGAAAGCTGGTTGCTCCCACAATGCATCAGGAGTTCTGCTTAAAACAGAACAAATGAATGCTAAGGTGTAAGTCTACTCTTTTTTAAGCATCACAGTTTAAAAAGGAAAAAAAAACCAAACAACAAACTATCAAGAAGCTAGTCCAGTATCCCAAGGATATTAAGAATGTTCCAGTTCCTGTTGTACCTGAGATATGAGCATTACCATCCTCTGGTGTTATTCCTGATCTTAAAAACTCCAGACACTAACCCACTTTAAATCTCAGCTGCTCATTTATTGCTGTTATTTTTCACTTGTTCAAGTCAACCTAAGATGCTAGACTACAGCTGAAGCACAGCTGACCTTCAGTCCTCCTCTCCAAGTGCTAAACATAACCACCACACTGTTCATAATTGCAGCAGATGGTTATAGGCTTAATATGCACATGTGAACTTTGTAAGGTCTGCTCTCATTTCCAAAGAAAAGATGTGGAAATGTATCATTCATTCAAGGTCATTGAAGCCTTTCCCTTGCTCTCCAACTTAAGGGGGAGAGGCAGCAGCGTTCAGGAGGGTGAGGATAAGAGAAAAGCTGGTTCCAGTATTTTGTTTCTTATTTATTTATTTTAAAGGCTACTCCACCTCTCCATCTATGACAACTGGTTTCTTAATTTCATCATAAGAATTTAATAATCGATAGTGATTACTAATGCTGCAGATAATTGTTGTGGTTTAACCCTGACTGGAAACTAAGTATCACATAGCTGCTCGTTAATTGTCCGCCCACTGCAAGTCGTATGGAGAGGAGAATTAGGGAAAATAAAAGAGGGCTTATGGGTTGAGATAAGAATAGTTTAATAATTGAAACAAAGTAGAATATACTAATAATACTAATGATGATGATGATAATTATAAAAATAACAATAATAAAAAAAAATAAGAGAGAGAGAGATGACCGATGCCCAGCCCATCCCAAGCAGCAATTGGCCCTTCCTGGACAACTATCCCCAGTGTATATACTGAACATTATGTTCTATGGTATGGAATATCCTTTTGGCCAGTTTAGCTCAGCTGTCCTGGCTGTGCTTCCATATGGCTTCTCATGCATCTGCTCACCTGCAGAGCACAGGAAACTGAAAAGTCCTTGATTTACAGTAAGAAATGCTCGCAACAGTTAATACATCACCGTATTATCAATATTATTCTCATCCTAAATTCAAAATACAGAATTGTACCAGCTATTAAGAAAAAAATTAACTCTATCCCAGCTGAAACTGGAATAATGGTCATCATTAATAATTGTCTCCACTTCTACTAAATGAAAAGTCCCTTTGATTTAGCACATGAAATGCAGCAGCTTAGTCTCAAACAGTTCAAGTTAGTTTTAAAAATCACACTACCTTTCTTCAAGTAGCTTTTATTTCCCACCTAACCACTTCTAAATATATTTTTTATTATTTCCTTTGTACATTAACTTTCTCGTCTCATGGACATATTGGAATATGAACCTGTGATTATATTAATGAATACAAATCACTCTCTACATTGGATAATGAGCATTATACTGACTATTGTAGCATGCCTCATCATTATAACAAATTATTAAATACCCAATTACTGTCAGTGTTAATGTATCTTGATTTTGTTCTCTATTTCAGTCCTATGTTATGAGAAACCTTGCTTGTATTTACTAGCATTTAGCAAATTTAAGAAATCAGAAGGAAAATTTAAAGCAGGTGGTTTTCTCAAATGTCATGACAATGCTAGTGTAAATGAAGACCTGTACAGCTGTGAAGTGCAATGGCATAAGCACGAGAAGCAGAGTCGTGGAAGTGGGTTTTTGTGATGTTGATTATATCAATGGCATATAAAGTGTGGTTATCACCTTTTCAACATTGGATAATTTAAGCTACTTCCGGGCAGGTTTTGAACTGCTGTATCAAAGATTTTCATAGGAAAAAACCCACTTATTAGATAAGTATATTCCTAATCCTGCAAAGTCATCAAATGCCTGGACAGATGACATCTTGTATATCTTTCTTTTTTTTTTTAATCCAATTTGGAACATCTGAAATCTCTTTATGGAATGAGTTAATAGTAAACAGCAGAATAATTGCCTCCAATTTCAATATAATCATCCTGTGAAAATAATAAATAAAAGGGGGGAAATGGGGGAAAACCTCTCACAAAAATATCCAATATCATGAGAGGAAGCCCTAATACATAGGAAGGAAAGAGGTTTTAAAGCCTAGGAGGAGAAGCTGTAAGAGGAACCCAAGGAAATTCTTCCCACTGAAGAAAAATATAAGTCAAAAGGTTCATACAAGCATGTTCAAAAGTTTGAAGTTGAAGAAAAATTTTATTTCTTTTCAGGTAAGGGAAAACCCAAATACGGACAGATTCTGTCATACATTGATATTTGTAGTGCAAAATCTAGGCATCCAGAAACAAAAGAAGATATAAGGAGACTTTGGAAATTATGAAGACAGAAAACACAAATATGAACTCAATAACCTCACAGTTTGTTCTTTGATCTATCATCTACAAAGTCTGCCTCATAACTCCACCTCTGGTGATGAGCCAAGCTAACATGTCTGCTCCAAAGAATCAAAATTTTCAAATCATAGAATCATTACAGTTGGAAAACACCTCCAAGGTAATTGAGTTCAACCTTTGACCGAATACCACCATTTAAACTAAACCACAGCACTAAGCGCCATGTCCAGTCATTTTTTGAACACTTCCATGGATGGTGACCCTACCACTTCCCTGGGCAGCCTGGGCAAATGAAGAATTTTTTCCTAATACCAATCTAAACCTCCCCTGGTGCAATGTGAGGCCATTTCTTCTTGTCCTGTTGCTTGTTGTCTGGAAGAAGAGCCTACCTACAATCTCTTTTCAGGTAGATGTAGAGACTAGAGTGATAATGTCTCTCTTGCACCTTCTTTTCTCCAGGCTAAACTCCAGCTCCCTCAACCACTCCTCATATGACTTACTCTGTAGACCCTAATGTTGATGTGACAGCTGAAAATAAGAACAGGATGATGACAGAAGAGAGAAAATAAAAGAACCCACACGCCCAGAAGGTAAACAAAAATGTCTGAGAAGCCCATTACACAATGTGACTTTTTCTTTTGATCCTCTGGCTGGTAGATACATAGCAGTGATGAAGAACCTTCAACCAGCACACTTGAGTGAAAGTTTCAATGTCATTGTGAAGTACTCACAATTGCATGGGTATATGGTCTTTGCAGCTACTGCCTTGAGCTCCAAGTACAGCAGAATTCTTTACACAAAGCTATCCTTTACATTAGACTATGATTGGACTATGGAGGAGACTGTGATTGGATTATGAAGGAGACTATGATCGAACTATGAAGGAGACTATGATCCTCGTTTCAAGGAGGATTTTTCTTGCTTAAATATTAAACCACATAGTGAATATGTTGCATCAGCCATCATATGTCTGTGGAAGCTGTCACTAACAACCCTGATAGACTTTCAGACTTAAGTTTTCTTTGAACTCTACTGTCCCTCAAGTTCTGCTGCTCCTGAAGGCTTTACCGTCCTATCATCTGACATTTTCAAGGCTGATATAATAGCCATGACAACCTAAATGGACATTGAAAGTGTATAAGTTCAGCTTCTAGCAGTTAAGAGTACGAAGAGCTCACATGTTAGATGAACTTCTGCCACCCTCTGCCACAACCAATGCCTTACGCAGAATTTTTGCTCATCTTCAGCTGAACCTAGCAGCAATCAGTTTTGAGACAGTGTCAAAGGAAAGGAATTTTGGATTTGTCTTTCAGAAGTAATGCAAACACTTTCGCCTTGGCTCTCCAGAACATAAACACATACTTTTTTTTTTAAGGTTGATAAACAGACCTAAGATGAAGGATGCTGGGAGAATAGGCAACTATTTAAGTTTGGCTGTGCCACTCACCTAATTGGGATGGGAATGGAACTCTATTACAAAATTTTTCATAGTTCTAGTACCCTGGCAAAAATAAAAAGCATTTAGCATTAAATTTAAATGACCTATGACCACAAACCAAATTGGAGGGCTTCTGTAATGGTCAGTGTATTGTGTTTAAGTGGTAAGTTTTTGTTAGTGGGAGGGGGCTGCAAGGGTCCCTTCTGTGAGAAGGCATCAGAAGCTGTTCCCATGTTGGACAGACATAGTTCCAGATGGCCCTGAGACGGATGAGAAGAAGGGAGAGGGTGGAAGTATGATGCTTTTATTTGTTCATATTTCTCATTATTCTACTATGTTATTAATTTGCGATACATTAATTTAGTCTTCCCCATACCAAGCCTGTTTTCCCTGTAATGATTATCTCCTTGTCCTTATCCCAACAGACAAGCTTTTCGTCATATTTTCTCCCCCTGTCCTTTTGATGTAGGGAGACTGATAGAGCCTGTTGATGGGTACCTTACAACCAGTCAAAGTCAGCCCACCACAATCAACCACTTCAACAAAGGACTTCTTAAAACAAGATCAAATTAATGAAAAAAAGTTATTCATTTTAATATAAAAATATCTGTACCAGAGAAAATTCAGTTTCCTAAGAAGTTTGATAGAGAATAAACAATTAAATATTTAAAATTGGCAGATGATCTACCCCCAGGAATGTGTGAAAAGACTCAAGGTAGCTATTAACTCACATTCTGAATGCCAGGTAAAGCAGCAATGTGTCATAACGGAGCTTTGGTCATCTCAACAACATTGCTATTTAATAGATTACTGAAGAATCTAGAGCAAAGTTGTCTGCAAACAGTTACATGAGAAAATGGAGTTAAGGGTAGAAAAACATGTTTTAGCTGGGTGATAAATTTGGGATTGGCTGAACCCACATGCTAGAGTAGAAATCTCCCTACAGGAAAATATTGGAAGAATTAGACTCTTGTTCACACTGGACTTGAACCAAAAAATGCTTTGAGTGAAAATAAAAATAAATGAACACATAAATTTTTGTTTTGTTGTGTGTATATTCCTGAAGAGGTGAACTCTAGATGAACTTCCTACAAAGTTGAAGTTCTGGTAGTGGTTATATAGTGGTAACATGTATCTGGGGAATGGAGGGGCAGAAATAAGTGCTGATGACTTGGACTGATGGAACATGAGGTTATGAGACCATGAAATAGCAACAAAGATATTACTAATGAGATTTTACAGTGTTTAAGGTACAGTATATTGGGACTATCACAGTACTGTCTCCCCAGATGGGCTTTCTTATCCCTTCACTTGTGAAAGTCCTGATACTCTTGTGATGGCGTACCAGGAAATTTCAGAAGCTAAATCAAGCTCTCCTCTTTTAGTGATTTGACCTCTTGATCATATCTTTCTGAAACAGCTCATTGCTTCGTGAACCAAACCCACTGTCTGTAAAGCAAAACCCAGAAATGGCTGAGTGAGATCAGTAAAAAGCATAGGACTATAGCAGCTCCCACTTTGGTGAATTTGTGCCATACCTTGTACCCCGCATTTCTCACAGACCAAAGTAGCGAGAAAGCCTGTGACACTATTCCTTTTGCCACACAAAGTAATCTTAAAAGACTCTAAATTGGACCTAGAAACCTTCCTGGGTGAAAGTTGCTCATCATTAGTGGCACCATGTGCTTGGATATTTTATAATAGAATTATGTCATAAGCAGGGTGAGATTTCTCCACAGTGCTGTCACTAATAGCTGTGACTCTCAGTGATATTTTTAAACTCCTCAAGTGATATAGCTCCAATCCTTTTAGAGACTTCATTTTTCATGAAGTCTAGCATCTTAGCACTTCAACAGGCCATAAAATATCTTTATGAAGTTTGGCAACAGTGTTATGCGCAAACTGAAAGCTAGAGAGTTACACTTTGTCAGATTCAGTGATGTGGCAGATTTATGGATAGAAGGGAAAAAAGGACAACTGCTAGCTTCCTATCCATATAATATTGTTTATTAAATAATATAAACACATGTGCATAAAGTCCCCTCACTAGCCAGCTTGTTCTCTGATTCAGAGGAAAAATAAAATCTACATATATGTACTTCTTGTTCCCACAATAATATCTCAATTCATCCCATATGTTCTCGCCCCTTTGTCATACACGACAAAAGGTGGTAATATAGGCACAATACACGTTTATGAGTTCTAACCCCTCCCAATATACTTGGTTTATTTCATTGTCATTTTTAAAACCTTTAAATAAGCATATCTGTGCTACAATTTATCATAGTCAAGAGATAGGGAAGACATTAATATATGCAAAAAGTAACCTAATCTGAAGTACATCAGGTTCCACCTTGCTTCTATATTGCAAGGTCCTAATAAAATTGTTTTATTGATTTATACCACTGGTTTGGCTATTGCAGTAGCCAAGACCAGCTAATAGCAGAGGTTTCTGAAACAGATTAAAGTACGTCATTATAGTAGGACACTCATACTTCCATTGAATTATTTCAGAAATTACTCTAGTTGGACATACTTTCAGTACCCCCAAGTGTGTGCCATGTCTTTAATATGGAAGATTTATTGATCAGACAAATATATTGCAAAGGAAAAATTCAGTTTAAAAGAAATTACTGTCTAAAATGAAAATTATGGATCTCATTTTCTCCCTCTCCCCTGTAAACAGAAAGTCACAGAACGGTCAAGTGTGGAAGGCACCTCTGGAGGACATCTTGTCCAAGAGCCTAATGTCAAATCATTAAAAAGTGAAAAAGAAGGGGTTTTTCCTTCCCTATATGTTTTCTTTCTTCTTTATATCTTTTCCCTATATATTTTCTTCCTCATCTCTCTTCTCTCCCACGAAGAGAAAAAACACCCAAAAATTAGTAGCAACTTTTCTTATTCTGTCTTAGAGAAAGTGAAATATTTCTCTAATACATACCATGACTCCATAACAATTTAAGTCCAAGGACCTTGTTTTTGTTCCTCTTCTTGTGCAAGTAGTCTTCATATTTGTTATGATTGTTTCAGTAACCTCCATGCTGACTACGAATTATCAGTAAAAAAAGTGATATTTTTCCAATACCTTTCTAAATCCTTTGATTATTTCTGCTTAATAGAATTCATCCTTCAAATATACTGAGCTTCTTTAGGATCAATAAAATGAAGATAAAAACATAAGAACTGGATTTTATATTAATTTCCCTCTTCCTGCTCTAGAACTGGCTCGTCATAGAAATGGGAAATAAACAAAAATACCTAAGGCTTTAGTTATATTCATTCTGTGAAAATTAGGTAATTTGTTAATACCATTTTATTACATTGATTTCTTTCTACTCTGTACTGTATAGCAAGGCTGAGAGCAGACAAGAGTTTTGTATTCCTATAGATGAATAAATATACAGTGTATATATTTATATGATTAATCTTATTGCATGGATAAGATGACACAACTGTATAAAAAGATTTTAGGATAGGACTTTAATTCCACAATACTTTTTTATTTAGTTTAAATGCAGAGGGTAAAAGTGCAAAATGCCTGGGAAAAATAATTAATTCCTTGCATCTATGGTCCAGACATTACACAGAAGGTATGCAAGAGAGATTTATGCTGAAATTTATCCTCTCTCTCAGTACAGTCAGACATCTGACTGTAGGGGTTTTTTCTTTCAGTTTTGTTGTTGTTGTTGTTTTCTGCAAAAGGACTTGGAACCATGAATTACCAAAAAACAACAATTTCTTAGAAACATTTTGCAGTAATAGATTTTTTCAATTATGCTTGATGAATAGTAAGATGCTTATTTTTAAATAAAAAGCATTGAAGTGTCAGGAAATTGATCATTTATTTGGAATGGGATAATTGATTTTTTTTTTATTCTGTCTGAATAGTTTGCTAATTTTCTTTTTCATTATGTGTCTGTGATGATACACAAACTTTTTTTAAGTTAAGAAAAACTATATCTTTCCTCCTTCTGTTAGTGCAGGCTATAACAATAAAAAAGAGTAGAGCTTTTATTTGAAAATTTGCCACAGGAAAATGTGGCTCTGCCAGTAATTTTAAGTTTTCAGTGGTTGCAGGTTTCAGACTTCTGTAATTTACACACAACCTTATTAGGCTGGTCTAGTTTAATAGACTTTAACATTTTGAAGGTTGCATTTTCCTCATCAATGACTCATGGTCAAGTGAAAGACCTAAGAGAGATCAATAAGGACATTTGTGTTTCTCTGCATTTTTCATGGAAGATGTGGGGATTTTTTAAATTAGTCTAAAGAAATAAAAATGCACCAGTGACTACAGGTATTTAGAATAGCTTTCTTAGCATACTTGAAAAGTAAATCTCGAAGTCAAATGTTCACCAGCTTCTATTCATTTGGAGAAAGAAACAATTGCATCAACCTCTTTGTAAGCTATATATGCTCAAGACTCTCAAGGTAACAAGCAGAACAGCAGCCATAGCTGTTTGTTCTTCAGCCTATATTGTGTTTTATGATGATCATCATGGTTATTGGTTTTGCACTGCATTATAATTCTAAGCAAATAGTTTGAGAACTGATTATAGAGATACAAGCTTTCTAAAGTATCTATTCTTGAAATACCCATTCACATAATAGAAGATAGTTTGGTTGTTAAGGTACTAAATTCTGCAGGAAAAAGTCCCTGCACATCAGAAAAAGCAATCATTTCTAGTTGAATGGAATCCCATGATCTAAAAATGTGCAAACGTGAATTGTCATAAGTACAGATAGGGGAATCAATAGAGGCTACCAGTCAATACACAACAAAATATCAGGCACAGTTTACTTCCTGACTCAGTTTGAAAGGTAAACATATCAAAGCATCGATGATGCCCTTCACAATGATATTTAAGCAAGCATTGCATTTTTGGCAGTATAGAAAAAGGGCTATACCCTGTGCTAGCTTCCCTATGCCTGCTCTGAAGGACGGCTTTGTCACTGCCGGACACCGATTCTGGCAGGCAGCGATGTTGAGGATCCCCTCCCTGGGAAAAATACTCTCATCACTCACTGGTCTGTACAGTCTTGCAGACACTCACTCTATGACATTTGTGCTATTGACATCCAAACAAGAGTATGAAAAATTTTTATTGCCTGTGGCCTCCTAACAGCTCACTCTGCCTAAAAATCTGTGTCTAATAGGTGAGTAATTAAGTTCTATTTTCCTAATGGTTACATGTTCAGGCTATGGCTTGATTGATCATGGTAGGACAGTCTGTGAGGGGTCATCCAAAAAAATGGCCATAATATCTCATTGGTTAAAATGTCATTAACCAGCAATGCGTTGTACAAATGTCTAAGAATGATATTTAATTTCATCTGTCCTTTGTGGCCACCAAATCATGTAGAATTTATGGAGCAGCACTCATGTCATACTTGATCAATTACCTCAGAACAAATATGAAAGTATAATGGGTCATTTTCATAGAATAACTCAAAATACCACTATTATAAAAAGAAATCTATTAATCGTATGTATTTTCTCATTTTATGAGACTGTACCACTTAAAAGCTACATCCCAACTTCTCTAGATCAGCCTAAAAATTTACTTCCTTCACTACAATGATGAGCAGTCTGGGGGAAGCAGTTTTGTGCACATAGTAACTTGTTCCTGGAAGCTTCTACTGTGACAGAGGAAAAAATTGTTCACACAGATCCAAAAAGATCTGTTTCTGTATAAGGAAGACACTGAAATACAGATGAGGTATGATCTCACTCAGAAGTACTCGTTTTACTGCTACTTAACCACGCCTGCAGGTCTACAGGTTTGCCTTGTAACTGCAGCACTTCAGTCAGAAGCTTTTATAGTAGACAGAATATCTCCAATCTCCTTGTCAGAGAACTCTCAGATGTCATAAAGTCCAAGTGGCTCCCAGGTAGCAGAAATAGATTTCTGCTAACATAGACAGCTCAATGCCTGTGTGGTTGTTATAAAAGCATAGCAAGAAGCTTTTAGAATCAGAAAAGCTTCAGGTACATGTGATACCATTCCCCAGTTACCATTTTACCTCCAAAAGGTGTTTGAATGAGTTGCTCTGAGAGACACAGCTGAAAGGAATATCTGGGATAATTTATCAGCCCCAAATTGACAGTTTATACCAATACTGACTGCTGGTATTTCTGGAGAGTTTTATCTTCTCTGAAAAAAAGGTGCTGTGAATGGAGGAGAAAAAAGATGATTAAAAATTCAGAACCAGGGTTGTGTATGTAATTTTTTACATTTTGGATTGAAGAAAGTCTGTAATTAATTTTTAAAGCTTTAATCTGCACAGTTGAAACATACAGTGAAAGCAAGTTAGCCACACTGAACAAAGTGGCTTATCATCAACGCTGAAAGTTCTGAGAAAGCCACTGTGCAAGTCAAAGGACTATCCATTCTAACAGCTTACAGTTTGATAGTCCAAGGTCATCTGTCCTAAAATGAGAAATAGATATAGGTAGTTTTAAAAACAAGCAGGACAATTATGAGATATTGGAAGAAATAGCCTGCAGCTATAAGGCCTTGGACTGTCAGTTCATTAGATTTCAAAGTGTCATAGGCAGCCAGGATCAATACTTGAGTGATAGACCACCATGGAAAACTATTTGGATGTTTCAAAAGTATACTGGAGTTTCAACAAGCAGTTTAGAGTCTCCAGATTAGATTTTACAACAACATATTCTAAAGCACAACATACCATGATTTAAAACATTTCTCTCATATTTTACCCTCCTCAGTAAGTGACCATACCACTTTCTTCCATTCCAAAGATAATTAACATCAATAGCTGTCTTTAGATAACTTGAAAATGATATTTTATACTTAACCTCAGGCACTGACAGAATTCAGATCTAATGTCTTAAGAGGACTGAAAGAAATTAATACCATTGATATTAAGAAATTAATACCATTGGGAAGGTTTAGATTCCCAGGAGAAGTAATTTTTGCTTCAACTTTCCCAAGAACAATCAGTATTTAAAAAATCATGTAAGAAAATAGTCTTAGATAAAAAATAATAATTTAAACAATTTGTTTGGACTTAAGGTCATGTTTTAATTTCCAGAAGCTTGAACTTACAGAGTCTTAATTACTCTAGCAAGCCCATAGGGACAGAAACTATGCTTTTCCGCCCCTTTTTTTTAATTTTGGCATCTAAATACATGATGGCAAAGATAACAAACAGTAAAGATGACAGACTACTAAGAAAGAACTGTCACTCTTAAACAACAGCTTATTGTAAAGTAGATGCAATTGCCACATAATGGGGGACAGATTGCTTGAATACAGCAGCTTACACTCGACTCAGGTTCAGTAAAAATCATAAAGAAGTAAATTTATTGTTTGCCCTTCACCAATTAAAATTGTATGTTTAACATAATAAATGTAAGGCAAGGAAGTGTATCTCACCATGAATACTTATGTAGGTTATTGCACACAAAATTTAAGATGTAAGTTTGGCACACTTTTCCAGGAATGAATAACTTTTAATTTTATAAGGCTTCAACTAGAGACGGCTCTTATCTAGGGTAGAGAGGTTTCAACACCCCGCTAAAACTTCATAAACCGTGATAAAATTCATTCTGCAGAATGATAAAGAATGGCCACTACCTTGAAAGGACCTTGCACATTTCTTCGACTGGTCTTCAGAAGTAATTGTGAAATGGAAGTGTCACAACATGCAACAAGATTTGAATTTCCATATAAACCTGAGCACTTGCCTTCAGTGGTAATTTCCCTGCCTATATCCAAGCCTGCAGGAAATCAGGGCTAGCCAGAAAGAAATATACAGGAGAAAGCTACAAAATATGGAACATTTTTCATCCTTACCCAGGTATGGTACTTATTCTTCTGTAGCTAGTTTTAGCTTGATAATGAATAACATATGGTGTTCCTTTTTTGTACAATATTGATCTGTTAAACTTCCATTGCATTACACATATATGCATACTCACATCTACCATAAAATTTTCTGTTGATATATCTACCAGCTAAAAAGTATCAAAGCTGCCACTGGCCTGAACACAAATCATTAATTTCATTGTTCTACCAAACAACTATAAGGAAGTAAATCAGATGCTTTGAGCTAACTTAGTTAACATGACAATGCTGAGTTTTTTTATGAGCAACATGATATAGTGTAATACAAGAAGACAGAAAACACAAATTATAAAATACTGATTACTGGCTGATAAAAAATATGTAAATACTCTCTTCATGTTGACAGTCCGTAAAACTGCCTGATAGCTAACTGCAAGATGAAGCTTAGGTATCAGATATTTGATATATGACAAAGTTTCTTAAATTCTTCTGATCTGATCTGTATAATGATCCCCCCAAGGTTGCAGGCTTTACACCTGACAGATCATTGTTTTATAGTTTAATACATTTTCTTCCAACAAAGTTGTGCATAAACAAGTGTTTTAGCAATTAAACAAATGTTGCAGGGGCACGTAATGGTACCCATACCTCATTTCTATGGGCTTGGTTATCTATATAATAGAGTTAATTGCTCCCACAGTGAGGGACAGAATGGACTTCTGCCAGACCTATTGAAATGAGCCTTCTTCTGTGTGTGGCCAGCATGAAAAAGAAACAAATATGCTGTGCACCTACAGAAACTGTTGGAACTGCTCTGTCCCCTAGAAAGGGTGAAATATCAACAGTGGCACATCTGGCCCCTCACAGCAGGTTGAAAGATTAATTAAGTTTATGAAAGGTAGGGCCCTCTGACTAAAATCTATGGGTTTTGTGACAAATTTATTGGACTTAAGAAGCTGTCAATCTCATGCAGACATTTTTCCCTTCTGTGAAGCAGAAACTAGCTGCAAACACGAACGACACCAAAAGACAGTACACATGGGTAAGGGAAGCTGAGTCTGGAATTCTGAATAAATCATAGCTCCTTGAACAACAGGCATACTGATTTTAGCAGCTTCGTTGAGTAGCTATAGATAGAGTTAGACAAGCTGTTTCTTACAACAGCAGTAAGGAACTGGACTTGATTAGCTCAAACTCCTTTGATTTTGGTGTTCTAAGCTGCCAAACTCTGCAGAAATTATTTTTAATAATAAACTAAGAAAACAAAAAGAGGAATCTAATAATCTAACATAAATTTCAAGCGAAAAAGGAACTGAGACAAGTGCCAGACACCTCTGTTCAACAGCATCAGGTAATTGGAATCTTCTGTAGCAATGTGGGGATTTCAGAGGAATTTCATCAGGTTGAAAAGTTTCATCAAGAAAATGAGAGGAGTGTTAGTACTTAAGCAAGAAGGGTAGCTTCCATTACTTGAAACAGAAACACAATGAACATTTTACATTGTTCCAGTGAAAAAAAATATTGTTATTGCTAAGATGAAATCCTGTTAACCATATACTTCAGGAAATTGGGAAAATTAACACTTAAACTCAATTACAGCATATGGGAGTACGAGTTCTTCGATTTAAATGCTTCAGTAACAGAAGACAAAGAAGGCTGTAGAAAAAAAAAGAGAAGTGTCTAAATAAATGAATGAGTAATGATATTAAACTGCTTGAGTAGAAACCATTAGTGAACAGACAGTTATCAAGGCATCTATCTCTAGCTTAAGTTTATATTAGATGGTACGGAGCTGGCAACATAAAACATCAGTGATTTCTTGAGTTTCAGTAAAAAACCAGCAGCAGTTTACGCAATGGCAACCTGTTTCTCAGCAAGCTTGCTCAGAAACTACCAGCCACTAACTATCCGTTAACAATGAAATAGCAGCCACAGGTTCCCAGACAAATAGAAACTACTCTGCTGAACATAAATTAAAGGATATAAATAATATGTATTTGTTTATATGTGAATATATGCATTTCTTTACATAAATATATACACATGCATACATTTCAGAGATCATGTTAACATGCTGTTCCTTAATCTGAGCATATAAAAAAAGAGAAATAATTTGAGGGTGATGTTTTCTCTTCTGAGCTTGTACTGTGTGGATAAGCCTGTTGATTCAAATGAGTGTGGCCTGAGTGTCTCATTGAAAGCTGGAGGGCTGCAGTAGTGCAGTAGTATGATGCTTACATAAAACATTTTTTCATTATACCAATCAACTTTTATTACTGAACAAAATCAGTTCAGTTGCAAAAAGCATCTAGTGTGTCAGCAAAATAATTTTCTATTCAGCCTTTAAGTTTTTCAAAGAAAGGGCAGTCAACTTGTTTCTTGCCAGCAAATCAAAATGAAAACCATTACAATTTTACAGCAGTTTCAAAGTGCCATAAAAGATTTTAAACAAAGTCCCTGAAATCTGGGGCTTTTTTGTGTTGTTAAAACAGGCTTATGTAATATGAGAAGTATGAGCTTAGCAAGCAGCAATATTCTAGTGGACTGTAGAACACTGAGGACTCCAAAGGCATTGGTGTAGCAAGTCTACTCTCAATTTCTAGATACATAAATAGTTAACTCTAAAGATTGTTATGTGACAACAAAATTAAAATTTTTGATCTCTATTTCCAGTAACAATGGACCACCAAGAATAAAAAGTAAGTTCTTTTAACTGATAACTGTCTAAAAGTTGCAGGAAGGAGAGCAGTAGAGATAAAGTCTGTGAACCTCTTCATTAGTATCACTATGCTATGGACTGGAAAAAGGGATACCAGTGCTTTGCAAACTGCTGAAAGGCAGTGTAGACAGGACATATGCCCTATACTAAAATGCAACTCAGCACAAGATTACTCCATAGTGTGTACTAAAGTATGGTGCAGAGAAGCCCAGTGATGATAGGTGAGATAGTCTCTGGGGAGCCATCCTTTCTTGTACAGTGATGCTCACTCACATCCAGAACAGCACAGCAGCCTTAGGACCATACACAACCAAATTAAAGGATGACCTCTATCAGTAGAATTTATCAGTAGAACTTGGGAATGGTACTGCGCTGAGGAAAAAAACCACTCCTTAACCAGGAGGGTCTTTTAACTGATGTTGCATGACTGCACAGTCCATTGATGGAATTTTGCTTTCTGATGATTTTTCCAATTGGTTTTAGTTGAGCTTTCCTCTACTGAACACTGTCAACGGAAAGCTACGGCAACAATGGTTAGTGCAATTCCTCAATACAGAAAAAAGAAATTTTCAGGCAGAGTGACTCTATGTATAACACAGTCTGTACTGCGTTCAGCTTTTACACTTACAAGATGGAAAAATGGAAAGATATTAAATTTAACTTGCCATGTATAAGGACTTGCTCTTGACCTGACAAACATTTCCAAGTGACATCAGTAGGGTACACTGTAGTACATAGAAGAGTGCTGTGTGAAACTAAAATGGACAATTTTTCTTTTGTCTAAGAAACATCTATGAAAGTGATGAGTAGGAGTGGGACTCCCAGCTGAACACTTGATAAACATTTAATCAATGACAGTTAAAGGATGTGAAAAACTCTCCATTGCTAGATGTATTGTTTCCTGTAGATTGATCTAAGATGGCTTTTAATCACAGCTTACTCAGCTGTATAGAGGGATAACTGAGGAAGTAATTCTGTGAGCTGTTTATAGGACCATACCAGAAATACTAGTAGTCCCTTTGACATTCAAGTCCGTGAATTTCTGGAAGAGATCTTAAAATGTGAGAGTGGCATGCTCATTTTTCTTTTCCATAGAGAAAGGTTGTCCTGGCCATGAAATCCACATAGTTTTGCTGCACCAGGAGCAGGGTTTATAGCCCTCACAGGGGATGTAATGGTAACAAGAATTGAAAGCACTGCATGGGATGAGATATGGTTGAAAAGACAATGCTCAGAAGAATGCAGGTTGACAGAAAGGAGCCAAGAGGAAAAATAGGATTTGATGAGGCTGATGTGACACAAGGGAAACATAAGCAGCCAGGAAAGCCTTGTGGGCCAAATTAAATTAGTGTCATCAAGCTAGTCTAGGTACATAGGTCTCAGTGTACTCTATGGGGCCAAAAAGATAAAATTAAAATGATGGGGGAATAGGAAAAGCAGCTTTTGTATGAGTAAAGTAGTTTTAGAACTAAAATTACATGCAGAAAAAATGATAAAAAAAAAGAAAATCTACCTACTGTTAGGTAGATTCACATGACCCACAATATAAATGAGCAAATTTATGTCTCTAGACCATTGTAGTTTTTCTCTAAGTAAAAGATTCAGTATCACTTGTGTGTTTTTCCAAAGAGCTAGTCTGTGCACAGGCAGGGATTTGAATAATTTACAGTGGAATGTCATTAATCCTACCATTCCAGGACCTCATCAAAGTACAGATTAATGAGAGGTCTTATAATTTCATTGTGGTACTGCTAGAACAAGCAATCACTCTGCCCCTAAATTATTATACTTCCTTAGTGAGCATGAGTACTTTAATGAAAATAACAACTTAGGATAGCTTTATAGGAAAAGAAGCTCTTTAGCAGAGATCACAGTGACTTAAATTTGGGCTACAATCATTTATGTTCTATTGTATGAAAGTTAAGAATAGACAAATAAATAAATCTGGCAACACTGTCCTCAATGATGTCCTACCTTTTCAGGATTCTCTGTTCCACAGACTAAAGAATTGAAAGTATGACCTGCATTTCTTCAAAGTGAGTGGTAACACCTTGGTCTGAATGAATCTAGCTCTTCTCCTTCCACTCAAGCTCTCTGGCATGGCAGAGATTTCCCAACATCACTGCACCATCAGGGGTTTGGAGCACAGAAACAGGTTGTTACCAGCATATCCAGCTGAACTGGGGTTACTGTCAGTTCACAGGTAGTAACTGGTTGCTTCATAACACTGATTCCATTGCTGCATATTAGCAAGGGAAGCATCAGCCAGAGCATGCAGACTGTGATGCCTGGCAGGAAAAGAATGTGATTTTAGTAGACTTCATTAATGCTAACAACTCCACCTGTAAAAGCACTGTAAATTCAACTGACTGCACAATCGTACTGTCTGAATAAATCTCTATAATACTATATATAGCAATATGCAATAAACAAAATGGTCACTGGTGGTTGAAATGTTTACCCAGCCAGTGGAAGAACAGAAACTGAAATTCAATGAACTGACAACCTACAGTATGCATAGTTTCTGAGCTGATCCTTTGTATGTACACTAGATGCCCAGACAAAAGAAGATAATCAGCATTTAAAAGAGTTTGCTTTGCTGTGCTGAGATTGACTACTTGAATGTAGATCTATGGTGAAAACAGACACATGGAAACAGCTACTCTTTTGTTCCAATGAGGTAACACTAACATGATACCATGCAGTGAAGGAAAATGAGTGAAGGAAACTAAGAATAGACATCATCCTTTGGTGCGGGATCCAGATAATGCTGGCCTGTTCAGCCTGCTACTAGGACGTGCCAGTATTTCTATTTACATGAGCAGAATTACTAAAATTAATTTTGCTAAAATTTCATCTCTTCTAGATGATTGAAGCTAAAGCTCAGCTCAGTGACATCACTACAACTTTGAAGAAAAACATTAAGAATTGTATTCGGGGAGATATATAAAATTCTAGGAAAAAAAAAATGATGATTAATAACATGATGACAGGGTTAACTGAAAAAGGAAACTTTCAAGCTTGTAAAACCAAAAATGTTCTGTTAACTCAGAAGTGGATTAGAGTGTTCAAAGTGCTTCAGGACTCGACACCATGTAAAGGCTGATTTATACTCCAGGCATCATAATGCCTACCTACTTTGGAATGACAAATAGCACCGTGCTGAGATCTCGATGGCAGCCCCAGAGCACTAACGACAAATGTCTTCCATCTTAATAGCTGAGCCTCTGCAATTCTCCTCACTTAAAATTCTGAGCATTTAACTCTTCTCGTTGCATCTAAATCCAGATACAAAAACCTTCAAATCAAACTATTTACCTCAAGTGAAATCTACCCTGAATAATTCATAAGCAACAAGGAGGCTGAAAGTGAAGGAGCTGAAGAGTGTTTTAATGAAATCTAGAGTTTAAAATATAATGGTATAAAAACTATTATGGATCTTTTCTAACCTTATAAGAAAGATTATTGGTCTCTGTAACAGTGAAAGAACCCAGTGAGCAGAAAAAGAAACACAGTTCAGATGTCTTGTTGTCAGTGACCGATGCTGCTAACAGAATCACACAGATTACTGCAGAGAAAGGGTTGCTATTTGAAGCAATTCCTGATGAAGGAGCTGAAGTGTTCAGATTGATTCTTATTCATCCTGCCCCTGTGAAGGAGTATTGATCCTTAAAATAGCTATAATAAACTGCAATTCAATTACAATAAAGTGTGGAAGTCAGGAAAATTCACAGAAATGCTGGACTAGTGTTACAATGACACTTAACTAACAAAAATTTTTGACTCTTAAAGACCAGGCAAAAAAATCACTTATTATGTTATTTCACCATGAGGATAGAGGTTTTATATTTTCCTGTTTCAGCAAATCCTCTTTATAAGATAGATACTATAAAATGCATGGTTGATTTGTCTGGGATATCAGGGACAAGTCAGCACTGCCACCAAATAGAATTTGCTTTATAAGCCAGTTGCTGACTTATTTTGAATTTAGTTCATCTTAACCACGTATCCACAAATGTGAAGAGGAGAGAGAGAGAGGGAAAGAGAGAAAGAGAGAGAGAGAGGGAGAGAGAGAGAGGGAGGGAAAGAGAGAGAGAGAGACAGAGGTTGTGGACTAAAAAAACCCAGCAATAGCCTTACCTTTCAGAAATTCAGGGAAATTGGTGTCTTCAACCAAAATTCTACAGTGCTGGTAAATAATAACCTCATTCCTCTGTGTTACAGATTATCAACAAAGGTGCACAGGCAGTCTAATTACTTTAAACTAATGGGAGTAAGAAATTCAAATATTGTTGTGCAGGGTCACATATTTGAGATGGTCTTAGCAGCAATTTTTGGTTTTTTCCCCTGTTTTAAACAATGGAAAAATAGCATTCTTTTGTAAACTGGACTGCTGAGTAGAAGTACATTTCTATCCCAATAATGAGAGTATAAATCTTACTTTTGGAGAGTAGCTCACCTGTGATAAAAGTCTCTCAAAACCAGACATTGTCCTAAAAAGCACTAGTGAAGGTGTAGATATATAGTACCATTTACTAAAAAGGCAAACTGGAGAAGAATTTTTGAGTTTTGAAGCACTTATTATCTGAGTCAACTGTAGTAAAGCAAAGTAGTTAACACTTTTGTACACATTTGGAGTATTAATTCATGCAAGCTGTTTGCTGACTAGCGTATTTGGAAGCTGAAGTACATGTGGAAGTCTGCTTTATTGTGGAGAAAGAGGATGGGTTTCTGCATAAGACATCTCAGTCTTGGGACATGTAAATTAAGTTTTCAGATCAAAGATTTTTATAAGGCAAGTCACTTAAATTTTTCAGGTCTTATTTCCCCAGTCATATATATTTCTCAGAATCCTGAAAGAATAAGGAATCTTCCTGTACATCTGTTACCAGGGAATACAGACACACGTGAGAAAAAATCACCTAGATTTCATAGTAAATAATGCTGCTCAGAGACAAACATTTTAAACATAGAAGGACTATGAAATTGTTCAGGATCAGATATAAATAAAAATCATTTGACAAAAATTTCTCTTCTAGCTTCAGGGTGAACTTTTGTAAAAAATCTTACTAGAGCTATCTATGGATTACCATCTTTATTTTTTGTGAACTTTTACTCCCTACTTTTGAGACATTGGGATAGAATTAACATTACATACACAAAATTGAAGCATATCTCTTCTCCCTTTGCTGAGATGGTAGAAATTAGCTGGCAGTGCTAGGAGCAAAGACAAAAAGGAATACTCTTTCTCAGGACTCAAATGTCGAAAAGGTAGTTGAATTCATCTTGACTGAGGAATAATGGAGATAATGGAGATGCACTGAAAATACATCTGTCCCCACACCTTTCAAAATCTCCAAGTCCCATGCCTTTATACGCCCATGTAGACAAACCACCTATTCAAAGACTAGGGTCCCAAAAAAACCCTCATTTAATTACAGCAGAGGCTTCATCCATGTCTTTGTGGGTCAAGAAGAATGAACATCAGTCCTGAAACAAAAGGTTTCACTTAAGAATCTGGCCTAAGCTTTGAAGTCTATCAAATGGAGAACTAAATGTAATTCTATGAGTTGGAAATAAGTTGGACAGCTGAGGAAGGACTGCATCTCAAGTTTGGTTATGTTTCTATCCTGAAGGAATCACCATCTTCACACTCCATGATTAACTCATGAGATAAAGGGATTCCTAGCAGTAATCAACCTAATGCAGAAAATGGTCTGAATACCATGAAGAGGACAGGGGATTAATGATGTCAACCTTGGACTTTGTATGGGAGAAAGGGGAGAAAAAAGAAACTCTTACTAACTTCTGGTAATTCTGACTTCTAATTTAACACCCTCAACTCTTCTCCTCCAACACACACTACTTTTCTCCTTCAAAATAAAAATGCAGTCACTCAAATTATCCAGCCTATGCTGGCAATTTCTGTCTCATATGGTAGGCTGGCAAAGGGATGCATTTGTAAATCTACCTCGAATTCTAGTAGGACATGCTCGCTGACGTACCCTTTATAAGCCAGTTCAGAAAATGCTCTACTTACTGCTCCTTTTCACACCTTTCTGTCCAGTTTGTGACACGAGAAGTCTATCATGTACTGGACTGAACTCTTGCAAAGGGAGACTCCTGTCATGTCTTGCTCTGGGCAGAGAGGCAAGCATAATGTACCAAGCAGCTTTTTTAAGGACCAAGTTCAGCAAGTTACCTAAAAAATCTATGTTCAAAACTCTGCTAAACCACATAACAGGTCTCCAAGGAACAACCGGAACAAGCCTAGGTGAACAAAAGTAGAAAAAACAGTGCCATCCACCCTTCATTCAAAGCTCTTTTTCTTTGGGGAAACTGCAGCATAAAAAAAAAAAAAAAATTTTCCTACCACCATATGTGTTTATCTTGTAGTTTTGGTTTTGAAGCAGCTCATGTTGAAGAAAGTTTCAAAACTTTTCTTAGCCATATATCAAAGTAGGAGACCATGAAAGATAAAAAAGCTTTCCCACTGTTGACTCTCAGAGTTTACTGGTTTTTTATCATATTGATTTTGCTATAGATAACAGCATTAAAGATTGCTTGGTATCAGCTTGGTAACAGCTCACCTTCACTGGTAATGCTCTAAGTGATCGATGAAATGTATTTCAAGGTTTGGCTTTTGCATCTTCAGTCCATGTTATTAAACAAATGAATAAAATGGATGAGAAGTAACTTTAGAAAATTTTCATTAAGACATCATCATAAAAGAACTGATAGTCTCAGTCTATGTAATAGGCACAAAACCCACGCTCCTCCCCAGTTATTGCATACATTTCAGTATAATAAATAACAATTACCCTTTTGTGGATATCTGGTTTATGGGTGTGTTTTGCCTGTAATTAGTGTGAATAAGCCAAGGAGCTAGTTTTACCAACTTTACACCCTTTGTTTATGGAAACTGGTTCTCAAACTGCTCTTCCACATGGTGACACTTTTGCAACGGCAGCCACACTTTAAGCAAGCCACGGAAAGCATCTGCTGAGTTTCACAGGAATGCGCAAGGAACAGCATGGCAGGATAACACTAGTTTTATGCCAATTCACTGGCACAGACTGTCTTAATGGCTAGAAAAAATCAAGAAAGCATGCAAAAATCCTATTCCAGGTTCAATAAGGCAAAGCAAACATCACCACCTGAAAGGATTTGAATACCAAATGAAATTATCTCAGAAACAAAGACTGCTTTCAAGTGGATAACAGTATAATCCATTTATGAAAGTGCCTCTACACGAAGTACTTTCCCCTTCTAAAACATTCCTCCTTCTCCCCCCAGCGCTTCACATGAATGACTCATGTGCTGTAAAACCCTTCAGGGCAGAAATCTTCTATCCATACATGGAGGTAAGTAATTCAAGGCAAGAGATGTTAATTTATTTGCTCTGATTTCCTGCAAATCTGTGAGGATTTAGAATAGAGCAAGGCCTGATCTCCCACTCTCTTGATCTCAGGGCTGCCATCGTGAAACAAATTCCAGTAAGTGACAGTGATGTTCTACCTCTGCATTCCAGTTTAAAAGCAATTTTACTAAACTTTATTTCTAGGCTTTCTAAAAATTCTTTCGTGTTTTATTGATCCACAGAAAAGCATAATGCTTAAATATTACAGTCACTGCATATTCATGGTTTAGAAGATTTAAACCCATATACGTATAAAAAAGTTTAGTCTCATCAGCTGCCATTTCAGATCCATAGCAACTATTTTCAAATTGTGTATTGGGAAAACGGCGATTCACTAGGAAACTACTGATCTTGTAATGCATTAAAGTGAACTGGTAATTCTTTTAATGTAAAGCTGTAAGTACATTTTACCTTCTTAGATTTTGTTATTCACTATGGGCTCAAATAAATTATGGATGATTCATGCAAA
This sequence comes from Chiroxiphia lanceolata, assembly GCF_009829145.1. Lineage (NCBI taxonomy): Eukaryota > Metazoa > Chordata > Aves > Passeriformes > Pipridae > Chiroxiphia > Chiroxiphia lanceolata. The sequence goes on from NC_045637.1 coordinate 28,580,411, forward strand.
AACTTAAATTCAGTATCACTGAAAAATTGGAGCTTACAGGTGTTCCCAGTTGTATCATTTTCAGGGTGATCTGCCGCAGTAATGCATTCACCTTGTTCATCTGTATGCATGCAAGTTTTCAATTCGGCAAATTGAAAACTTTTGATATGATAAATTGTGAAATAGAAAACCTTTATAATCATGGAAATAGTGCTTTCTGAAGATGCTGTGAACATTGCTAATGTTCCAATACTTACCTACTACATGTTTTCCATAACAGTTTTATAGCTAATTTGTAAAGAAAAATTAGATAATTTTTGTTTTACATATATTGAAAACTAGAATCTAACATATCAAGCTTAAAAGAAAGAGGAGTCCAAGCATTTGGAAAGTCTATATATATATATATTTTTTTTTTTTTTTATCCCTTGTAATTTTTTTTTTGTGCCTATTAAGCTTCAGGTGTACCTTAATTTTTAAAGGATACTCCTTATGTTTTGATAGCCTGTTCAATTAACCTTAGTGACATAGAAATTTAGAAGTTTTCTTCATGGTTATCATTATTGATCAGCATTGGAAAAAATAGTGTTCAGTGGGAGTGGAGGAGTTAGGATGAAATACTGAACAGACAAGATATAAAAAATTTCCCATTCACTTTCCTACAGAATACATTATGTTTCCCAATCAAAATATGAATATTGCAATAAAATTATAGTGTTATGGTTGTGTAAAGGAGACTTATGCATTGATTTCTATTTTTGCCATCTTGTGTTTGCTCACTTATAGCTCTTTCCAGTCTTTTATATCATATTTCAAGTTACAAATTAAACAGGTTGCATCGAGAGCTGCCCATACTGTTGATTCAGTAACCTCTATGTAAGGCTTTAAATCAATAACAGGGACTTCTTTCTTCATTCTACAGTTTAAACAGTTTAAATAATTTCAATATTAAGTGATAATTATTACTTTAATACATATTAAACAAATAAACTCTAAAGTTTAATAGTTCAAATAAAATTCTACAAGTTGAAATAAACATAGTCTTTCCCTTTCGTCTACAAAAGATGTACATGTTTTGAAAGACTGTCTTTGCATGCCAAACAGCTTCAGAGCTTGCTTTCTGTTTTCAGACACAGCGAATTTGCAACTCCACATTATCAGATAAGGCCATCCACGTAGTAAGAATTTTATAGTACCAGTCAGAATTTTTGTCTGGTAAATATCAGCATTTATTAAAATCTAATCCATGACATTTCATTTGGAAGAGGGAACATTTTCATGGCTATTATATCTCATCAGTTTTCCTAGCTTCAGAATTATTTGAAGAGTCCTTTAGAATGAATTTTTATTTTTACTTCCTATTCCTCTTCTCATAGGTTTTATTTTTGATTGGTTTTTTGAAAATAGCTATCCTCATACTTATTGCCTAAATATATTGCAGACCTTTCTATGCCTCCAGCAAGAACACTGGCAAGTGATGAGGATAGCACACTCTCCACTTTTTGCTGTCCTCTTCAGTGTATTTATAAGGAAGCTTAGAGACAATCAGTGACAAGCCATTGTTTGCAGTCAGATCCTATCTGCTTTTCTGGAGAGGAAAGCTGCAGATGCAAATAACATTTGCACAGCAAGATGTCACTTTCAGGAGAAGGATCATGAGAGAACAGTTGTTGAAAGATGTAAAACAAATGTCAGAGGCAATGAGAAGCCAGTGGATAGCTAGCAATTGAAGTTATGATTTGGGTTATTAGCAGTATCATGGGTAATAATTGAATGCTTGTTCACCTGAGCACAGATGCTGACTGATGTGCACATTGAAGGTAAAAGATATTCTTAAGACCAAAATCCCATCTACTTTTTGTTTTACTAGTGCTGCAGCCATGAATTTTGCATTCTTTTAGGCTCATCCCATACTCCTGAAAGTGCACAGCTCGACCCTGGGAGACTTATTTTTAAAAAGAACAAGAAATTTGTCAAATAAGGCATGTTAATATACTGCCTGGAGTTACAAAGATGAAAATGTCAAAGAATTTGTTTCACTGATTTCTTTTTCTTCAATATTGACTAAAGAAATTAAAATTTACCTCCAGAAACAGTGTAATACTTCCCATCAACTTCAATAGTATCCCAATTTTATCCAATATTTCTTCATATTTCTTCCAGTATTTCATCTCCATTCATGCATGCTCAACACTGAAACATGCATCACATCTGATGTGGCAGGAAAAATTGCATACAAAAAAATCATTTACGAGCCTTAGGAAGTTTATAAGAAGATATTCCTTCAACTGGAAAACTCAATAGCCATAGAAGAACTTTGATTTAAAGTGCAAAGTACAGATCTATGTGAATTTCCCACTTATATAACTTAAAAATCCCCTATATCCCTTTGTGACTGCCAGGTCTTACAAACTCAGGTCCAGCAACAAAGACTGTTGATTACAAAGTTCTCTGTGTGGCCCATTCTACGCTCTTTTTGCATCCTGAGATAAATATATAACTATATAACTGTTTTACCTAACAGTTATATTTTATTTATATTTTATATTATATTTCCAACTGAAATTCAGTTGGAACAGCTTCCCAAAAAGTCATGTTTATTGAAAGTACTGTTGTATTTTTTTAAAGCCATCAACTTGCATCTAACATGGAAACTTTTACAATCATGTTCTTATAATGGATCTTAATAACAGCTTCCAGACAGCAATTAGTCAGTTTATCCCTAAAATCTAAATAATGAAGGAGGTTTAGGCTCAGCAACATCCTTAGTTACTCTAGTTCCTGGCCAACTCCTTAAACCACTCATCACAGCTATTTTAAGTTCTGCTTTCTACCTTCCACTCCTATCCTTCTACCGCTGCCTATCCATGAAGCAACTGCTACGGAAATGACAAATGTTAAAATAAATACACATCTATATGCATACACACACATATGTATATATTTATATATCTATACACAGGTATGTGTATTTTTCCAGGCTGCTGACTGAACACTCTTCCCTGTGCAGACTTGCCCAAAGTTTTCCTTATTCTGTCTGGGTATATGAGAAGGAAGGGAATGACATGATAAACTGCAGGGGAAATAGACTAACATTGAGAATTCTGCAATATAGAGAGACATATCACAGCAAGAAAGGCTAAAAACAGGAGAGTAAAACCCTCTACAGCATTTTTGGGTTGCTACTCAAAGCACAAAGCTATACATTCTTTCTCACGATTCCTTAATATATGAACCATATTGGTATCCAATCCACAGGATGCTGACCTTACTCATTTTTGGTCATATAGCTCTCAGTTGCTTCTCAACCATTTTATTCAGGCTGTACATACAGAACACAAAATTTTTTTTTTCACTTTATTATATATCATCTTAGAGGAAAAAGCTTGAATTCTTTAGACTGTTGGCATCCTACTGGAGTTACTTTAACAGTTATATTCCACCAAATCCTTCTCCTTCTTTAAAGAGCTAGAGGCCAGAACCAGTAAGTGAAGATAACTATATATCACTCCTCTTAGTATTTTTTTTTATTTTCTCCCAATAAATTAATTATTATTACCAGACTAGACCAAAATTTAGTGCAAAATAATGAAAGATAGATTTAAATTGAAGAAGCTACCAGCTAATGAAACAAAGATGGGTATTTACAAGGGAAGATAATTTATGCTGCTTACACAGGACAAGTGTGATTTTTGACATGAATCACCTATCTAGATCTGAATACCATAATACCTAAGTGGCAATCAACAAGGAATTTTATGCATAAACAGGATATTGGAATCCAGTCACCAAATATGAACAAAATTGGAAAAGGCTACCAATGACATTCATACCTAGATTTTGTTATATTTCATTTTGGTTAAAATGATACATACCCAAGAAGAAACCTAACTAATAACTAGATGCAGGAAAGGTGTAAAGGAATCATTACTTAGAACCCTAAAGTTTAAAAAAATCCCAACACAGGCTCATTATATAAATTAAACACTAACCATAGATCCTGAGCCTAATTTTGTTAATATTACGAAAAAAAGTAAAAATCAATTCACATAATGAAAATTACATCCACTCAAAGTTTTTAAAAATCAATTCCATGAATTTTTAAAGATCAGAAGGCCATTTGGATGAATCCAAACTGGGAGTTGTTCATTTAAAATCTTTATACTGTGGTGAGACTGAAAAACACAGTAAAATAAAAGGTATTGTCATTTTTACCCTTTAATTGGCTGGAGTTACTGCTGTTTAAGTTTCAAGGAAGAGATGCACAATATTTTGTCCTTTCACACGCACACATACTTATAAATATGGGAAAATTTAGAAAGATAGGCATTGTTTCAAGGACCGAAGGCCTTTAAGTAATGTCTTACTTTGGTTCTGTTGTCTTTCTCTTTTGAAAACAAAACATGCACTGGGCACAATACTACTTATTCTGCATAACTATTTTAAAACTATCAGTACAGTGAAGTTCTTTGCTAAACATTATAATGCCGGTGTATTTATTCAACATATTTCTGATTAATTCTGACTTATATTATCTGTTTTAAATGCATCATATGCCTTACTATTCACCAAAATGTAACCCAGAGTCTCTTTCCTTGTTATATCATATTTTCTGAATATCTGACCTATTTTTATTAATCTCGATTTTTTCTTCATAATGCACATCATGGGAAAACACATCAACAAATGAAAGGGAACTCTGATAATCTACATTTATTAAAAGTGAAATACCTGGCTCCTTTTTGAGACAGGTAAAATGTTTGTTCCTCTCTATAGCCCCATATTCAGCAACAGACTGAAACTGTACGTACTTTGCATAATGATTTGTGTTATTCAAGTGTTTCACAAATATGTAATAGTTTTCTCTAAGAATTACTCTGATTCAGCAGCAGAATGATACATGTTAATATTCTGAGAGAAGATGGCTAGGTGGAATTGATTAAAATATATATCCAACTCTGCTTTAAAGAAATCTTTTTAAAATAAATTTTACATTGTTGAAGTAACTACAAAATATTAAAAAAGTCTTCAGAAATTCCACCTAAAGTAGTATTGGTCAAGTGCTTATGCTCTAGTTACACATACAAAAATATTATATTTTGAACTAACTGAAACATTGGAAATGCCAGCATAGTACATTTTATATGCATCTAACCATTGACATTGAAGGAAGGAAAGTGTTTTGGAAAAATATCAGTGTTCTCCAAAAGGATTTAAGTACTGGCCCTGATCCCTGAGGTAATTACAACACCTAAAACTTTGTATTTCTAGGACAGCGATAAAAATAATATACATCTATAGTGTATGTATATGCATCTGTGTGCACATATGTGTATGCATGTGATGGCAGATGAAAGCTTCAGCCTAAGTATTTTAGTTTGAATTTAGCTGGCATGTGATGGAAGAGTCGAATTTTTAGGTGAAAGTGTTTATTGCAACTACAATACGTTATAATTTCCTGGTCCTTTGAAAACAGTAGGGTGCTCAGTTCGAACACTGTATTGAGCTACAATACGCTGTGTTTTAAAACAGCATTTTTTTTATTGCTGCTAAAGAAAAATAACCAAGACTATTAAAAAAATTGAATTCATTAAGGTAAGTTATATTGCTTTCTGATTCAAATTATTGCTTAATATTGGAAATTTCATTCTATAAAATACAGCCCTAAAGATGATTGGCTGACCAGAGAAGGGAAGGATTCATCCCTGGGAACATTCAAAAGGCATGTGGGTGTGGCATCTGTGGACATGGTTTAGTGGTGAATGCAGCAGTGATAGGTTAATAGTTGAACTCGATGAGCTTAGAGGTTTCTTCCAACCTAAATGCTTCTATTATTCTATAATTGCAGCAAGGTCAAACCACTTTGTAACTGAATAGTGCGACTTGTACATGTTCAGCTCAAAGCTTAATGTGAAAGTCTTGTAAGTTCTGTTGTAATTATATAAAAGCTATCTGAAGAGATCTAAAATTATAAGTCAAATGAGTGGGAAGCTGAAAATTGGAATATCTATCTTTCCTTGAATTTGGAGACATTAAAGTATTTTAAGATAAAATAGGACATGACATAACACTCAAGTTATCGTATTTCTCAGTTTATCATAAGATTTAGCTTATTGCGCTGATGCTAGATTTTGTGTTCTCAGAAAATTTATAAACCGGAGAGGCTAAACACAAAAACTTAAGTAAATTATGGATAAATTTTTAGAATAAAATTCAATGACTCTATCCTTCTGTTTAAGTTCTGCTATTAGAATTTTTTTGTAATTTATTGAATAACATATCATTTAGAAAGGAAAAAAAAAAGAGTTCATAAGAATTGGTGAGATGACCAGGGATTTCCTTTCGACAACATCCTAACATGACAGCAAATAAGAGCCCTTACTTGTTAATATTTAAGACAGAGTTTATTAAAATAAATTTCATTTTCATCAATGGCTTCGTGCAGAACTGAATTCCCCTGAATGAATGACACAGGCTTTTCTGTGGAAATAACTAATTGGAACAGAACCTGCATCTTATTCATGGTGGTGCTGAAAGTGTTACAGAAACTGTCACTTCAAGTTTGCAAACTGCCAATGTATATGAACTCTTTTAAAAATTGCAATAAAAAAATTAACACTTTGTTATAATTAAGGTTTTTTGAATCACCAGTGATCAGACCCTTGCAGAAAACTGCTTCAGTAACATTCTATTATAAAAGACAAGCTGTAGGAACTATTTTTTTCCACTGACATCACATGAACAGTTCTTGGTGTGTTGTCTAGTTAGGCAGAAAACCCTAAAATAATCCTTTTTTTTTTTCCTGGGGAAAAAAAGTCTTACAAATAAATATTTTTTTTTTTGTGAATATCTTTAAAGTTATGTTCTCCTTGCATCTAAGCAAGATTTTCCATACATGTAAATTTTACTAGTGAAAAATGTTTTTTCAGCTCCACATAGACTATTCCTATGAGCTAGCTCTGTGTGCATTCAGTTACTTGTTGCTTATCACACATTCTTCAAATTAATCTTACCATTTCCCACCCCCAAAAAAAAAACCCCAACAAAACAAAGGGACTCAAAAAAAAAAACAAAACCAAAACAAACCACAATAACTGGGAACTCTCATTACCTGAAATGCCATTCTTTTATATCAGAAAATCTTGTTTGTTGTTCCAGATTGGGTTCAAACTTTTTAAATTAGACAGAGTTATAGGAACTGCTTTGGTTCCAAGGGTTTAAACCTCATTAATCTTTACAAAAAAAGACGGTATTGTATTTAGGGTATGCAAAGATAATGATTCCAGGATGAGTATAGTGCCCAAAAGCACAGATTCTTTCTTCAAGCTACCACGGTACAGCAAGATTCATTGTGGGATTTGGATGGTCTTTGCTTCATGTCCCAGCAGTTTGCCTTTCGGGATACTAATACAGATCCATGCTTTTTATGTGGAACTTGGAATGAGGAAGGAGAGAGGAGGAGAAATAAAAATTCCTTCCCTCCGTCAGTCATTGGTTTATTACGAGGTCTTCTGGAGAAAAACCTTACGGCAAGTGAAATTCCTGTGTTCCCTCCTTGACTCCACAAATCCAGATGAAGACTGTCCACACCTCAACTTTCCAACACTGAAGCACCTCCTCCTCAGTTATAATATTGGCAAAGCTGTTGTGCGGGAAGTCAGACCAAGTATTACACACACTGTACAGTCATTTTTCCTTCAAGTGTATCCAGTTTTTTTCCATCTCTCCTTTAATCTACTCTTCCCTAAAAAAAAATTTTGTTTATAATCAAGTTTTACTTTTAAAATTCTAATGTCTTGAAGAAAAGCATTGCAAGTTATTAACAAACTGTTGCTGATTTTTAGCTACAATTTTGAAGACCTTTCTAAACTCTTAATGGCAAAACAACAGCAAGACTAGAGGCAAGACCACAGCATCCTTTCCCTAAATGAAATATTTTTCATGATTACTGAATTGCTTTACTATTCACACTCCTGAATATATTCTGACTACATAGTTATCTTGTGCAACAAATAGTTACCCAGTGGAAATCATTGATACAGGTCAGAAGCAGTAGAAAGTATACTGTTAGGGACCCCAATACTTAAAGCTTCCCAGGTATGAGGTCCAAAGCACAAAAAAGTTATATCAGTTTTAGCAAGGCTGTAATTATCTGTTAATATCATCTGTAAAAGAGTCTTTATGCAGTAAACCAAAAAGTTTAAGTTGTTTATGTCAGTAAAGCAGCATTTAAAGTACCATCACGAGTCCAACAAAAGCAGAAAGAGACAGATAAGTTAACAAAAAACCCCATGAAAATTACTAATGTCAACAGACAACGAATATTAGTAATGTGGGGGTTTGGAAAGTCAGCAATGCTAGAGTTAAATCTTTAGCCAATGGCACTATGACAAATCGTGCATCAGCTGAAGATCTGTTCAAAGATGTGGATCTTCAGTGGATAGCTGTCAGTCCTAAGAGACCATAGCGTGCTTTCTGGCTGCCCTGACCTGCACGTGGGTCAGAACCACCTCTGACTGCAGCAGCCATTTCTCCCCAGCACCACTACTGAGATGTGTCCCTTCCGAAAGGGACCATGTCCCCTTGTTTTAAGTAACTGAAACTGCTCTACTCACAAGAATGCTTTCAGGAAGCCACAGTGGCCATTTGAAGGTGGGTATTCTTTACTGCCGTGATTATCTTGAAAAGTTTCTTAAGCTCCCTTGAAATCATGTTTTTTCTAGGCATGTCTTTCCTCAGGAACAGCATTCTAAGACAGTATATTGAATTAGCATAACTGAATGTAGAGATTCAGAAATGTGTAACCTGTTTTTCCATTCAGATATTGTAGATGACATATTTCAGTATTAAGAGTAATACCATCTATATTATGCCAATAAATAATGTACTGAAAAGCGCATCAGCCATATATGCTTACGTCCTCAGCATGACTAAGTTATCAAAAAATATAAGTAACCTCTCAATTAAACATGCAATACCATCAAAAATTTGCCAAAACTCAATGGAAAAACATTAGCACAAATAGGTCTTGGACCAGGCAAAGTCAAGTGAATGTTGTAAGAGGTAACATTTGCTTGCAAGGAAAAAAGAAAAAATTAAATGGAAATGTAAGTGTGGTTAACATCTGTATTTTATAATGACTAGTTATGAACCACTTCTGGAGGTTATTGGTAAGTAACAGGAAAAAGTAGAAAAGTTTATAGGACTACCTGACCAAACAAGTACTGTTTCTTTTTCTGAAGGTTGTGTATAGCTACTTCTCTCAAAAAGCCCTTTTGTTTAAAAGCAAACAAAAAGCATTAACAAATTTTAAAAACCTTACTCTAATTTTCATGTTTCCACATTTACATGTGTCCAATACCCCAAAAAATTAATTTTGAAATCATCCTGTAATAAGTCATAATAGCTGAAGTTGTTAGTATTCTTTCTAGGCACTACCTAGAAACAAAGTCTTGGCAGAATACTATATGCAGGTTATTTGTGTACTTGCTAAGGGAAAACAATTAAAAAAGTGAGAGAGACTAAGTAGTAAAACAGGCATTAAAGGCTACTCTTATGGACTGTTGAAGTCTATGTTTGCTAATTAAACTGCGGAAGAGGTAACTTGACATGTGTGAATAAGTATTCCCAATGTGACAGTGAAATCGGCTAAGCACTAGGTTCTTTTATCCCTTAAAAAATAACCTCTTGGTTATACTTGTTCTGAGACAAGGACTGAGGGATGGGCAAACAGGGACCATCTGAGAAAAGAGTCTTTTTACAGCAAGTCACTATATTTGCTGTACTGATGTTGCTTCTTTCACCACCTCAACTTTAGGGAGACTTCTACATTTTAGATACTGACTTCAGCAAGTTATGTGTTTAATTTAACTCCTGCAATAATTCATATTTAATAAGAATTACAGGAAAGTACTTATGTCTGTAGTTAGATGTATTCAGCTCTCCCTCTTGTTACTAGTGTACTAATCTTCCTTCTAATACATTAGTTTTCCCCTAATGCCCTGCAACTAAAAACACAAATGTCCACATCCCACTGAAAAATAATGGAGAACGTATTCAAAACTATCCTACATTTGAACACCTTGAAGCCTTGCAGTACCAACTATCATTATTTTTCTAAAATTTTATTTTAAAAAGCAGTCATAGAAGCCAATATATCAGTAATGACAATATTGCTGTCAGATTAAGACAGAGGCCCATATCCCTACACATCACTGTTTTTATTTTCCTAGACAGAATGCTCAGAATGCTGTTTAAGAGCCTTACCTATTATTATCTCTAATGATGCTACCACTATGTGTCACAAGTTACTAATTGATAATAACACCAATACCAGTTACATCCAGATTTCAGACTAATGATCTTAAAATAGATTCCTCTTGTAATTCTTGCTGGGATGAAGGGTTACATATTGAATTTATGTAACACTTCAGTTGTCTAGGTATTTCATAATCTTTTGAGAGAATAATTTTTCTATTGTCTTGCCTAGTTCTCATCTGAAGCAGTACTTGATTGCAACTTCTTAACATTCCTTATTGAAATAGTCATGTCAGCACCACAGAACTTCAGAATTATGCAAGATGAAAAAAGTATTCTTATCCTCATCAGAGAAAGCCAAGGATATTCAATTACACTCAAATATTAAATTTGGGGAGTGGAGTGTTTTGGGGAGTTTTGCTTGGTTTGGTTTGCTCCTTTTGTTAAATCTAGGCATGGACAGTAATTTAATTTCTCCTGAAAACTCCAAAGGTATCTGTTTACAAAACTAGAAGTTATTTTTTACCCCATATATATTTAAAGATTCTATAAAAACAGTTTGGCCAATATTAGGTGACATTACTCTAAAGGTCAAACATATTTTTCAAATAAAAATCTTCATTTTTATAAGTAAAATAAACATTTCACAATAGTTTCAAAACATTTTGAACAAAATATAATCCAACTAAATCTTCAGAAAGCCTTGAAACCAACCATCTGAAACTGAAATTCTCTAAATGGTGTCCATCCAAATTTAACTGCTAGTTACCTAGTCCTCAAATCTTCACAATAAATCCACATTATACTGATATTAAATAACTGCTTAGGGCTCCTAAGCACAGGTAAAAATACCTGAACAGCTAAGTCCCAAGAACATACAGGATTACTTTATAGTCTGAAATTACTAGGAATAGGCATGACTAGTAGAGGTTCACAAAGAAGGCTCAATCGTACTGAGCTCACACCCAAGGCATGCTGCCCGGTACAGTAGGTATTAAAATATCTTCAGCGATGTAGAACTTGGTCTTTGAATCATCTATTTATTATTTGTTCTATTTACATTTGTGCACAACTTTTTAAAAACATCAACAATTTGGTTATGTCGAAGTGTTGCTGATTTAGTGGAATTATCTTTCATCATTCACTGAGATATTATTTTTCAGCACCAACACCAATTTATCAGAATTTTAGTAGCAATGTAGTGATAAGAAAAAATATATTCCCTTCTGTTTTCTCTACCACTTACTAAATTTCAGATGGTTGTCTCATAAAAGTCAATTTTTTAAAGCTGGATGAGAGTTACCTGGAGAGGGGCAAGGTTCAGGATGGTACCCTGACAATGGGGCAGGATCCCTGCACAGACACACAGAAAGAACAGCTGGTGAGGAGTGTCTGCTCCCCACAGCCAGGGCTAGAACTGTGCTGCTCCCAGGGACCAGGCGAGGTCCACCCATGCTGAGCTCCCAGCTGCCTGTGTCCTCATTAACTAATGTGAAGCTACTTCAGCTCTCCTGTCATTCCCCCAGCAACAGTGACAGGCACATAAGTGTATCCTGAATGCAAGAGGAGGGAGAACAGATGGATGCAGACAGGGGAGCGCAAGGAAACTGTGGGACCATATTGGCAGTAGTCACAACACATCACTAGCCTAACTGTCGGCACGATCCCTGCAGGCGTCAGAGCAAAGGGGAGTTAAGGAGGGATTTGAAGGCGATCATGAAGTAGCCCAACAGGCATTTACAGAAATCTCTTCTCAAGCATGAGGGACGGTACAAGAGAAAGGAGGGTTTGCTGAAACACGTAGCAGGATGAGGGCATCAGGAGTCGTCTGGGAGCAAGAGTGAGGCATTAGGCACCACATGGGAAACAAGCAGAAAGGAATGATATTATGAAGGGCCTTGAAAGCAGAGACAATTTAACATCTGATGCAGCAAAGGGAAAGCAATACTGTCAGAATGACTGGCTAGAAAAATGTTTTTTGAAGCTGCAGTGTTAATGCATTTCAACATAGCAATGACATTTGGTTAAGACCATCAAAACAGAAAGGTGGGGGTTTTTTCTACATTCAAATTAATTTCAAAAAATCCTGCATTTTTCATAAAATAGAAGCATTGCAATATAAACAAAAATAAGGTTGTCTAATAAAAAAAATCAGTTGGCAGAATTTTGCCAATTATATTTCACTGCATAATACCACCATTTATTCTAGCAACATCACCAGTGGAACAGGCTGAAATTGTCATTTCCAACAGAAAAAATGTTTTGGAAGACAATCAAACCTATGATGGATGTAGGCAGGCACAAATCCATTTAAGCCCGTGGTGCAGCACTCATCTCTGTCAACTACAATAGTCTCCCTTGATATTTCACAAAGTTTATGACAAACAAATTACAATATGGGGAGAAAGCAAAACTCACTATGTACCACACTGAGATACAGATATGGCACAAGGGTTACTCATCAAAACATGTCTGTTTCACCTCATACAACTTCAGTCAGATAAGAGCTCACAGGAAAAGTTAAACTAAGATAATACAGGCATAACGTACAAAGATTTTGAGAAAGTTAAATGCTAAAGAACAGTCTAAACAACAGATTATTTCAATCTATAAGTGCCACTCGTAGCACTCATTTTAACCCTCAATTGCTTTAAACTAGATGTTTGCAATTTAAATACGTGCAAGAAAGGTTAGAATAATCTCACAAAAACTATTAAGTGATAATTAAGTAGCTTTGTAAATTATATTTGTCCTCTTTAGTATCTAAAAAGGTTTCAAGATTTTTTCTATCTACCTTCAGTAGTTTACCTTCTACTTAATGTAGATAATCGCTAAATAAGAAACAATTCTTTCTTTATGAGACAGAATTACGTATAGTGAACAAGCTGTTCTGAAACATCATGCAATACAGAGAAGCTAAATTACTTAGCCACTTTTACTAGAATAGAGTTCCACATGAACACAGGAGAAAATTAACTAATTGCCTTATTTTTTTGGTCTTCTATAGAGTACAATTACCAGTAAGATTGACTTGGCTTCCCAACCATTTTAACAGATGACCTCAACTTCTCATTTTCAGATCTTTAGTCAGAAAGATACATTAAACATTAACCAGTTGTTTCTATTCTCCCTTGATTTTTCAGAAGTCAAACCAAGTAAAGTTTAATTTTAGAGAATAAAAAGAGCAATCGAGTAATTATGTCCCAGTAGGAAGACAGTGTGAGTCTCCTATGAATTTTCCCCATCACACTACAGAAGATGGTAATTTTTGTCTCTCTTTTGGAAATCTTTCATTCTATTTACTATATCTCTGTGCTGTTCAGCAACCTTAAAGAGACATCAATATAAATATACAAAATTCTAGGGAAAAAAAGAGGTAAGAAAGCCTCATGAGATACATAGTATCACCTTTTGTCAATAAATAAATTGAGATGCAAAACAATTTATATTATCTTCCTTGACTAAAGAGGAAGAGTCACAGTGCTACAGAAAAAGAAGATTCAGGAACTGCCTCCTGCAGAAGGTAGTCATAGGGTATCCTTTGAAAAGCCAAAGAGCCCACATGTCATGTTAAAACTCCTCCTATACCTATTCCAATAAATAGACTTTGGATTCCACAATGCGACAAGAAAAAAAAACAAACAAAAAAACCAAACCAACAAACCAGTAAATTATTTTATTTTGTTTTAACATTGAACTATTTGCAATAAAGGAACAGCAACTTTATGATGGGTATCTATAGAAAAGAGTAAGACAACAAAAATTTGTCCATTACAGTAATATACCACTGAATGCATTCAAAAAAATACTCATAAGCTTGCCATGTTATAGTTTAAGAGGTTAAAAATCTGAGCGATTTTGTACAATTTTTCATTGAAGAATAACTTGTCACTTTAAGGTTGCTGAACAGCACAGAGAAACCTGAGAATTCCAAATGTAAGGGACAGTTTAGTTTCGGAGTAAACAACTTACCTGTTACGTACTCAGTATGTATTAAGATTTCACTCATCCCTAAAACTCAGCTCTTGCTATAAAATCTTTTATGATGTATATTTTTTAGACAAATACATTAAAATTTAACATTAGTTGAATTTAATAACAAAGACAAGGACAAAGGCAGCTCATATAGCCTCAATTTAAGTCAAATATTTAATACACCCTATTAGCATATCCAGCTTTTAGGAGTTAATGAGTGTCAGGAGGTTTAATATTCTGGAGCTCTGATACAACATCATAGGGACTGTAAAGCACCAGTGAAGCTGAAGAGACAGATAATCTATTTACTGCTTTCTAATGCTCTCAGGCATGGAGGTAGATGTATAAATATATTCAGTTCCACAGATCTATCAAATCAGGTGATAAAAAAGTTCTGAAGTAAACAGAAATACTGTTACAATTATTAGCAAACAAATGTTAGAATTTGAGACCAAGAGAAATTAGAATCCCCGGGGAAGAGATAATGACAGTAAGAATTTATAAGCTTTGGATGAACCTTACAGATATACCTTGTATTTCATTATAATCACAATAAGTGTACTTTCACACTACCCTTAACATAGTGTGATTTATGTATTTAAGCATGCCTTTGCAAGAGAATATCTAACATAGTAGTCCAGCATAGAGTGTGCAAGAGCATAAGATTTATACCTAGTTTTCATGTTTATACAGCAGACACTGGTAAGAAAGTTGTATAAATTATTGAAATTTTCAATCATTATTTTCAATGGTTAGCAGAATTCAAAAATCTCTTCTCTGATACTTATAATAAATAAAAATCTAGAAGTTAAAGAAAGAAAAATTCTGTTGTGAAAACAGCTCGAAATAAAACACTACCCTACCTTTTAAAACAAACACAAAATTATATTGCAGGACATTGCATTGGAAAACTGGTTTACAAAGTAATATCGGAAGTGTGGGAATAGCAGAGCACATATTAACCATAGCATCTTAGCACCCCACTCTGCCTTCTGACTGGGGCAAGGCAAGCAAGCTTTTAGTCATCCCTCAAAAACAGTACTCCCGAGGGTCTACTTGAATGAATATAGCAAGCACTCAATATTTATCCTTTTGTATTACCTAATGCATGCAAGGAAATGGATCCTCACCTCATTTCAAACAAACTTTTCCACTGCCATATTCAGCTTTTTTTCCATATTATTTCATTCTTGAAGGCTCCCTACATACTCAGCCTCTCAATTAAAAAAGACTAAGACAAATCTGACCTCTGAAGTTTTAACAGAAGTCTGAATCTTTCCTCTCTAAGAAGTAATACAGTTAGGACATCTCAGCACTGTAAGTGCCTCCAGACCCCAGTTTCTCTTTCAATATACTGACAACTCCGTGGAATTGAGGAAAAGTAGATACATCTAAGGATCAAAGCTGTTCTAGAGTACCTTTCCTTCCTTGTAGAAAAGATCACATGAAAGCCTTGCAGCAGATTTTCTCTCCCTGATCATTCAGCCACTTGTGGCTCCCCAGGAGGGCATAAAATTCTTCTACAATGGAGCTCTTATGTTCTGTCAGCATCATGTAAAAATCCCTCAGGACACAACTCTGGTAGCAGATGTATTTCCAGGAACTGTGGCATGAATTCTACCTGTTGTCAGCGGCTGCCAAACTCGTATGACCCAGTTTAGAAATACAGTTTAGAGGCTCTTACACTCTGGACCTCAGCTACTAGCAAGATTTCGCTCAAACAAGGTTTTTAGTTCCCCAGTAATTTGAGGCATTCAAGATAATTATTGAACTGTCCATGAGTTGTACAAGCAAGTTCTCTTAATGTGGAAAGCTGGATATCCTATACTTAGCGATGATTGGCAAATATATTATTTTATTGTCCAGCATAGGACACCACTGGAAATACAGTAAAAAGAATGTTTGTTGCCTATGTAGGGATAGATCATTAAATGTGGTGAAACCATTCTGAGCTTTGATAGCACCTATATATGAAACATATGTATGCATACAAATATTTGTTACCCATGTCATAATAGTGCTCTTTTTTCCAAATCCCTTCTCTTCCCAAACTGGATCTGCTATAGGATCTTGGGGGAAAAGAAAACCAAAACAAAACCCAAAAAATCTCAAACCGAAAACCAAAAAGAAACCTTACATGTGTTTGTATAGCTCTGCTGTTGTCTTCAGCTTGAAAAAAAAGAACTCTCCTCCAGTTAAGGGAACTTCCAAGCCATATGACCAGTTCTGTGGCACCTGGGTACCACAGCCCGTCTGTTCATGCATATGGGTGCAGTGCAGTGACAGCTTTACTGCACATTAGTCAAGCATCATGTAGCACATTTCTTGACAGAGGCAAAAGCAGTTTATGACTTGAAGCAAATCATTTTATCCCAGGGGCTTCTCAGAACCAGGCAAAAGGCCAGGGCTTAGGTCAACAGCTTGGGAGTTTGGCAAATATTTCCTATCATTACTTTCTTTGAGAGGGTCTGTCACCTGATCAAGTTGAAGCATGTGACCCTCTGTTACGAGAGAGAAGGCACTTTGAGGTGACTATTAGAGAGGATGGCTTGGATACCTCTGAAATAATACCTTAAAACATCACTATTCATGGCTGTTTTTTCTGGATGTTTTAAAGGTAAAACAAAAGGTAAATTTAAAAAGAAATTAAGCAGGTTAGAGGGTGACAGATAAAGGCCAATCTTACTATAATAGATTCCACAGTGAACTAGAAGACTACATAAAACAAGAGAGAAAAAAAACAACCACAGAATTAGAGATTCCAGCACAGAGACTTGTAATTGGGATTTCGCAGTGAGAAACTTCATATCTGTTAAAATGGCTCTTCACTGACAGAAATATTTTATGTCCCACTAGTTACCCAGAAAGTGCAGGAATACTAAAAATGTTTTACAAATTCTTCATTCTTCTAAGTCAAGCATTTCTTAGAGAAATAAAAAACCTTGCTAGTTGCACTCTAAAGGTCATGCCAGCTATAAAGTCTAATAAAAAATTTCCAGATGGCAGCAGCCAATTTCCAATAAGATTTAATTCGGTTAATTGACTGTCTTATTTACTAATTTATAGGAGTATGCAGTTCATTTAAATTAACCTCATTTGCTGTCATGATTTAAGCAAGGTTAAACAACCTGAGATTAAAAAAAAAAAAAAAAGCGTATGTAGAAATGACAGAGTGTGTTATATAGTAACATATTAATATAGCCATCAGAAGCTCTCTAATTTTCTGGTTTGGTGTTTTTTTAGAAGAAGGAAAAATAGTAAATACTGGCTAAATTAAGTTAGTGTAAGGAATATCTAAGCACAGAAGATTTTTGTTATAATTACAATAATCTTTTAACAAAAGCCAACAAACCTGTGGGTGAAAAGGGAAAACAAATGAGCCAACACAAGGGAATAAGGGACTGACTTCAGCTTAGAGGGCTTGTACAGGAAAAAAATTTTCCAACGGACATGGTCATCAGCACTTCAGCTGAAGCACCATTTCCTCCCACCTTGGTTCTCCAAAAACTTAATCCATAATATCAGCTTTGAAAACCTAATTTTTCTACCATTTTTTCACTTACAGGAAGGATAAAAGAAATCTCGCTTTCAACCCAAACCCTGGTGACAATTACTTACTTCTTAAAAGAAGTAAAGGAAAAAAACAGTACTAGATTACAAACACGTATTTGTAGACTTAGTTTTAGTTTCTTATTGGATTCATCTGGGACAGTGCTTTGTTTAATCCTGAATGAGCTTAGTAAGGAAGAAAAGTTTCCCTTGGAGAAAGAAGTTAGCCCTTGAAGATTTATAAAACTTCTGGGTTCTTACAGACTGTTTTGACAGAAGGTTTGCCCGAAAACTGAGGGTTCTTTCTGAGGAAAAAATGGCGAAGACCTTAGTGAGGGGTCTTGTCTTCCTTTCTTGGAAAAGCAAGAGAGTGGCAGCCTGAGAAGCCTGCAGAGATGGGGCTGGATATGTGTCAGATCCTGCACCCCAGGCAGATCTGTCCCACTCAAACCACTCCTGTCTGTGGCACTGATCAAAGGCTGGGGAGAGCGTGGGAGAGAAGTGGCTGGAGTGTTCTCTGAGTTCTTGAATAGCACAAAGTTGGAGAAATAAACTTATGTCTGTGCTCATGGTGTGTTGATTGGTGTTCAGCGACGATGTCCTTGCAAGGTATTTTAATTTCAAAAAGGATTTTGTGGTTTAGTATAGTTTTAGTTTGGATTTTAAGTTTCTTCTCTACCTTTTCCAGTTCAGAGGAGGTTTTTTTGGTTTTTAGTAGTGAAACCTAGGAGTATGAAATAAAATATTTAAAGATCTGAAGCTCGAAGAAAAAAGTTATACAAAGTGCAAAACCCTGGCTTTTAAGTCCCTGACATTGACAATTCTTAGGGATATCTATGTTATGAAAGACCATGTTCTCCCACCTATCTCATAAAATGTCATTCAAAATAAAAAAAATCTAATACACCTATAAACAGTACAGCTGGCTTCATTTTTAATGGAGCCTGATATATCTCCACACTAGGGAGCTGTTTCAGACAGAAGCATTTTTGTGAAATGTTGGCAAGAAACCTACATACAATGAAAATGCAGTGCAAGATGACTTATTAGAAGGTCAAGGATTGCTGTGATCATGTTCTGCTCACTACAGTTCTCAAGTTTTCCTGACATTCATAGCGATTTCCACCCTTAAAAGGAAATCTTCCCTAAAAATCAAGCCTTAAACCCCCTGAATATGCATACAAAGCAGACTGTACATCAGTATAAAGCAGGAGAGGCTATGTTCACATTAGCATATCTGCTGTAAACTTGGGGGGCTATAAGTGAGGTATGACAAGGTTGCTAAATAGCTCATTTGTACCTCACAAGCAGCAAAGAGCTGGCTGGGATGTTGAATGTCCTTTGCCTTCCCCACCTGGTACGTTTCATAAATGCATTGATGATTTCAGAAACTAATGGTTTATTTATTCTATGCAGTGGGAAATCTTTCATAGGGGCCTGAGCTAAGATGGCTCACTTAGAAGCGTTTCTAATGGGCAAATTTCCTGCACAAAATTTAGTAGATAATTATTCCTTCAACTTTTCCTTATTTTCAACTGCTGTCTCATTACTGAGAAACAAGAAGTTATAACTTCAAAACTACCACTCAGGGAAATACCTCTGCAGTGTGTTAGTGCCCAACTGTGAGAGGAAGAAGTGCCTACTGCCAAAGAGGGCTCCTTCCCAGGCTTCCTGTCTGAAGTGAACACTCCCCAGTTTTGAATGAAGATTGACAATGTAGTGAAAACACCAAGAAAACATATTAAGAGAAAATACTCTAAAAGTACCCTTTTAGAGTAAATGTCATGCAGCTTTGCCTAAAACACATGCTTGTTACAATCTGTTGTATACAACCTATGTGTCTCAGCTGAACTCTGAGCACGTTACTGTTCCTTGGGGTATCACTAGGAGTTTTCTCACTTAGAAAATGTTGGTTGTGGAATTGGCTTGGTGGTATATTGAACTAATTCAGAGTGTAGCACGTTTATCTGATTAATTTGAAAACAATCTTTGCTTTAGAAACAAAAGAAAATTAATTCAGCACCCTGTTAGACATATTTCGCACATATAGGTAGTTTTAGGTAGGCTCAGATTTCAGACTGTAAGGAAATGGCACACTAAGGAAGAAAAGGCAGTGACTTTTTTGATCATTCTTCTGTTCTCATTTTCCTTGCATTATTGCCAATAACAAGAGAGTAGAAGCAGCACGGTGCTTCAGTAGATGATATAGATGAAGCTATCTTTAGGAACGTTGTGAAGTAAGGAAAAGTCTCTCTTGATTGATCTGCAAACAAAGAAGTTGTATTCTTAAGTGACCCCACTAGTTCAACAGCTAGAATATGTGCTCTGAAATATGTATTGTCAGGCAAAGCGAAGCAAGATTAAGAAGTGCTTTTTAGCAATGATTCTCTATTTCCTCTTAGTTGATATTTATCAGTCTTTTAAACTTTTAGATTGGAAATATTTCTGTTGTCTTAAACTGTCTAAATAAATGCTTAGATTGCAATATTTATTTCAGCTCTTATTTCCTTGAATTCCAGTGGTAATTTTCTTGCTAAGACATATAAACAAAGACTGTCAGAGTGTATTCAAAAAATACAGTGACTTCAGTTTCCAATAACTAACCAGAATGTGGTAAAAGGTTCTGATATATATATAGTGCTTACTATTATTAAGATGTTAATGTGTATAAACTTGGACACCGAAAAGCAGAACATCCAGAACACTTTTAGCAGTACTCTTATGTTTTCTTCACTGTTTTCTAATCTACAAAGATAATTCTATCATCTGTTTTTTTTGTCATTATATGTTTGGATCTTTTTCTACTATTTGCAGTGGTAAAGTTTCCCATTTATTGGTTAGTCGGGTGTTTTTTACGCTTTGGATCTGCATGAGCAGCAATCATCATATTACTTAAATACTTATTGAAAACACATACATAAAAATTAAAAACAGTGTCAAAAAGCTACTAGCTCTCTGAAAGCCATAACGTAAATACTCCAAAGTCTTCTTCTGGTTTTGTTAATGGTAATTTCTCTATTGGCTTGTTTAGTTTTCATCTATTCTATTTCTATGTTCTTCGTCCCTTCCTACTGTCGGTATCTTCTTTACCTCACCTGTTTCCTCATCCTGTCCACAGGTCTCCTCAGGTCCTAACTTTCTGACAAATGTTCCTGCTTCAGTTCAGTGATAACACTTCCCTTTTCTTCTAACCTAAGATATGGAAGTATAGGTTCTTCTCAAGTATCCACCATTCCTTCTTTGTTTATATCCTCTCTTACATTTCCTAGACTCTTACAAACTCCGTGAGTGGAACACTAGACATGAAGTATTTATATGCAACATCTACTGCTGTCTCAGAAAATGTTTTCAATAACAATGACTCCATGTACTTTCTTTAAGTTCCTTCTCTCAGTATCTTTTTTTTTAAAATTTTTTTAAAAAAATATTTTATATTATTTTTACCTTTGGAAAATCATAAACTTTCATGAAACTGTCTTTTAGAATAATATTGGTAGGTTGGAATTATTTGCCTATGATCTTTCTATGTTGCTACAGAAAACAGCAAAGAATTCTAACTTCACCTGTATCAGAAATTGACACCTTGAGCCAAGAGTCAACTTAAATATCTTTTTTTTGGTATTATTATTTTATCTCTAACATTAGTTACTTGTGATCATATTAATAAAAGTATATTACACAGATCCATTTAACCACCTACATCAGTTCTTGAGAGAGGTTGATCTAATCAGGTAGAGTAAAGGATATATTATACCTCTTCAGGCACTACTTGGTTTTTAAAGAAAAATTAATCTGAAATAGTTTTTATTTGCTATCTTATCTCAGACTCCTTATTTATTTTTGCAGTACAGACCTTTGGCATTATCTCAACCACAAACTTCCCTCTCAAATCTTTAGTATACTCGTCACAATCTTTTTGTCAGACTCTGCTACCAGAGGGATTTGCCTGCACTTTACAAAATAGTGATTTCATGTCTATTTTTGGTGTGTTGTCATTTATTTGGCATTCTGAGACATCAGTCCTGCTTGTCTATTATGTTAATATTGTCCTGGCCTGCTGTACGACTCTGTTATGACTCCTGATGACAGAGGCTCATGACAAGTCATCTTGTAATTCATCTAATTCTAAGAAAAGTTTATCCTTTTTCCACATATTCTGCTACAGAATGGTCTTCTGCAACTTAATACCAGGCATATCAAATCTGATAGTAATTTTACACTAACTTTCATTATTTTGAGATTCAATATCAGTCTTGCTCATCAGTATGAAATAATTATGCATAGAGTAGTAGGACAAAACAATACTGGGAATCAAATTAGAGTTTAGATCTTCTTTTTGCATCTTCAGAATGAGAATATGCTAAATGCTCTGAATATATACCTTGACTGAAATGCATGTGTTACAGTTAAATGGGAAAGCGACTTTCAAATGTCAGTGCACATTCAGGATGTTTATTTCTACATAAACAGAATCAGAACATATGGCCAACCAAGAACAGTATATCAGCAAGCACATTTTACTCCTGAGATCATGCCTTGAAGAGAATATGTAATCATATGTTCCTTCTAGATATTGATTCTTTTCCCTATTCAGCCATCTAGGTACAAAAAGAATGAGTTGTTTCTTAGAGAAACAGCAGCATTGTTGATTTGAGTGTCAAACTACTAAGCCTTTACATACATATATTCTACTGTGATTGTGTTCAAAATAGGAACAACTTTATGTGCTAAGAAAAAAGTTTACTCTTCTCCATATCTCCTCTATAATTTGACTTTCATCATTTAAGCTACTTAGGAATAGAGTGATGCCTTCTTAAACTTCTTAGAAAAGAGAAAAAATACAAGTACTGCACATCATCAGCATTGCTTTTTCAGTTAAAAGGAAAAAATCTAAAAGCTATAAGGACATTTTTCTCACCCTCTAAAAGATAAAGGTTCACTAGTTAAACCAGAAAATTTTTCTCTGAAATATTTATAATATTTATTTCTAGAGAAACTGGAAGAAAAAACCCAACAACAAAAAAACCTAACTGATCATTCTAGAATGATAATTTTTCTCTCACATTCAAAATTAGGTCAGTTATCCTTACAAATAAATAATTGAGATGCGCAAAAGATGGTGATTATTGGAATATGATGCAGATGAAATTAGTATGGTAAGAGTGCAACAGCAAGGAAAATAATATTTCATAATTTTCAGGTTTTTTAGAGAAAGAAAAGTTTCTAGGCAGTCAAAGAAATATCTACATTTTCAATAGACAAAATATAATCTTCATTCTTATAGTATGCCATTTATGAATCTATCAAGAGAAAGAAAGAATGGAATCCTAATTTTTTAAGGCAATGAGTGGGAAAAACAACACTGTTAAAAAGACTGTTTAGTTTCTGTATCTGAAAATTCCTTTTTGAGCCCTTATTTATGCCTGTCAGAAATTAGCTCTCTTGGCTGGCAGTTTGGTGTACTAGCAGTAGTCCATCTGGTTAGAAACCCTGAAGGGAAGCTATGTTTTTGCAGACAAAATAGGCAGTCAAGTTAATAGACTTAGGCAAAATGACATAATGAACTTTCATTTTTAAAGAATGGGCTATGACATAAAGATTTGGAAAGTACAACACACAGAGGAAAAAAATAAAGGACTGGATTAAATTGTATTTAAGGATGTCTAATTCGACCTACAAATAAATTAGAATACAAAGAAAACCATTGCAATGGTATTTCAAGAGAATATATCCGTGAAATGACAATTTGACCATAAGAAGTAACCCAAACACCACTACCTGGTTAGTTCATTTGTTTAAAAACATAAGAAATACAGCAACAAGGAGGATGAAGTGATTGCTTAACATTTTTCAGAGGGACATTGGTTCTATGACTACTGAAAGGTGAGTGCTAATGTATTCAGAATTGTGTGTATCTGTATTTTCATCTGTCATACAAATGTCCAGTCATATAGAATTCCTAAGTAGCTATGGGATGATTTACTAGGTTTTGATGTTATATAGAATGTCGTCATCAGTTTCACTGACCAATGTATACAGAAGAAAAACTTTGTGGGTGTACAATGTAGGCATATCAAATGATTTTAAACATTCTGTAAATCATCTTTCATTTCTACACTTACAAAATTTGAGATCTTGCCTGTGCCTTCCTAACAGGATTCACATAATTCTAGGTTGTGGGACTGAAATGTTCTTTCTCTTTGTGTATTGCTGTAACTCTTCCAAAATTTTTGTTTAAAAACATAAGAAATATAGCAAGAGGGAGGATAAAGTCTTTACTTAACATTTTTCAGGGGAACATTGGGTAATATATTAAGTATACTAAGGGAAAAATGTTGAGTTGTACTGTTCTCACTAACTTCTGCCAAAATATGCGGATCACAGAACTTTGTAGGGTTGGGATCACACAGTTGTTATGGACTGAGCATAACAGTTTCAGTCAAATTATTTAAATTTCTAAGATTTATCCAGCGGAATTTAACAGCAGAAAGTTTGAAATTTTCAGAGTTGAAATTTTGAAATTCACACAATGGATTTTGAGTAGCATGGACTCAGGAGTTAGAACCAGAAGAACTTTAAGATCCCTTCCAATCTAAACCATTCTATGATTCTATGGTTTGTGACTGGACAAAGAAATTGTACTGAATTGCAAACTACATTATTTGAAACAGAGATTCTCTCTTCCTGTCTTCAAGAAGAAAACAATTCTGAAAGAGAAACTTATATACTGATATATATGCTAATTATTTCTGTAAATTTCTGAGTGTAAGCAACCAAAATAAATTATTTCTCTATACCTAATATTTATTTAAGATACTTTTGATTTCATAAAAATTTTACAATTCTTTAAAAGACTGTTCAGGTACTTTTAGTCAGTGGTCTAGGTGTTGTTCTCTTCACTATAATTCACAATAGACTGAAAATATTTCCACTTTCCTTGTTTTCATCTTTTCTTCATAAAACACTAAACGCAAGTAGTACTAAAATCATTAGTTATTTATTTGTTTGTATAACCACAAGGTGTTTTCCTATAGCACAGTTCCAAAGTTGATACCATGAAGCCAAAGAAATACAGCTGTGCCTCATCTGGAATCTACCAACCTTCTAAACTGAAAAAGTTCCCAAATAGTACAGCACTGCTGTGTGATTAATTTTATGATGTTTCTCATGATATATTATTTTTCTTAAATCCTGCAGTACAAAGATCTGCAAATTACTGGAATATTTTGATTTTGGGTATGAATGGATTAATGTCTGAAGTTTGTGGTTACAGTTTGTGGCTGAGCCGTAAGCAAAATATATCCCACAAACGTAAATCAAGTGACCAATCAAAACCTTCATTATTTGCCCATTAAAAAAATAATAACTTGGGAAGACTAATTTGTGACTCTATTTTGAAAAGCATAGTTTTAGAAATTTTATTATAATTGAGGGAGTACTATAGTAGATCTTGGGATTCATTAAAACTGCTATATTTCACCTTTCAGACTGGAACTCTCTTCTGTAACCTGCCAAGGTCCTTCAAATCAGTGTTCAGAAACAGAATAATTATTGCTTCTGCTTATTTAGCTGCATTCATTTGAGGAGAAAAATCAAATATTTATGCTCCTTAAACCTTGGTAAAATAGAGTTATTGATGCAGTAATTAAAATTGCATTTAAATTTTTTACTGTTGCTTCTCTATTTATAGCAGAAACCTGTAAAATCTTCATAACGTTAACATTTATTTTAAAAAATGGACCTGGGTTCAACAAGCAGAATGCTTGAAGAGATGTTAGACTTAGAAAATAATTACCTGTACTCATCAGCTCCTGTAAAGGTTTTCTGAAACATGTCTCCATAGATAGATTTAAGTCAGATCTTCATGGGATGGAACTGTGCCCATTAATCAGAACATATTTTAAAATTGCAATGAACTTTTGGATGGTGTCTCTGTTCCATGCAAGGAATTAAATTCAGTGTTGTGGTAGTAACAAACCATTTTCAGTGTTGTCATCAAAGCTGCGGAAAGGTCTCCAGTGCCTTTATTTTGTCCCTAACATCTTTTTGAAAATGTAGAAGATGGAAAGAAACAAGACAATTAAAGAAATCATTGGGGTTTTTTCTCATTTTAGATGACTTTGCAAAGGTGTAAAGATTTCAGATTTGTAGCAACCTAGACTGGGTGCTAATAGCAAATTTTAAGCAAATATTCTTTCTCTTTATTGCTATTAAGTCATAAATCAGAAGTGATATCCCGAGAGCTTCCATTCATATAGCTATCATGTTCTTGTTCATGTGCTTTGGTTCACAGACCCAATGACCACTAAGGTACTGTTCTTTCAGCACTATTCAATTCTCTCCCATGAATCTTTCAAGCTTCAGGATTTATTCCTGTCTCTTATCTTGGAGATTCTTATGATTGTGTTATTGTAAATAAGTTAATTGCCTGAAATAAAAAGGAAGACCTCCCAGTCCTATTTTATTATGTAGGATTTATGGATTTTTCAATAAAAAAAATTAAAGAGCTGTATGAATGAGAAAGAATTTTGTTTATTGCTATTTTTCAGACAGAGATACATTTGGGTTTTTTTCCCAGGATAACTTATTTTCTTTATCAAATGTTATTGATAAAAATAAATAGATATTACAGAATTACATGGCTATGCTTGCTAACCTGTTGTACTGAATACACAAAATTTAGAAAACACAGCTGGAATGTCTATACCAAGAACTTAAATCAGTCAATAACATTAAATCAATCAATACCAAATAAATTTATTTTCTCCATATTCTGTAACACGACTTCCTTTTTCTTTCTTTTTTTTTTTCTTTGGTCTGTGCAAACAAGCCTGTAATGAAGAGTACTTAAACCAAAAGAATTTTCTGGATGATAGCATGCAGTATGTTCTGCTGTCACCAGCAGCCAGCAATCAATTTAGTAACATGTTCAGGCTCCTCTTAACTTGTTTGAGGAGACCAATCCAAACCTGATGGCAATAACTTTTAGGAAACTCCTTTCAATACTTCTGTGAAATTAATTGATTTTTATATGTACCAGCACTGCTACTAATAATCTTTTTAATTGCTTGATGTATATGCAGACAACAGGATTAGATTTTACTTAGGCTAAAATGCCTGAGATAGTTTTGCTGTACGTTTGTATTCTTTTGAATATCTACACTTTAAACCTGTTTTTTTTTGAATTGTCAACATTACAGCACTACGAATCCTTTAGTTATATCACAAATATTTTCCTTATAGATGGCAACGGTGTTGGTTTTGTTTTTTTTTTTCATATTTGGATAGCTGTAAAATTGGATGCTTCTAAAATTAACTTCTGGACTGCACTATGGAATTCCCTGGGAGCAGGCTACCTTCATGTATGGTTACACCCTGAACACAGGAGGAGGTAAAAAATATTTTGGTTCAGCTTATGACCCGTGATCAAGTAATGTACACAGATTTTTTACAACAAGTTTGTCACCAAAAACATAGGAAAATTATAAAAAAAAGATAAAAAGAAAATAAAGAAAATAGAATAGAATAGAATGTTTGGGTTTTTTCACTATTGAATTTTGTCCAAATTCTTTTACTCCAGTATTAAAGCAGATCTAGTTTTTCCTATCTGAGTCCTCTGCATTTTTATAGGACATCCTAATTTTATTTTCAGCAGATTAATCTAACATTTTTTTCTCATTTACAATTATTCGAATCATTACATTGAAATGAAGTTCAAGGAAATGAGAAGTACAGCAATTACTTTTTCTAGGAAATCAAAATAAATTCTTTAAAATAAAATCATTTCAGTCCATTGGAGTTTGGCACTGCAGAGTCTCAAACCTAGCAAATGGTTATTTTTCCATTTCCTATACTGTGACCATCACCCACCAGATGAAACTCTCAATTTCATTTGACAGAATGGGTGTACCTACATATTATCATTTTGTTATTTTTTGAAGTCATAAGCATGACACTACGTCAAATATTTACCTTTTCAGTCTCCACCAGCAGTGTTGATAAATCAGTTTACAAATCCCTAGTATTTTCTCCCATTTCTTATATTGGGATTTTCTAAACTGTTTTGCAGGCTCACAACCAGAAGAAGAAATTCAAAGTCTTAGGCCCCTGATACAGGCAAGGATGGCAAGATTAATTTTTCATGCTGGTGCATGTGCATTTAACCATGACTCACAATTAAAAAAAAAAATTTAAAACCTCAAAAACTGTAATGCTGAGACATGAAAGCTCACCCACTGACCTTATGCAGATCTATTCAAAATCATATGTGCGTTGAACTGGGGCAACTGTGGATGGCTTTGTAATCACCTCCCTAGACTTGAGTATGAACAGTCATAGTTTCTTTATATTCCTTTCACAGTGAAATCAAAGGCACTAATCCTGCTTACGTGGGTGAATAACATTAAATATTTGAATAATCCCTCTGACTTCCCTCAGAAACTTCTAATAAGCCAACAGCTACTTTCATGTATAATCACAGCTTGCTTTTTCAATAACAATACAGACTCAAAATAAATACAGCAACAAAACACACTTCAGATATTTTGTCCTAGTCATTCAGTAAAAGAAAATTTTCCTAATACCTTGAATAGATTCTAGGTCTACTTAATCTTTTTAAAATGTGAATTTTACTTAGTATTGCTTTAGAAAATAGAATTTATTATTATTATTATTATTATTATTTTGAATAGATCTTATAGATATTTCTACTCTTTTTAATAGATTTTTCTATCAATTTTTATCCATAGTTTTTCTACCTGTTTTATTTATATGTACCCATAGATTTATTTGCACAGTTTCATAATGCGTGGCCAAAGTAGGTCACTAGTAGGTAATGAAACTAAGAATTTTTTTTTCTCTTCACAGGTAAATGTATCCATTATCCACTGTTCTGAGAAATGTATCACGTGCTCATCAAAAAAACCTGGGAACTGTCAATTTGATGAAGTACAGCTCACATCTCATTAATGTTGAGCACAGAAGTAATATTCTGCATCAAAAATGACTGGTAAAATATTTGCAATTACCAACTGTTCAGAATCCATTTTATATAGATAAAAAACATGTCAAATTTAATTTATCAGATGTTGTCTGCTGTCATATTTCTTTTTTGTGCAAGGTACTGAAAAGTTATCCAAAACCCCTCACTCTTATTCTAGATCGGTATTGTATGGGCAAAAAGAATAACATAAGTGTTAGGTATCCAGGTATAATAGCTACATAGATGGAGAATGTTCAGAAAGGTTATTCACTTTAAGAGCTGTATGGACTATTTTATCTCAAAGCATTTGTCTTTCCCAAAAGGAGTGTCAAAATTTTGTTAGTTTTAGTTTGTTCATTTTGGGTAGTGCTGCCAGGGGTAAAATATATAAAGAATTCATAATATCTCAATATATATTAATTGCTAGCTTTCCTGGAAAAAAAATTTCAAGATTACAGATTTCAAGTAAAGAGAAGACATAAAATGCACCCTCATTTGAGGATAAGGGGCAGTATGGGGCCTGCTTAGATCTTCAGTGATGTTGTGGAGAGAAGTTGGCTTCTCAGTCTTAACAGGTCACAGAGGAAGAAAGAGCCTGGAGCATTCTGAAGGCAAAAATTATTAGTTTAAAAAAATAATTCAATATGTGGGTGATGAGTGCTTTCGTGTGGAAGTCTTCTAGGAATCTGGGAAGGACTTAAGTTGCAGAAGGCAGCAACAAAATTTATACCAGCTCAGATAAGGTCCTGAGTTACACTGATGTTTGGGGGAAGCAAATGGAGCTGATTATTTCCCTTTATTCTGTGCTTATGAAGCTGCATCTGTAGTACTGTGTCCAAGTTGCAGTTCTCTGGTACAAAGTTGAGCAGTCAAACTGGAGCAAGCCCAGTGGAGAGCTACAAGGATGGTTTGAGGCTTAAGAACTTGATTTTTTCAGCCTGAAGAGATGTCTCTACTCTTGTGTCTCAAACAACCCATCTGATCCCATCTGCCAAGGGTCCTCAGATTCACTGTAGCTATGCATCTGAAGTCATCCACACCAGAGTGGTACAGCTGAGACGACACTGAATCCCTAAAGGATTTGGATCTCATCTGATTTGGAAATGTATGTTTCAATAATTTTAAGGAACCTGCCTTAGAAAGCAAAATTTAACACTTTTTTTTTTTTTTTTAAAAGAAGTGTGTCTGTGTGGGTGTTAATTTCATTTGAACTGAGACTGGATTAACAAAAATTCTAAATCAAAATCTCATTTTTTCCAGTCAATTCATATGAAAAGTCTTTTATTATTTTGCCCTATCTGACTGATGGGAATACAAAGGAAGAAAGAAAGCCCAAGAAATTTCAAAGTTGTTAATAATTCTCTTTTATTTGTTGCTATCCTTAGTTATTATTTCCCCAGTCCATTTTCCTTTCCTTTTCCATCAATAAAGTTTTTGTTCCAGAGTGAGAGCTCACAAGAGGAGATTTCATGAGTGCCCAGTAGAGATATATGGTTTTTCCAGGTTTCCAAGTAAAGTTTGAAACTCAT
Source organism: Chiroxiphia lanceolata (assembly GCF_009829145.1). Classification (NCBI taxonomy): domain Eukaryota; kingdom Metazoa; phylum Chordata; class Aves; order Passeriformes; family Pipridae; genus Chiroxiphia; species Chiroxiphia lanceolata. Next base: position 28,610,681 of record NC_045637.1, read on the forward strand.
TTATTGATTAAATTTATACAGGATCCTGTAGCTATTCTCAACATAGTCTTTTTTCTTACTGATTCCAAGCTGAAAGGTTATAGTTTATTTTTATTTCATAAAACAAGATGTATAAATGAGGATTCCCCACCATCCTGTTATTTTAAACTGATTCTGGTGGGATTCCAATTCCCATTCCCTTTTTCTTGGGCTATTTTTTAAAATATTAGGAAGAAGGCTGTAGCAACTAAACCAAATACCAACCCAGTAAGTCTCCATTTTTTTTTACAAGTTAATTTGATAGAGGTCTACTTGAAACAAGAACAATAATAAAAAAGATTAAACTTGTTTATTTTAAAAATGCCTCCACTTGACTATAAACTAGAATTCAAAGGTTTAGCATTTTCTCTTTATTTTAGGTCTGATTGCAGTGTAATGCTGGTGTATATCTACAAATATCCCAGTACTACAACCTGCTACTTCAGACCTTCTCCTGTGGTTCAGCATCACGTTTCACCATGAGGACTTCTCTTTCTGTAACTAGACACAATGTTGTCAAAAGATATTTCTCTTCATCTCTGCAGTTGATTTTGTCTATATTAGAACTTTGAATACTGTTTTTATTTATTTAGTATTATCAGTGGTCATATATTTGTAATGTGAGGAAAACTTTTTGACCTAGAAAGACTGAAGTCTAAATTGTAAAGCTGATTTAAACATCAAAAACAAAGAAATAAACAAATCTCCAAACCTCAAAACGAAACAGCCCTGCAAAATGACAATTATACCCCTTCATTTTTTCAATTAACCACAAAAATTATGGCCCAGTTTCTGTACATGTTGTGTGGTCATGGAAAGTATTCAGTAAGTAAAAGAAAATATTTCAGTCTATGAGGTCTTTGATCTCATTCAAGCTTTTTGTTGGTTGCTATCTTCTGTTATTGGTCTCCTTAAGCACATGACAATGTTGGTGTCTTCACTGGATGATTAAAACTTTTTGGAGATTTAATCATGGAGAAAGACAAATGATGGATAATGGATATGCTTGTTCCTGCTAATGCATGTGTTTGCATGCACATAAGGTTACCAGTTCAAACAGACCTTCCCAAAAAACATATGCAAGGCAAGTCACATTTACGTGGAATCTCATAAATACTGAGCACACTAGTGGGTGTTGATTCAGCTGGCATTTTGAATTGTAACAAATGCTTACAAACACTGTGCTAGCAATATCTCATATGATATGTGATCAGAAGACATGTCTTCTTTGGCTCAAATCTACAAATAAAATTATCTTCTTGCTGCTTTCATTCTTCTAACAAACCTTACCTGGGCAGAGTTTACCTCAAATGTATAAAGACACACTTCAATATTCCTTTTTCTGGTCCTGATAATGGATATTCTTATTTTTTTCCTAAAGTAGTCGAAGAAAATCTCCCATATTCCACATATCATAATTTATTTCCTAACCATGGTGAAACATTGCTCCATTTACCAGTTCCTTGACCAACTTCTACATCTATCAGTCAGGGCAGATGTGGTTCATAAGCCACATTAAGTCCTGATTGTTTTTTTTTCTGGATGAGATGTGAGCATACTGTAAGCTCCTGTAAGCCTCTTGGGTTTCCTTCCCTGCATTGCATCTGAGTTTCCTTCCTCTGAAATTCAAGGATATGAGCTCAGTACAAACATGAGTCCAACAACCTATGCAAACTAGACTTCCACATAGCAACATTTTTGTGTCCAAATATCAGCACACTTGTAGCTATAATATCAAAGAATGAAGATTTTTGGAAAAATTGTCTACAGTCTTGACATTCTGTAATTTTAGATGCCAAGTCAGGTGCCTCAGATGTCAGGATGTACCTTTGTCTCTTTCTTCATGTGCTTCTAACCTGAGTCTCTCTGCATCGCCCTTGAATTAGATCATCCAAGAAGCATGGAGGGGAGTGTGTGATTACTATTTTGAGCTCCCATTTCCAGAAAGATGACTGTGGTGGATCTCAATTATAATACTCAACTTCATGAATTTTTTAATGAAAGCAAAACCTGTTTAGAATTTGACAGGTTTTGTTGTCTCTTCACAGGTATTCCCCACATGAAAAATCATCTAGTTCTTAATTCCTCAGAGCTAACTGATGAAACAAATACATATCAGTAAAAAAAAAATGTATTCTTTATATTCAAGATATCTGGCTACAGTGGTTTTGTTCCAGCTAAATTTCTGCCTATTTGAAATGTATTAACAGCCCCCAGCATTGTGTATCCTCTTTATGATTAATAAACACAATACACTAAGATTCTTCCATTCTATAATATATTCTGCATATTGAAACTAACATTCAGAAAAATATATCCTTCAGGAGAAAATTATTCAAGGTCTCCAAATCAGAAAATCACACTGCATTTTCAGTTGCTGTAAGTCTTTAAAGTGAAAATAAGCAAGAAAAACTAAACTTCAAGAAAATTCCTGGCTCTTGGAGACTCTTAGTAAATATTTTATAAAAGGTGTTACTGTCTAGACAGAAAGCTGATGTAAGGGTTGCATACCAGTAGTTATAATAATAATCAATATGACAATTTTGGCATGGAAACATAAAGTTGACTGCAACAAAATCAATAACAGCATGAATCATCGTGTCCTGTTATGGTAATTATGCTTCTAACTTTAACCATTAGTACCTGCATAAGATATAAGCTGAAACAGATCCTTTACAGCTATCATTAGCAGTTAAGTGCCAACAACCAATTATCAACCTTTCCTGAAAGTGCTAGGTGTTTTATTAATGCACTGCATTGGTAGGTTACACGAGTAGATAAAAAGGTCATTCTCTTTTAAATTTTTTTTCATAACTTTAAATTTGATAACGTCTTAATAATGAGTTGCCATTTATTTATAGCTATAAGCAGCTTGTACAAAAAGGTTGTTATCCATTTTATCTTAAAGGTTGCTATCCATTTTAGCTTATTCTGTTCTTCAATTCTTTGTCAGCTTAAGACATTTCAATACAAGTTATCATACAAGAAACTTTTCAAACAACCTTTTCCAAAGGCCCCAAATACACCAGTGATAAGGTGGAGACAGATGCAGACAAACAAGTAATTTATAGAAATTTATGTTCCTCTGTCTATATTTAATATTTGAGTAAAATGGTCTAAGGGGAAAAAAAAAATCTCTGAAAATCCTAGCTAATATAAAACTTGCACTGGTACTGTATAATGTATTCACTCAACTGCTGAAAGAGATATCTCATAATCTCACCATTTGTTACTTTGAATATGCTACAGTTCAAAAGGCAAGTTGCCCCATGGTTTTTACTGGTGTTTAACCAGAATTCAGCGTATGCAAAAAACATATTTTATGCATTATCATAAGTATAATCAGATATGTTTAAAAACACCATCATTTACTTCGGTAAAGGATTATAATTACGCTTTGAGACAGTACTGGTAGTCTGAAGCAAACTTTGTCTTGCAGATATTTTTTCTCTCTCTCTCTTTTTTTTAATTATTATTATTTATTTAAATTGACAGGTAACAGTTACCTGTTTTCCTCTACTTAAAGAATAGTGTGTTTGGTCTATAACTACTCATGCTCTACCTTCCAGAGACCTACTGTGTGGTGCAAATGGTTGAGCTGAAAAAGAACAAAAGGTCAGCTCTAAGGAGCAGATGATGAAATATTTGGAGACAAGTAGGTATACAGCAGTGCAGCAAAAAATTATCTAGAAGTTATCCTGGCCCACAAACTGCATATAGGTAAAACAGTGGCAACATTCTATTGTTTCAAGAGAAATCAGTGACACTATGACTGGTTTAAAGAAATGTTTTATAACGAATAGAGAACATTCTGCTAGATGTTGGTAAAGCTTCATCCATGAGAGGAATCCAAGTATGCCAAAATAAAAATTGGAAGGATCTAGGAGGTTAATACTAAGCACAGGTATGTGAAATTATTATTCTTCTTATCATTAAGATTATAAAACATGATCTGGGAAGAAAAATTGAAGAAACTGGAAATGTCCACTCTGAAGGAGATGAAGTAGCTACAGGAAAGCAGTTTTCCAGCTTAAATTTTATTATTACATCAAAATAAGAATCAGTTCTCCTCTATGTCCACTAGGAACAAAAAATTTCTAATTTGCAAATTAGAAGAGGTTTTCTAGCCATAAAAATAATGAAATGTTCTACCAAAATTACAGTTCATGTTTTTTAAAATATTTATATAAATCTGACATGGAGGACAAAGAAACATTCAATTTAACTTTGTAAGTAAAGGAAATGAAAACAAGAAGGATCTAAAATAATAAGCCATGTCAAGTTTGTGACTGGAGGCATGCTTGTAGACTATGAAAAATACACAGGATCTACAGCTACAGAACACTGAGCATCTATATGATGAAATAGATCAGCAATGGCATTGGCACTAGAAATTTTTATAAAAATTCTTGTAATTGAGAGAGTCTGACACAAAGTGCTAGGTGTATCTGAAAAAAAGCATATTATTGAGTAGTTCATTTAGTATATTGGAGTGAAATAAATGTGTATAAATATTTTATAATTTGCTCCAAATCATCAACATCTGTATGTCTTGTTTGCTATGAAAAAACCCCAAAAAAATCTGTTACTTATTGTGATAAGTGTATACACAAAAAATTATAATGGACAGTCTTTTTTTGTTTATATAGTTAAACTGAGGGGTATCCAACAAATTCTTGAAGCTCTTGAAGCAAATAAAATCCTAATACTATGAAGACATTATCTTTCAAGTAGGTATTTGCAAAGAGTAACCTTTTTCCATACCTGTAATTATCTTACTCTAAACTGATTGTTGTTGACATAAGTAATTAATGCTTACAAAAGGACAAACCAGGAATTAAGGCAGGCAGCCATTATTTGAAGTGTAATATTTGACAGATTAAGGTTGCTGTAATGAATGCTCATTGTGTTTTAAAACAGCATGACAACTACAAGAAGAACCTTTGAAAAGATGGTTCAATGGAAAAAATTATTTATATCTAATAAAAAATAATACTGAAGAGGCTAAGCCCCACAAGTTAATTTTTAGTTCTCATCTAAGAATTAATTGGACACTGTGTATGAACATGTCTCTTTTCCAACACACGCTTCTCTATTTGTTTAAATTGTGCTTCACCAGGACATGACCAATACCTACTAAAGTTGATAGTGAACCCCCCCAAGATTTGAACCCCTCAAGATTTGAAGCAAACTTTGCAATTTGTTTTTTAGTTATTATTAGTAGCTCTAGCTAGACAGGATTAAACAATTCCGTTGTGAATGTTGCATGCTTGGCTAATCTTTGGTTTTCAGGGAAAGGGAACACAATCACAAAATGAACGGGCTGTCTGGATGAGAGCCACCAGGAGTGAAGTCAGCAGAACTGAGCAGTAACTGGGGGAAAGGTAATTCCAGCAGTGGGAGATCATGACCACCGACTCACTGACCACCTACTCAAAATGGGCTCCAGACTCAAACAGAGGGAAGGAATGAGCACGTGGACCAATTAACATGAGGAGGGAGAGATACAACTAGCAAATAGGGGGTTGAACACTAATTAATAAAAAAGTTATGCAATCTGTAAGCAATGAAATCTGATGCCTTTGTTATAATGCATAAACAGTGTAAAGTTTTGATGACTGGGAAGCCAGCTTTTTGTGGGTTACCACCAAGTTCCCTATTTTGTGCACACTATAATAAAAAATAGGAAGCACCTCACCTTAGTTTGTGAATTGGCACTGTATCAGGTAACGAGCCCATGTTCAGGACAACAAAATCAGTATAAGGCCTTTTTTTACTGAAAGGGATTTATATTCACACTCTTAGTACACTCTGGCTGCATAGAAAATTATGGTGTCCTTCGTTATCTGATTTTTACTTGTTTCATTCATATCCTAGTTCTTATTCCCAGGGTTTTTTTTTTTGGCTGGGATTGTGAGAATCTCAAAGAAGATACTTTAAACAGACAAGAAGTTCATTCATATCACCATTCTTCTGTGCTCCTAAATGATAATAGTAGAAGAAAAAACTAACAAAGATTTATATGGATTTTTCCTTAAAATTACATATATGCAATAGAATGGCCAGCCAAGAGGAAAAGTGAAAACCACTTCATAGTGTATATTTTTAAAGGAGGAAAGAAAACCAATGAAAAGGATAAACACATTGTGTTAATGACTGATAAACACTTCTGACTATTAGCAGCAAACACAATTACAAAAATAATTGGTTTAATGAAAACTGTTTCAGATCATTGATATATAAAAATAGTACATAAATTTGCATATACTGCTAAGATCTACCCTCTCTGTCCATAAGCTAAAGCTCATGCCTGGAGACACGGACTTGCCTTGAGTAAAGTTGCAGGTGTACTTGAGCCCAGACCTGTCTCCTGATGTCCTGGTTTGTGGCTTTCCTGGATAGACTTTGCGTCTGTGCTGTAAGTTGTCTTGTCTTTCTTCCTGAAGGGGCCCATGCCATACCTACTCTCAACTCCCAGCTCATCCTCCCCCATGGATCAGCTGCCCTCTTGGGGCTTCCTGGCACGTGGACTGTAGGTGCTTTTTAAAAGCTGTAAAGATCAGATTAGCATTGTTTGCCATCACCTTACACCCATATCAATGAACCTTCTACACAAATACTGCTGTGTATCTCAGCTTCTTTTAAAATCCACAGAGAGATGTGGTTTCACAAGAAAGCAAGTTTTCAGATGTGAATAGAATGGAAACGAGCTGAAATAGCTGCTGCATGATGGTTGTGTCACAGCAGTCCCAGGTGAGTACTCACTGAATTTGTTTAGAAACTAGAAGCTTCACAGCTCACAGCTGGTTTATCATAGCATGGAGTAGAGTTTTTCATGATACTTTAAAATCAGAGAACAGAGAATTGTTGAGGTTGGAAGGGATCTCTTGAGATGATCTAGTATACCCCCTCGCTCAATCTCGGTCACCCAGGTAGTTTGCCCAGATCCATATCCTGATGGCTTTTAAATACATGCAAGGAAACTCCATAACCTCTCTGGGCAACCTGTGACAGTGTTTAACAACCTTCGAAGTACAAAAGGTTTTTTCTTGTGTTCAGATGGAATTTCACATTTCTCAGTTTGTGCCACCTCTCTTGTCTTGTCTGTGGACACCTCTCAGAAGAGTCTAGCATGAATGGAGCATGCTGTCTGTACCTGAGTAATATGAATGGGAGAATTTTTTTGAAAGAATGCCAGGTAGAAGAGCTGGTTGCATGACAGGTGTTCGTTTTCATAAGCAGAGACTAAGAAAGGAAATTCTTTTATCTTCAAATTGATTTTTCTTATGTTGCTGGTTAAACAAAACAAAACAAACACTCCCCCTCAAAAAAAAAAACCCAAAACAAACAAATAAAACAAAACCCAAAACACCAAAAAAACCCAAACCCTAAACCAAAACCCCAAACCTGCAACATATTGTCAAGCAGTTTGGATATTGGTTGGACTCCACAGAAACAAGTTTTTAAAAAATCAGTGAGTATAATACACAAAAAAATAGTCCTCTGCTAAGTAAAAAAGATCAGATGAATTAGTTTGGTGGTTTTATAGTTTTGAGTATCATTATCAATGTTGGAACTTGATTTATCAAACAACTGTCTATAAGGCAACACTAAAAATACAATACCCAACAGTAGTATTTCTTTAAGCTACTTACCTACTGTGAAACTAAAAATCTCCAAATGATAACTATTAAAGTGGAAAGATTAATTATATAAGCCTCCCTTATTCATGCTGGTTTTTCTTCACCGTTTAAGACTGTGCTAATTTATTATGTAGCACTGATCTGATACAGTATCTCTGATGCTACTGCAAGCTCCATGCTGTTCCTTCTTAATAGACCTTGGAAGCATCTCCATGGGTATTCAGCTGAGCTTTCTCAGCATAGCGGAGGACAGGGCTTTAAAAGCCAAAAATCAGTTTTTCTCTGCAGCATCATATTTTTAGAACAGCTCAGTGCATGGTAACTGGGCTAAAGTTAATGCTGTTTAAGCAGCATTAATGGTATGCTGTGGAGTCCTCTGAGCAGCAGCTGCTGAGCAGCACTGAGGTTGGACTGGAATAGCCTCAGGATCACCTGTATACAAGTGCTAATTCTGCTGTTCCTGCATTTTTTGTTGACCAGATTGGAGAGGGGAATGAGATTTTTCCTTTTATTTTGACACTTCAGTGTTCTCCTCTCACCTGGCAAGCAACATATGGAATTGCATTAAATGTACATAATTAAAAGCTGTTTGACTGTATGAGCAGTTTTTATTTTTCTCTTTCCAAAATATAGAAACAAACATTTATATTCATGACTATAGAAACATTTATGGTTTCAAACATGACAAGTTGGACAGTTTAATCCTTTCATGGAATTCAATTTTGAAAACAAAATCTTCCAAACATATCCACTGCAGTAGTTAAAAGTACAAGAGGGTACCATTTTCAGTAAACTTTGGGGTTTTTTTTCCCCCCTGGGATTTATTCCTTAACTAGGAAAATTCGTTTTTGATGCATGCGCATAAAAGAAAAAGCATATACTCCAGTAACTAAATAGGATGTTACATTCTATCAGAATAAGGTATATTAAGCATGAGAACAATTTCTGCTTGATCAGAACCAAAGCAGATCTCTAATTAGCTGTACCCGTAGCAAAGTAAAGGGAAAAAAAAGTTTAGGATTAAAGAATAAAAAAAAAACCAACACATGATTTTGCTGTTATAATTCTCTCTGATTTTTTTTTTCTTTTCCATTCTGCTCTTCCTCAGTATTAAATCTTTGCAAAGCATGCCCAAATTGCAAATAGATGTTTGCCTTGTAGCTTTCTAAAAATCCCATTGAGTAAAGAAATTTTTTTAATATTTAAAATTCAATAGTTCGAGGAGTTAAAAGGGTATTATTTAGTTTTTCAAGCACGGACTGAAGAATATTAATTTTTTGAGTCTAATAAATTTTGAAGTCTTCTGCTTTTAGTGGATTATTTTTACCTTAAATAAAAGATAGTACAATTTTCCAGAGGCTATGGAGTTAATGCTAACTATCATACTGAGAAAAGCTACTCACCAATAAATCCACTTTTGCAATTAAAACGAGATGTACATGAAGTCATCCTTGCAGAGCTATCTAATCTATGTATGCATCCACTATTAGAGACAGGAATCCTGGGGTAGATTTGAAATTAAACTATGCAACACTAGAAGACATTTTCTACACCATGGGCTTGCCATGTTGTCAATCCATGAATCCTGACATTTTCAAGGATACAAAATATCATCTTTGAAATGCTCTTGGCAAATGGAGGGAGGCAATGTTACCCTGCTGTACCACTGGAGTCTCCAGGAACTGTTTGTTCTTGGCTGTTCCTGACATTTTTTTAAGCAGTCCTGCTATTGTCAGTTCTGTGTGATTCCTGAATGGCAATAGGGAGAGCAGAAAGTCATTCAATTCTCAAACCTTTATGCATGCACTAGAATGTAGCTCTTTTATGGCTCAGAAAAAAAAAAAAAAAAGGTTGATTATCAGGTTAAGATAATTTGAGACTGGCTGTAATTAAGGTTGGATCTTTATTAAGTAACCCATTTATTTGTCCATTTTAAGCTGGTAGTTTTGAAGAACTTCAATGTAGTTAAAGGAACTACTGACATTTTCCTTTGGATAATACAAAGCATCTCAGACCAGCATCTAGACATAACCTATTGTTCAACTTTTCAGAAGATCGCTTGGTGTATGGTATCATTGCATCGAGAAATTAATTGTGTAGCAGGTTATTTTTGGAAATATGTCTTTCTAGAAAGCACTTATTGAGCCATAGCAGTAAAATGATCAAATGTTCATCCACATCTACCAGCTGTTAGTTTGAATTTTTCTAAACTCCCCTTGTCTCTAGGTTTGCTTTTTTTTCAGAGCTGGTGTTTTGTACAAATAGACTTATTACATTCATCCTTTAGATCCAATGGCTTTTGGATAACCTAATGATAATACGTAATCTCTTGCTGTGTTGTGACCATTGGTATTGACTCTAAATGATGCTTTGGATGCACTGTGTACCTGGGAGAACAAATGACTGCCACAAGTCATTTTGGTCTATAGTTAGGGTTTGCAAGAGGATTATAATGACAGTACACTGGCTATTGTATTATACGTCCTCAAACTACTATAAGACCTGGCTGTGCAAGTCACATGAGTACTATCAAGTAAGTCTTGCACTCTTCCAATTTTCTGATTCTATTACTATTTAATTTTAAGTTTCCACAGTTTTTCTTTTTCTTTGTCAGACTTCAATGCCATCACATTTTTGCATTCTCTGTGTTCTATCAACAAAATTTGTTAGTAGATTAGCGTACACTTTTGAAAAATCAACACACATTTTGAGTTTCTTCTGGAGAAGCTTAACTTTCAGTTTCTTCAAAGATACGATTTTAAGATGATGTTTCTCTATTTCTACTAGTTAGAATAATGGTTCTTTTGACATAAAAAGGAAACAGATAATGTAGTGGCAATATTTACTAAATTGATTTTGTTCCATGTCTCACATTCAGTTATCTTTATTTGAATGTAAGTTCAATATTTATGGAATAGATGAAGAAATTAAACCACTAGAGTTATTCACTGGAAGCATCTTCACTTCTGTTGCTGTAGGTAAATGGAAATGGCCAAATGTTTTTATTCGAAACGCTGTTGAATTCAATCTAGTAAATTTTTCATATGAAATCTGATTTCAAACAATGAAATAAACTCTAGATTTTTTAAATTATAAAATTGTGCATACATGGGAGTTATGCATCCTGGCTTACACATCCTATTTTAATAGGAATACTTCAAAAAATGTTGAATTTTGGTCACGCAAACATAAAATTAGAATGAAATCTGAATCCTTACTTGTTTCGGTGGCAAAAATACTTCAGGAAAAAGTCGAACTCAACACGAAAAAATATCACTACTCAAGGAGTTTCAAAATCGCGAATTTATTGATATTATCTTTTGACTGATTTCAGAATATTAGGCAAAACATTAGTGAGTGATAACTAGAAGGTAGCACGTCTTTCAAGCACTAGATTCAGGCATGCTGTCTTCCAAGTTTGTTATTTTTTTAAATTGTGATTAATACAGGAAACAATATTTTAGTAGCAATGCAATATTTACTAAGTAATGCATAGACGATCTTGCAAGTTGTATTAGAAGAAAAATCATATATCTGTGTAAGTTAATCATAGGCTGATATATTTGTTGAGAGTAATGTACCGATTTTCTGAATACAGTTAAGATATTCTTATTTCCAAGTCTCTTTAAATTATTTTTAGTAAAGATTTTCAAAAATTATTTTTTTTTCCTATTATCCCTGCACTTTTCTTCTCCACTGACTTTTATTAATATGCTGTCTTGGTTTAGTAACATTTGAGCATCAATTTGAGATTGATTGCTAAGCAAATCTTCTCATATCTCTTGCCTACAGATACAATAGAAGCCTTGAACACCACTGCTCTGTTATCATATTAAACAGCTGTGAGTACCATGGCAGAGCAGTTTCTCAGGTAATAAAGACATACTCTTGAGTACTGGACTCTTTAGCCTGTATTGGGGAAAGAGTTAGAAAATGTATTAGAGTTGGACAGAGACCTATTAATGTGCTGTGTTTTTCTGATCATCTTTCAAAAAGAATTGTAAGAAGTACATTGAATGCCCAATAAAATTGCCAGTGGTCACTGGAAGGCATGAATTCAAGGTTAGGTTGGATGGAGCTCTGAGAACCTGGTCTAGTTGAAGGTGTCCCTGCACACAGCAGGGGTGTTGGAGCCAGATGATCTTCAAAGTCCCCTTCCAACCCAAACCATTCTATGGTCCTATGATTAATTATGTGTAAACAGTTACGTAGTGGTAAAACTTCTTTCCTATACTAACATTAAATACTTCATTAAGATCTGAGAAAAATTGTTTTCTGAATGGGTCTATGGTTCATTTCCATTATGACGACAAAATTGGAAAAGGGGTTTTTTTTAGATTTTAACAACACGGGAAATAGTAAAACCTAATTACAAATACGGAATGCCCATCCTTAGGTTGATGCTTGGATAGACAGACTACTCTTACACATGGTGTTAGTATTATTATGGGTAGAGCTGTGTGCTGCCTTTTACACCAAGCCTTTTGTTTTATAAAGCAAGTTCAATAAAGCCAAATAATGGAAATTTGCATCAAGTATGCTGAACAATTCATTAAAGAATACAGTCTCTCAGAAAACCTATAAATGTAATATCAAGATTTTCATAAAAAAAGATCAGATCTTTTAGTTTGAAACTGTTTCTATTTTCAGTTTTTACTGAAATTTTATTCAAGATAGACTCTCAATATCACTTATAAAGAGTCAATTAAAGACAAATAATTTTGGTTTTGTCATAACAAAACACCATGTTAGTTTAAGCTCAGTTTTTAGATACCATCCTCCACAGTCCATTATTTAACCAGCTTCACCAGTGACGTATAATGTTTGTTACTAAGAATGTTGACATTTGGTTGATTTTATTTCTGTGAGAGAGAAATCCCTAGAGCTTGTTGTTGTGAGCAAAAACCTTTTTATTTTGACTGTTGGAGGCTATATTCAGTAAAGTGTAGAAGAAAAAGGAAAAAAGATCTCTGCTCTCATTTGGGATGCTGAGAAGTCTTCAGTAATTTCTTGGAAGATGAGTCAGCATAACAGCTTCCCCCAAATTAATTTCATATTGCTACACCACCGTTGTACCCTATACAATGACACAAACTAGTTCAGTTCAGTGGGGTTAATTTATTTATCCAAATCACACAGCTGCTCCACCATTTTGTGCTCAGAGTAAGATAGCAAGAGCTGCTTAAACACTTGAATTTGTCCCTGATTAGCTATCTTGGAAACTAATTAAGTAATCAATAAACAGAACAAGTACAAGTCAATGGCATCTCTGATAAGCATGCATGATCTTAAATGTAAAGCAACATAGTTGTCAGCAATTACAAGGAAAACTACACCATCCTAAGGTTCATTAAGATACACTTGTACAGCTATTAAATGTCCATCTACTAATAGATTTCGTACAATACATGAGACAAGGGTGTCGGACTGTTTTAGCATCACTAGTATATAAAATAGGTTTCACTTGATCATCTAGAAGAAATACCAGGTAGTTGCACATTTTTATAAATATATATATAAATATATATATATACAGTATAAAAAACCCCTTTTTCTTCCGAATATTTGAACATTCATGTTAAACTAATGTCAGTGGCTCTCAAGGCATGGATTTGATGTACTTAATATGTTGCTATGGAATCATTATATCTTTTTGCATTGCAAAAATTATATGCCTGAATATGAAACAGAACCTGACTGTTTTCAATCTTTGAATAAGTCCTGACACGTGAGTTTGATGATGAGATTTCAAATTATCTGCTTATCTGAAAACATGTACAGTTGCTATTTTAAGCTAAGTGAAAATGAAGAATTTGTCACAGCACTTAATCTTATCAAGGATGTTATATGTAATTACAGGGTAAAACAAGGAAAAAGCAATCCTGTCCTAATTGCAGCCCTGTTACTAAAATAAAGACAATGATCTTGCTGTACTTTGCCATTCCTCCTGCAGGATCTCACGATGCTTTCATGAGTCACTGTAGCTGCTGCTTCTTGAGCTCTGGGATTGCTGATTACAGTATCATCTTGCACATATGCATTATCCTTTCCACTGACACTCACCTTATTACTTGATAAGACAGGTTCATTTTCAACATGACTGTCTTTAGAGTTAAGGATGCTGTAATCACTTGCCTTTGCAATTAAGGTATTTGTGGAAGGGTTCAGTGTTATTCTAAATCTGCTCCAGCTTCAGTGTTGGCAGAAGACCCATCAAGTAATTTGAGCTTTTAAAATTCTCATCCTTCCTCTTTATAAATAAAAAATGCAATTTGTATATCTGCAGTTCGAAGTTGATGGGGTTTTGCAGGTGCCTAAACTGTGAAAGCACTCAACTGTTTAAAGGAAGAGTGTCCTATGTTTGTGTTTAAACATGTTTCACAGCATATAAGAAATGTGCCTTGAGTCAGAGGTGTCATTAACACAAGAAACCTAGCATGTTGTTTTCCTGACTGATTAGCTTCTGAAATTCTGGTCTTGATTTTATGTGTAATACTTCCTTGTATTTTGTACAGAAGTTAAATTGCCATCCCACTGATTAAAAATGGGACAGAGTTAATAAATACATCAGGGTGACAATTCAGCAAGGTAGAGAAGCATGCGATCGATTTAGCAACATGTTCCAGGTTAGCCACATGTCTAATATCTAGGACAATAGGCAAAAACCAGGTCTTGGTTTTTGAAATAGAAGAGGCAATATTCAGTAGACAAAATGTACTTTTCCACACTGGAATTTGGCCAGCACAGTGAGTGCTTCAAAATGCAACTCTTCCAAAAACTATATTTTGTTCTTTAATGACTACAAGCAGTTAGAAGGTTGAGTTTATGTCTCGTCTAAAATGCGGCAGCAAGAAACAAATATTAATACAAATATTAATATTAATATTATTATTATTAATAATAATAATAATACATATCATATTGCCAAATATTCAGCCTTGAAAACAGTGCTTTTACCAAAGCAATGTCATGGTTTATTTTCTATCATTTATGCACAATTATGACTTATAAAAACTCCTCCTTTTGTTATTCATGGTTACTACCCTCCAATATTGTCAAGATATATTGAAATGCAATATTATTATTTCATCACTTGACTTTCAGGACATCAGCTGCAACTGTCAACACTGTCAGTTGAGTGGTGATATTAAACTTTTTTAAATATTTCACATAGGTGTTTTTTTTTTTTTTAATCTAGTGAAATATAAACAATCCACTGAGTTAAAAAAAAAAAAAAAAAAAGCAGAGAAATTCAATCCACGACAACTTGAAAGGTTGTTACTATAAATCTCATCTTTCTTAACCTGTTATTTCTGTTTTTATGTTCTTCCTTTTCTTATTCCAGTCTGTTTCTTGATTTTCTTCATTGTTTTCTTATTCTTCACTCCTGCTTCTTCTTCCCCGCATCTCTGCATGACATGAGCTCAAGCACTATCCTACAATTGCCTGTGCTATTTCATTATTAGCACACTCCCTGACATGGCTTTGGTCTTGGCAAACTAGAACTTTCCCAACAATGCTAAACAGGGTTTGAGAGACAATATGAAGGAACCAATCAGTACAGATGAGACCGATTTGAGCACAAAACAATTCTGCTTAGCCCAGGTGAAAGTCTGGTTCTAGAGATGCAAACCCTCCTGTACTGTGTACCTATTGGGCTAGAGAGAACTTGGTAGAACTGACAAATTTTCAGGCTACCACAGAGTACAAGGGCAGACTCGTACTCTTTGGTTCCCACCGAACAGACAACTGAATGACAGGGTGTTGACATGGCCCAACAGGACAGAATGTGCAGACAAGCACATTGTTCCACTCTGAACAATATTAAGGTGCAAAATGTTGATGACCTTGAAACTCCTTTCAGGGCTGTAACTCTGTTTCTGTTAAAAAACTGCTCTTTCTCCCCTAAAAGAAGACCCTTATGAAGCAGCATCACACTTGTAGCCATTTAGGAAGGAATGGCCAGGATTACATTTTCTTTGCAGCCAGAAAAAGATTTTAAGTCACATCTCTGTTTTCACAGGAGTACCTTAGTAATAATCTATAGGTTGTTCCAGAAGTGGAAAGGTGATGGAAAAGATTTCTTTCCCATTATGAATTCACTCTCCATGCTATAATTAAAGATTTTTTGTGCCAGGAAGAACAAAAAAGGAGAATAACTGCACTATGCTGGTTAGGACTTCACCTTCAGAACAAAAAATAACAGTCAAAAGTTATAACACAAATCCAAGCCTGTCTCAAATAATCCTTAAAACTAGAACAGTAATTCAGATTCGCCCCCCTTGCAAGTGCCTAAGCAATGAGCTAAAAAGTGTCATGGTCACAGGGAAAGATATTCCTCCAATATCTGGGTGCTTGCTTTTTGAACTGTAAGCACATTTTTATCATGTGTATTCATCATGCAATCTGTTATTAATTTTAATTATTTTCAGCATTAAAGGCCCATGACACTATTAGCTGACCATTAAAAGTCATCTATAGCTCATTATCAGTGATTAATCACCTGCTGTCTTGTAATTAATGTTTATTAGGGGAACAGCAGTTTAATAGATGTTCCATATTTTCTGTGCTAATCAAGAAAATTTAAAAGGTAGTTATAGTGGGCTCTCAAAAATTTCAAATGGCATTTTTTGACATTGACTTCTATGTCCAAGGAAGTAAACTGCCTGAGAGGTAAACTTACTAGCAAAAAATGTGTAAAAAGAAATGACACTAGAGACTTATTTTACCATAATAGTCACTGAAGGCTTAATGGACTACTTTCTTTTGCTAAGACTGCTTAAATTTCCAAGTATTTCCAGATATGTGTCTGGTCATGCAGGGATCAGCTTGCCATACTTGGCTAATAGGCTTGTGACCATTTTTCGGTATTGTGCATTCTCTTTTGTTACACATCTTCCTGGAAGAAGCCACTTTGATAGTGACAGTCTCAATTAAAAATTAGAGTGCTCTTTCACTCATATATTCTTCTACTTTTCTTAGAACCATTCAGTTATTCCTTTTTTTAACACAGAACAATATTTCTGCAAATTTATGCTTTTGGTTGTGTCATAGATGAAAGGATGAAATAACCACTGAAGTAATGGAATTTAATAACACCTCACAGTATTTGTTTATAGAAGGTAAGCTCAGTATTCGACAGTATAGGCCATTTTGAAAACACTGATTTTAAAAATCAGCAGTTTTTTGGTACAGTTATGAATCTTGTGAGGTAAAATGGGCGATGATAGGTAAAGTGATCTCATCTGCTGTGGTGTCACCTCCATCAGCTGTTTTGAATCTCTGGGATTTCAGTATGCCACCACTACGGTAGCAGATGTTTAATTTTGGAGGATTTCTGGTACAGTGCAGTATCTCCAGCTTGCAAATTATTATGAAAACATTCAATGTTTGATACTATGAGGAAAGCAAGTAATAAACTTCAGTCTTAACCCGTTTGATCTTCACAGAAATCTCTTCTCAACTGCTATTAAAAAATACAAGTAACTAACCCAGTTGATACATAATATAACTGATTTTGTCACCTGCATATTAATTCCCCACCTACTTGTCCTCACATTGAGGTGAAAATGGCTGACCCCAACTTTCCCAAAGTACATCCAACTTCCTGCTGGTCACAAGAGAAAACAAGTACCATCCCTTGCAGATGTCAACTCTAGCACTGTGGGAGCAGTTACATTTTTTTCTTTCATTTCTTCCGTGAGTATTTCCAGAATCCCAATGCTTTAATGATCCAGAATCCAAATTCCCATCAGATTTTTTTCTGGGCCATTCTAGATGCATTTGTTCTATGGCCCAGACTGAAATATATGGAGTTTGTTTTGTTTTCTTTTTTTCTTTTCCTTCACAGCCTTCAGTTTATTTGACTAAATGAAACAATGCCTGTCACATTCACCTGGTATCATAAGTTCTGTCTCCCTGTCATCAATTTTGCAGCCCTTCTCTGCTTTATTCCCATTTGAAATCACATTTCCTAAGCAAAGATATTTAAGATGAGGCCTTTTTGGTCAGTATAGTTATACTCTCCTTTGTTGAAAACATCTCTGATAAATTTTGGTTACATACTTGCCTTTCCCATGGCTGCAAAATATTTGTGTCTGATATTATTTCTGGGGTTATCATGAGGTCTCCCTCTTTCTCAGTGATCTATTACTGATAAATACTTCTTTATAATTAGAGGTTTCACTAAGTAACCACACATTGCTGGCCTTGCCTTTTTACACTATGATACTTTGGGCCATTTCTATTACTACTAGTCTTCTATATCATTCATTTATGATGTATTCCTTAGAGTTAAAATGATAAAGGATAGCATTATGCTATTAGCAGTCTCTATCAGATCTCAGCTTTTGTACAAGGGTTGTGAACTGGAACATTAATTAAAGCTGATTGTGGAGAACTCCCTGTGGGCTGCTCCTTGGCACAGAAGTTTCCTTTCCTGCACTGTTTTACCACTGCCCTGTTCATTTTACCTTGGAAATCCTAGTCCCTGTCTTCTCTCACTAATATTTTTCATGTGACACTGCTAACTTTGAGCAAGCAATTTTAAGCAAGCACTTAAATTACTTGAAATATGATCAACTTAATACTGTTACCATATGCACACTTTGAAAGGAGTTTTCTCGTTTGGAGCAGAGCCCAAATTGCTACATGATAATGACAGAATTTCCATTGTTTCAGCAGTTTTGTGGATAAATCTGTAGGGATCTGTGTTGCAGATTCTACTAACCATCATGTTCAAGAACTCTTAGCTGCCAAACATATACTTAACTACAGTCTGCTTTAATGGATTTTCCTCAGTTAATAGCTCCTTAAGTAAAAGCATTCACTGAAAGAATTCCTTTAGGTCAAAGAAAGGAGGAATACTACTCGTTAACAAATATTAGCTGCTGATTAGTTATTATCTGCATTTTGACAGATATACAACTTAAATAGCAATAGTATTGCGCTGCATACCAAAAAAACCCTTGTGTCCTAAAAGTATGTGCAGAAAAAAAAATTACCATTTTTTGGTCTTGAGTTTTGAGATCAGTGAGTAGGAATGAAATTCTAAGTATTTGAAAAGAATCTTATAATATAACTGCTCTTCTACTTTAAATATGAAGTCCTAAACTAATCTGATGAAGTGAGTAATCTGCGACTTATGACTTCTGCTAACTGACATGTACACAATGAACTGTATGAAAGTTTGCTTGGAATATGGTCTATGGTCAAACTGATGATGCTCTTTAATGCAGTATTATATATCTAGTAAAAGCCTTCATATTAGTGTGAAGGTCTGGCTCCTTCTGCATACCTTGTTAGTAGGACTGTTGCCTCTGGTCACCACACTCACGATCTCCTTTCCTTACAATAGTGATCTGCAAAGTATTAAGTAAGGACTTTTTCTGAATTAGAGGAGGAATTTCAGCTAACATAGCACAGGAATATGGTTTGGAAAGCCCTTTTGGTGCTTTTGGTGCAGGATGCTATCAAATGCAATTGTTACCTTTCACAGGCAGGAGGCAAGCTCTCTGCTCTCACCAAGCTAAAAGGTGAGGAAGTCTTGCAGATTTGTTGTGATACTTTTCACGTTTCTTTCCTTCTGTTTTCTCTTTGTTTGCACAGAAAATGATCACCTGAATCCATAAATCTTTCTAGCTATCTTAAGTCTTCAGTTGGTGAAAGAGTTGGGAGGCATCTGAGATTTCCAGGTTTTGCTCACTGACTTTCTCCTTTGAAGTAAACTCAAGGCAAGCTGAGAAAGGTCAGGTGGTTGATGAAGGTTATTTTTGCTAGGAAATGCTAAACATTGGTCGACTTCTTCAAAAACTCTTATGCTTCTATAATGAGGTTTAATAACAGAAGTAATTAAAAACTGTGCAGAACTATCAATTTGTGTGAGCCATAAATATACAAATAGGCCTGAATTGCATTATTTTGCCTATGGTATTTATTGTGTTGAGTTTCATTTACCTCTAAACAAAAAGGAATTATTAGCCCCAGTAGAAAGGAGATTCTGCTTAATCTGGAGCATAAAGGGAGTTCTAGGGGTTTAATAGAAAAGATGCACTTATTTGAGAGCTACTGCTGCTCCCAAGTCAGTGTAAGAAAGTTTTACTCCATGAGTGAGCCCCAGGAAAGCTCTGTGCTGACGCACAACCAGAAAGCTGAAGGGAAACTATGGCCCTCTTCACTTTAATTAGAAAAAAAGTTTGAATTTACCTACCCAGGTATATTTATGAAGCCAGTAAGGCACACCATTATGGCTTCTAAAGTTATAATAGCATGGATTAAGGCCATAATACCTTTATTGTACACATTGCACTTGATACTTAATAGCAGGGAGGATGAGAGAACACTGTATTATGCAGTACAATAGCAAGAAAAAAAATTCATATTTACATAATCCTTTAGCTGTTCATAGTCATTTGTGATTACCAGTCAAGTCATTATTGTAACAGTTTTAAGGAGAAATAAATAAAGATCATGTCTTTCAATGCAAAAAAATAGGTAAACTGAGGCAGGGGAACGCTTATAGACACAGGTCTCATGCTACCTGAGTATCCCAGTTAGGACCCCTGTGCATATCTAAGCATAATTTTCTTTACTCATTTCTATATTAGAATAACAGTTAATGTATTTTGCCTTGCTTTTATACTAAAAGTAATGGCAAGATGAGGAGCAGAATAAACCGTTCTGCCAGTTTCTGTGCTCTGCTGCTCTGCTATTTCTGTGGGCCAGTGGGCTGCTTGCAATGCACACAGTTCTGTTACTATCCTGAGATTTCAGGTGTAAAAAGCCAGAGTTGGCTAAAATTTTCCTTGAGGATTTCTCCTGCTCTGATGCACTGTTCTTGTCCAGTTTGACCAGCTCTTGAAGATGGTTATTGGTAAATTAGTCTTTACACCTTTCCAAGGTGATAATTTCAGAATCATTTTCATTTCATGACAGAAATGCAAACAATTCCCAGTGCTTCAAACCACCTAATAGTAACTCTCCGTGGTAAAATACTGCTCTCTTGGCTTATAGAAGAAAACTCTTATTTCAGGAATGAAAATTCTAAAAATTGCCAACCAGGGTTAGCAAAAAAAAAAAAAAAAAAAAATCCATCAATTGTTCATTTCTCTATCCATGTATTTATATTCAGGACCAACTCTGTGCTGAATAAAAAGCAAACGATTAAAATTCTACCCTTCTCAATAATCTTTGTATCACTCCATTCTTTATTATGAAGTGGGTTGAATATATTCTCCATCACAAGCCTACATATTTCCCAGAACTGAATGAATTCATGTGTGTAGAATTACTTTTTCATCCTCAACAGGTAACTGCCAGTCATATTCTCTGACACAGGTTTCTGGTATTTCTTTTTCAGATAAAATAAAAATTAAACACTAGATATAATAAATCTAAACTCACAGAATCACAGAATATGCCAAATTGGAAGGGACTCACAAAGACCATTGAGTCCAACTCCTGGCCCTGCACAGGACAACCCCAAGACTCACACCATGTTCCCAAGAGTATTGTCCAAATGCCTCTTGAGCTCTGTCAGCCTTGGTGCTGTGACCACTTCCCTGGGGAATCTGTTCCAGCACCCAACCACCCTCTGGGTGAAGAACATTTTTCTAATATCCAACCTAAACCTCCCCTGACAGAACTTCAGGCCACTCCCTCAGGTCCTGTCAACTGGTCACCACAGAGAAGAGATCAGTGCCTGCATCTCCTCTTCCCCTCACAAGGAAGTCATAACTGCAATGAGGTCTCCCCTCAGTCTCCTCTTCTCCAGGCCGAACAGACCAAGTGACCTCAGCCGCTCCTCATACGGCTTCCCCTCTGGACCCTTCACCATCTCCATTGGCCTCCTTTGGACACTCTCTAATGGCCTTAATACCTTTCTAATATTGTGGTGCCCAAAACTGCACACAATATTCCAGGTGAGGCCAATATTCCAGTGCAGAGTGGGACAATCCCCTCCCTCGACCGGCTGGCTGTGCTTTGCCTGATGCCCCCCAGGACAGGGTTGGCCCTCCTGGCTGCCAAGGTACTGCTGACTCATATTCAGCTTGCTGTCAACCAAGACCCCCAGGACCCTTTCCACAGTACCACAGCACTGCTTTCCAACCTCTCACTAGCCACTCTGTACGTACATCCAGGGTTGCCCCATCCCAGGTGCAGAATCCAGGACTTTCTCTTGTTAACTTCATATAGTTGATGATTGCAGTTCAGTATGTCTTTATTCTGCCATCTAAATGAGTCTATTTTTAAAAAATGTTGAAGATTTTTTATATTTATATATTTGTGGCCTATAAAAATCAATAATGTTAGACAGGAAACTGGTGCCACCTGAGCAGCTCCTGCAACATACTGGAAAGAAAAGCTACTGCATAAATCTATTAACGTTGGCCAACATGTTGTCACTAACAAGGGAACTTATCAGAAAGTGTTATCTTTTTTACAGGTATTTTTCTGAACTTTCTATTTTATATTTCTAAATTTAAACTTTTTAAAATTATATAGGTTTTAACCTCTTTTGTTGTGGTGTAAGGCTTTTTTTTTTTTTAATATTAAGAGCAAGAGACGGAAAGAATGGGATGGTGGTTAATGGCAGTAAAAAACCAGCCAGTTTTATTCAACAGGAAAAGTTATTCCAAAGTAAAATACCTAATCCGAATGACTTAGCAAGAGGAAAACCTTGGTTGTGGCAGTAAATCTGCATTATATGGGAAATCTGTTGTTTAAATATGTCTTAAAATGGCTTTTGATGGTCTTTGCAAACACATGCTTCTTCTTCTCAACACCCCCCATGGTAATGTTATCTCAGGAATGTCCTGGGAAGGTGTCCTGAGGTGTTTCCCATTGGCCTTTGTTAACCCCTTCCTGTGATTGGGTGTTCCTGTCAGCCCCTTGAGACTTCTAATTGGTTACTCTGTGAATCCTCCTGAACCCTATAAAATGTAACATCCCCAACAATAAACCCTTTCTTGCCTCCTCTCCACACCCCGTGTGCTGTCTCTGTGCCTGCCATGGGACCACGTGTGTGGGGGGAGGGGAGGGCACCTCTCCCCTCCAGGCTCAGGGACAGAAGAAACCCCTGAGAAACCCCTGGAGTTCCCTTTCCCCGTCCTTCAAGACGTTGGAATGGTTCTTCAGATGGAAATGGAACTAGAACTGGGTTGCCCCATGCCGTGGGTGGGGAAAGGGATCCAGACTTGGTTACTTTTATTGCAGTATTAAGAGGCACAGTAGTATTCAAAGCAAAACTAGCTGTATAACAGATGGTAGCCCTGGTACATCTGCACATGAAACTCTGCTTTTGCGTGTCCACGTTCTCCTGGAAATCTATGATC
This sequence comes from Chiroxiphia lanceolata, assembly GCF_009829145.1. Lineage (NCBI taxonomy): Eukaryota > Metazoa > Chordata > Aves > Passeriformes > Pipridae > Chiroxiphia > Chiroxiphia lanceolata. The sequence goes on from NC_045637.1 coordinate 28,633,674, forward strand.
TTTTTAACTGACATGAGAAAATATGAGCACTGTATATTGCATAACTGAGTACCAAAATCCCATATTGGACTTAATTCTTATTTTTTGAATGAAATAATTTTTTGGAAATTTATGACTCATTGTGAAAAATGATCCATTGAAATAATAACATTAAAAAGGAGTTTGTAAAAGAGACTTGCAAAGGTTTCTATGTGCTGCCCTTGAGATTCATCCTCTTGTACCTTAATAAATCTACCACAGGGTGCATGCATAAGTACTGTACCCAGCTTAAAGCCGCATTACCTAAGATTCACTGGGCCTGCACAGCATGAGAAATGAAAATTGTTACTAAAGATAAGGTTAATGAGCAATGATTCAGTTGGGGGAACAAAGCAGCTCTGCTGCTGCAAATGTTGACCTTTGAGTAGGACTCAGAGGTTTTCCCAGAGCAATGGAAACAAGAGTTCAGAAATGTTTTGCCACTTTGTCACTTTGAACATCCACTCTCATTTCAATGGAACACTGCTTTCAGTTTCAGTTTTCTTGCACCAAAGCCAACAGGGAAATAGGATGAACTAGTGAGAGGAAGCACCCTCAGAACAGGCACTGTTCTGTTGCACAGTGGGAAACTTAAATTCCTTTGTTTTCACCCCAGTATTCTAAGGTACATAAATTTAGATTTGTGATATTCAAAGCTGCTAATCCATTTGCCTTGTGACTAATTTCAACCCCTCTCCCTTTGATCCAGTGAATATTAGAGTAATTTTTATGAAGTATAAGAGCTGCCAAAGCAAGAGAGGAAAGTATATCCATAACAAAGGTGGTTTATTAATGTAAAATTATGTTAAAATGGAAAATTGCTCTTATTGACTGTATTTTTTATCAATTGTACTTTGCCTTTATATATATATACACATATAAAGGTAAAAGTTTTTTGGTACAATTCAGTTTCTTTGTTGTGCTTTTCTTGTTGTTGTTTTTTTTTTTTTTTTACTTGCACTGGTGTATTCATGTTGGATTATGCTTTATCCTCGATACTGACCAAAGCAGAAATCTGGGGTATGCTGAGACCTAAGTAAGATTCAGTCATTTACTCTGCAACCTGAGGGTTGAAGCACTGATCTGTGACATGAGATGCCCCACAACTGTGACAATTTGCAAGGTATCTGGAATGGAAAATGAGATTCTAAAATGAGCAGCTCTGAAACATTCACTTAATTCTCCTGTATTTCCTGTAAAATGAAACTTCCCAGTCAGCTGACTGGGAACACAGTCACAACAAATTCTTGTTGTGAATTTCCTAAACAACAGAAATTTCCTGACGTAATCTTTTATAAGCATCATTACATTCTCCCAAATGTTTTCACCTGCAAAATACTTTAAACAATGGATCATTCAGAAAAATACATCAATGTAAATAAGAACCATTGCACATTTTTTTCCTCACATAAAAATCAGAGGTAAATTAGTATTGGATTTGAGCTTACACTTATATTTAAAATGTTATGTTGAACTTGATGTGATTATTTTCTCTTAGATTTTTGTAATCCAAATGAAGCCCAAAAACATTATCTGTTTTACATTCAACTAAAAGAATAAAATCAAGTCACTAGGCCTTTATTAAGCTGGCGGATATCTCTTTTAGATATGGAGATCCATTAATTCAGGACTATCTTGAGTCCATTTTTTATCTGTACATTGAAATCTTGAATTTCACATTCTGATATAATGAATCCTTTATGTAAATCTCCATAGATAAAGGGTAGGATTCAGCTCACAAATGAAAACAATTAAAATAGGTGCCTACATGTAGGTTCTTGTTTATGTGCTAGATGTCTAAGTACCCATTAAACACAGACAGTAGATCTTACACATATATTCACATCAATTTACAACAGACCTACATTTTGTCATCACCATTAGTTATAATGATGGTTTAGACACGTATTTTTTACATAGACATCAAATGGAAGATTCATTTGCTTAAATATAGGTATATAGCTCCATCAGAGGCAATCTGGAGCATCCTTCCTGTATACTAGCCCTGTTCCTGAAAGGTGCAGCTCCCTCATACCTCCACACTTCCTGGCACCAAGATGCATATGTTCAGGTAAATACATTAAATCCTACACACAGACACCATGACTTAAGTATTTTAATCTTCAAGGTGAAACTCACACTTAGTTAAACTAAATTTCTACTCCTTGAATTATTCTGCATGTGCTGTTTTCCTGTAGATTTCTTCCCTGAAAAATTTCTCTCCTTTTATAGGGTCTTGAAGTGCTGAAGGCTAACATAAAACATATGAAATATATAGTTGCTAATAATTTTCTCAGCTAGACCAATGGTGAAATAAGGTTCTTGTTCTCAGCCTGAAAGTGTGAGAGTTTACATAAAAAAAAAAAAAAAAGGCAACCTCCCCTAGCACTAACCTTCCGATGTCCATCAGACTTGCACATTGTTTTCATGGGGACAGAGGGAGATACTGTACCCTTCTGAACTCTCACCCTATTTGTCTAGGTTTTTTCCTTGTTTACTTAAGTCCTCTGAGGTCATTTGAGATAAGCCCATGACATAAGCACAACCAACCACGAGACCACATCCAGTCCTTTCAAGGGTTATAAGTAGCAAGGAAAACACAGTGTACTTCCTTGGAATAAGAAGGTTTGGGAATATTTTGCTATAGAATGTTGTATTTAAGGTATCTTAAGTGTTTTTTTTTTATTTTATTTCTTTTCTATTTTTCTTTTTTACATATTGATATGGCTTATAATGGTTTGGATGTTTAAGAGGAGAGCTTGTGGGTTTTAACATTTTGCTGTAATATCTCTAAAATTTTATTTCTACTGCCTGAAACAAGGTAGAGAGTTCTATGGGTCTGAAATTCCCAGTGGCTGTGTATGGTGCTATTCTTCAAAATTCCATTTAGAGGACAGAAAAACATAGGAAATTAGAGTTCTCTTTACTAGTCCCTAAGTATCTCTTAAGCGTTGTTTCCTAATTTGAACAGTATATTCAGTTCATTTCGTTTTTCTTATTATTTTTAATGGGAGGCTGTTTACAAAATGCCAAGGTCCGTATTACAATAATAATACGAAATAAGGTTACTGCTTCTAACACCATTTACTTCATGCTGTAAGCAGCGAGAATATGACATTACACAGAAAAAGAGAAAAAAAATCTCATTCAAACAGGATTTTCTGCCTTACTGCTTGACTTTCTCTGAATAAGTAACCTTCACATTGTGAAAAATTTTGTAGCAAATTATCTCTCTAATAGAGTTTATACATACTACATGACATGCTGCAAAAGCAAAAGCGAATAAGAGGGAGAGAGATTGCAACCTGTCTTGTAAAGGTGTATCAGTAGGGGGAAAAATCATAATATTTTATTGCAGTTCATTATCACTGCTGTATTACCAGCAGAGAGTGTTGGTATGCATTAAATATTAACAGTTTGGAGATTGCATTTCCATTAAGTTAAGATACTGTTGAATCTCTTTTTAAGTAATCTTATGTTCTTATTTGGACAATATTATATTACTTGAAAAGATCAGCAGGCATTTTCATTTCTTTGCATATGCAGAGTAGTATCTGCAGGGCTGAGTTTCCCATGTTTAGGGAGAGGACTATTACAGTACACATAATTTCAAGTCACAGAAGAATACCAGGTAAACATATAATACACTTGTGGAACACTACCACAAGATATATTGACAACAAATGCTAGAACTTCACAATTTAGAAGGAAACAGAACACCCAGCAGTGGTAGGGTTTTTAAAGCATCTCTCTTTACATGTAGCCTGGCTCTGCAAAGTTTCTTTACCCACACACCAGCACAATTTCTTAAACTGAGGCAAATACTAAAGAAAACAAGAGATGTACAGTTACTCATAAAATCAGGTATATAATAGCAGATAAGGGTTAGCTGACATGGGTTGAATACAAGCAGGAATTAGAAATGTAATATCATCAGATATTCTGAGCATTTAGCTATTGGTCTCACTTTTGTCTAAGTACTTTCAAAAATTAAGTCCTTGAATACCTATAATCTAAACTGCATCTGAAAGGGGATGTGACAGCCAGATCCAGAGGAGGATTCACAATGTGAATGTGACTGAATATAGGGATCTGTACTCAGAGCAGTCATCAAACCTTGATTGCTGCTTCTCAGTCACACAAGAACTCCTGTAATTAGATCTAGTTTCATTATGAAAACCACCATAAATGTGTACAGCCCTCACATACATGTAGTCCACAAGCACACTTCTCCTGGTTCCCAGAAACTCCATCCAAAGCAAATCCTGTGTTTTAGAAGGTGGAGGAATGAAATTCCTCAACAATAAAAACTCCAGCAATAGTAATATGTACATAGTAATAATTATTATTTTTCCCAAGCACATATGGGTAGTGGCCTTCGATAAGGATGACGTAAGTACAATTTCCCTGTCAGTACCAGGCCACCTTTCCCATAAAAGTTTGGATCAGATGATCTTTTGAAGTCCTTCCAACTTGAACTGTGCTATGCTATGATATGCTATACTATTCAATTTCATTCTGTTCTATTCTATTCTGTGATTTCAGCTCATTATTTTGTGTCAGATGTTATTTAATAAAATGCAATAGCTGTACTTTTTCTCAGTTGCTGTTCCTGAATTAGGAGTGCCTACCAAAAACTCTGAATGAGGCCTAGGAGAGAAATGAAACATAAGACAAATTCCTCTATCTTTTTATCTGTCTCAGTGGGAAGCCCTTAACAACAGGGGGCATTTCCCTTGCATGATTTTTCTCGTGCATTTCTTCCAGGCACCTAATCAGGGGAAGTGGTGAGACCTTGCAGCTCTCCATCATTAATATCCAGTGTCCTATACTAGGGAAAATACTGCTGCTCTTAATTACCTCTTTGGCTGTATTCAGCCTCGTGTTTAACTCTTCCCAAACATTGCCTAGGGAACATTTACTCGGCACGTTACTGTTTTGTGCAACAGATCTTGCCTCTCTCAGTCCGTGTCTGCATGGGAAGCTGTGGGCCTTCAGCATTTGGCTGAGTTGCGAAGTTCTGCTCACAGACCTGACTGACTGTGCAATGGCTCAGTGCAGTGCAGCCCATATGTGCAGTTTTCTTGACACACCAGTGCACCAGAGGGTGCCTTTACACAGCCAAACCTCACAGGGGCCCCAGCCAAGAGCTGTTCACACGATTCATACTTAGATCCATACTTAGGGATTTAGAAAACATTGGCCATGAGGATCCATTTAATGTCTTTTTCTTTCTTTTACTACCATTACCATTCCCCCAAGAATAAGGCAGAGCTTTGACTTATTGTTGGATAACAATGTCTCATATCTTATACTAAGTCTTAGCAGAATATTTCTGAAAGTTATGGCACCAGAGCCTGGAGTCTAAGGAATTGTCTTGTTCTACTCTGCACTGGTGTGGCCTTACTTGGAATATTGTGTGCAGTTTTGGGCACCACAATATAAGAAAGGTATTAAGGCCATTAGAGAGAGTCCAAAGGAGGCCAATGAAGATGGTGAAGGGTCCAGAGGGGAAATTGTATGAGGAGTGGCTGAGGTCACTTGGTCTGTTCAGCCTGGAGGAGACTGAGGGGAGACCTCATTGCAGTTATGACTTCCTTGTGAGGGGAAGAGGAGATGCAAGCACTGATCTCTTCTCTGTGATGACCAGTGACATGTCCTGAGGGAATGGCCTGAAGTTGTGTCAGGGAGGTTTAGGTTGGATTTTAGAAAAATGTTCTTCATCCAGAGGGTGGTTGGGTGCTGGAACAGGCTCCCCAGGGAAGTGGTCACAGCATCAAGGCTGACAGAGGTCGAGAGGCGTTTGGACAATACTCTTGGGAACATGGTGTGAGTCTTGGGGTTGTCCTGTGCAGGGTAGGAGTCGAACTCAATGATCCCTGTAGTTCCCTTCCAACTTGGCATATACTGTGATTGTATGATTCTATGTCTGTAACAAATGTGGATAAAGCCTTCCCAAATCTTCGTTCGCGAAGCCCAGCCATGTGATGATTCTATGAGTTGGAACCGTAAACAACTGATAATAAAAAGTGACACGACTGTTTTTTCTATAAGAACAGAATACTAAGTATCCTAAATCTTAGAAAGTTACTTCAGATATTATTCCTTTTATACTTTACATCATCAGTTAAGTGGCTTCCAGAAAAGATGTTGGGGTTTTTTTCCTGCAGTGTGCATTTCAAAATCCAAGAAATCTCAAATAACTTCAAGTTGCGAATTCCTATTCATTGAATACAATATTTTTCTACCATAACCCTAATGAGAGATCAGATTGTTTTGGTGCTTATAATATGCTGATGGGAACATAATTACAAAAGGACAGGTACGCTCCTACTCTGAGTCTGAATTTTAAGAAGTGGTTTCAACAAAAACATATTCATTTCCATGACAGTTGTTTTCCCTTCTCTACATTAAACTCCACAACTGAACTATTAAATAAGTCAGTTTACTGAAATACTGAATTTATCCTACATTAAGTTAAAAAATGTTAATTAATACCAAACTAAGTCAAGTATTCTATAAAGTCTTGTTTCCTTATAAACAGATTTCCAATCAATTTAACAGACTATTTAATTCTTATCACAAGAGCATGATACAGCAGAGTCACCAAATAAAGGTGACTTTTATTGTCTTTTTAGTTAGCTGTAAAATTATAATATTACCTCTCTATTAATATACAGTGTAGTAGACAGCTTCCACTAGTGTTCTAAGACTAAACATTTAATACAACAGTAGTTACCAACAAAATGCAGGAGAATATAAATATACTGTAATTAAGAAATAAATTGGTGATATATAAAATTTTTAGATCAAGATCTATAATATACAGTAACTTCAAATACACATGATAGAAACAACATGGATTTCTTCTTAAATAATCTTTTCATCTCATGCGTAGAAATCTTACATCCACAGACACTGAAAAGCTGCACTAATATAAGAGTATAGGCTGTGTCTTGTAATTTTTAGGCTGAATTTTGAACACATTTGTTCATGTGTCTAAGTTCTAAAAAGCTACTAGAGTGCTCTTGAAAATTAATCACAAAAGCAGTACTACTGATCAGCAGAATTACGTGTTCAAAGTCCAGTACATGAAGGCAGTTTCGTGTATAAAACTCTTGCAGAATATAAAAATGTTTTTGTAGGTTTGGAATCAAACTTTCTCACAGATTCCTAGTTCTGTGAATATAATATAATTTAGTGTAACTCTATAAAATAACCACAGGACATATTTGTTGTCTTTCAGTTAAGATTTTTTTACTTTGATCCTTTATTACATAGCTTTATTATTAATTAGATTCTGTTGAAGGAGATGGTCTTATTGTTACTTTATGTTTAAGTTGTATTATTATGGATCATTACTGCTTCTATTAAAATTGTCAATAAATAAATAATAGTTGGTCACCACTCATATTTTTTAAATAATATTGCAAAGATGTCACAATGGTGAAGCTGTACTGTATAACTGCACTAGATTTCTTTACATAAAAATAATAATTAGAGAGTTTGATGCATGTTAAGTAGATATAAGAAGTCACTTTGACAGTATTCAACCATTACAATTTAGTCACCGCTATTAATTAAAACTTAATGACCTGAATCTTTCTGTTATTGACAAAATGTGGTTTATAATTGCACAGGAATTTAAGTAATATGGCTAAACTAATGCCAAAAGGACAAAATCTAGAGAGTTTGCTCATGCACAGAATGAAGTAAGATTATATAACTAAGCTTGTCCTTTTAATTAATAGCAAACCTGGTAAGTTTTCTCTTTGTTTGATAAAGTTGATCACTTTATATATCTTCATCAATCAATTCAGTACAAATATTCTATGGAATTTTAATCTATACATTGCAGCTACAATGGAAAGTGTTTTATAAGTCATTGCTTAAATGGCTATCAGGTCATAAATTTCAATTTCATTAGCTTTTTAATATAACATACTAAATCTTGCAGGTCTAACCTTAATGTTCAATAATGTAATTCTTTTGCATATTAATTACATTGTTTCTATTAGACAAAACCAGAAGACACTGCCCTTGAAAATAGCTATTTGCTTCTACTCTAGCTGATAGTATAATGCATAAATCAAGCTTTCTTTCTGAGACTTTCTTTCTATTTCCATTGGATCCTGCATTTTCACTACCTAACACTTTCAGGATCTGCCCCTATGATGTGTGAGGAACCAAATCGAGAAGGTGCTCAGGGCTCCTACCTACGATCTTCAATACATCTTAGTCCTGTAACTTAGAGTGTTGTTGCTCCTCTCTTCCAGATGCTCCCTTCTCACAGCATAGACAGAGGAACCGATGGTAAGGCTTTCTCACAGGGGAGCAGGGATGGGCAGGGGTGTAGGTTCCCAGGGAGGTTGTGGTGGCTCCATCCTCAGATGTTTCCAGACCCCTACATGAAACAGCCCTGAGAAGTCTGAGCTGAGCTGGAAGCTCTGAAAAACAGTTTGGACTAAGTGATTTTCTGAGCTCCTTTCTTGGTCTCTAGAAATAGAGGCCAAATGGGTGCTAATAGGTTCCATCCTCTCCCATCACGGTTTGTTTGGGGGGTTTTGTATGTTTGTTGCCATTGCTGTTTGTTTTAAAAAGTATACATAATAAACCCCCCTAAACTTTCTTGTATATTTCTCTAGGTTCAAATGAGTAAGTCTAAATGAAAAACATTTTCTTTTATCTTATTTACCAGAAAAATCCAAACCAGTGAAGAAACAGAAAAGTTTTGCCAAAGAAAGATATTATAATCACGAGAAAAAAACAGTGAATTCTGAGGAGGTTTGCTGCTCTAAGGTATGAAAATAAAGATAGTGAATATCTTGATTTTGTTCTACTTTTTATGCAATTATATTAGTAATAGCTGATTTTAATTCAGAAAAAAAAAACCCTAACCAAAACTAAATGAAATGGGGTTTAGCCACAAATGTAACCATTAAGATCAAATTTTGTTTTAAAGAGATTAATTTTAATTTGCATATGCTCATGGATATATCTATGCATCTCTATAAATAGAGATATATAGAGAGAGAGATATATGAAGCTGATTAAAAGAAAAGGACAAATACAATTACCTTTTAAAACCTAGGTTTCTGGAAAAAAGATTTACTAGAGCTAGGAGCAATATCTTGAGTAATGTCTAACAAGACTATCAGCATTAGTGTAATAAATGCTACTTAATTGATTCTGAAGATTTCACAATTTTAAACCATATTTTCTTGTGCAAATTGCAATACTGGTGTTAGTACTTGGCCTACAGTGACTTTTGCTGCAGTTACAGCTGGACATGGTACCTTTTCTTGCTCATACAGACTTTTTGTTCAGAGTTAACTCAAACTGTTTAATTCGAGACGTTGAGATTTAGGTGAACTTCTATGGCTGTCGAAATCATTCTTGTTTGTGGTACATGCCTTTTGAAATGTTTCCTGAACAAGTAATGTGGCAATATCAAACACTATTTTAGGGCCAGATTCCTGTGACAGTCCCACTCGAGCAAAAACTGGGAAAACTGAGGGGTAGGCGATTCTAGATGGCTCTTGACTTATTCCCTCACCTTCTACACTTTCTTCTAGGTTTCACAAACAGAAGATTTAAATATTAGCCTGATCCATTATTTAGTTTGATTAAGATAAAATCCATTCCACTCCTCAGGTCCTACAGAACACAAAAATCCAAGAAAGTCTGTAAAAAGTTCCAGAGAGACCAAAACTGAACTTGCAAATTTAGACACAAGAAATAATGAAAAGAAGAAACTTCTAACAGTAACTTGAACAGTGACCCAAAGAGGCCCATTAGAAGATAAACTTTTTAAGCAGCCAACAGAAAAAGGTTTAAAATTGTTAGAGATTTCTTTTGCTCCAAGAAATTCAATTATATAAGTATTTTAATTTATGGTGTTCTATTTGCTATGTATTTACCGGTGTTCCAGAAAATAATCACTTGAAACTTTGTACCACCAATCCACTTTTAAAAGATAGGGTTTTTTTCCATTAGTTTCAATAATGAAATTAAGAAAATGATAAAAAACACAGTCACATTAAAACTGTGCCCTCATCTTTATTAGAATCATAAAATTCTATCATTGTTCATTGCTCTAAATCAATAGACAATTCTATTAGGTGCTTTATGCCAATATAATATAAATTATTATAGAACAGTTTTAAGAGGAGGTAATGCATATATAAGGGTATATGGGAAAATATTATTAATGTGTTATTAACTAAGCACCCTCACTAAAATTACACACAGTGGGAGTCAAAAATAAAGCTACTGTAAACACCAAATAATTTTATTTTTAATGTCAGCATTTTTCACTTATCCAGTTGGAAGGTGTTCCCTGAAGACATGCAACAAATGTAAAAGTATCGGTAGAATAGCAGCACTGTATACCTGCCATTTTTAATAATACATTGTGCTTGAGATAACCCATACAGTATAAGCAATCTTTCACAGCTTTCACAGAATATTCTGAGTTGGAAGGGACCCACAAGGATCATCAAGTCCAGCTCTTAAGTGAATGGCCCATTTACACAGAGTAAAACCATGAGCCTGGTATTATTAGCACCATGCTCTAACCAACTGAGCTAATCTCAAGGTCTCTCTTGTTAAATAAATATAAAACTAAAACGAACATTTTCCATTGTATAATCTAGTCAGTCATATTTAACCTTGAAAAGTTACTCAGCTTCTTATTAAAAATTATAAAAATATTGATCCCAAGTTTCAAGCTCCTTTCTTTAAAACATATTAAAAATTTGAGTATGGAGAGATGGTAGAGCATTCCTAATACTTTAAGAGTATCTATCATTTCCAAGTCAGTACATGAAAGCAACGAATCAATACATATTCTGACATTGCTCATTAATACATCACTGAAGCTGAAATTTATCCTGTGTTGTATAACCTAGAATAGAAATATCCTTCATAATTAATTAATTGAACGACTTATGATGCTGGACTGCTAATCTGCAAGTAACAGTTATTCTGAGTGAAGTATTTTTTAATTGGGTCAGAAATGAAAACTGAACCTGCTGGCCAAAGTGACCTATTTTTCCCTGTAACCACTATGGAGTTACTTTCTTATTTGGCATGTAGTCTCAATTAATTGCTTTAATGACACAGTTAATTTTGCTTCTATCTGCATGCATATTCATGTGCTGAAAAAATGAGATGCTGGAACAGAAGTGAGGTTACCTAATCTCTCTAAAGGTCTGGACATTTGAAATCACTCCTATAGCAGGAAGCTGCAGCCTCTTTTAGCACAGAGCAAGGGTCATCCTTGGGTCTTTTTAAAAAATGTTCAGCATTTATTAAATTTTTTAAATTAAAAATCCAGGCTGCTGACAGGAAGCTCAAAATGTACAAAAATCTAGGTAAGGTGTTCAGCTTAGTGATGCTAATTTTCTCACTCCCAGAGGCTCAGAAGAAGCAATTGCCACTGATTGGCATTATGCTAGCTATGGAAGGTCGGTTCCAAACACCTCTACACTGTTTTTAAAGATTTTTTGTTATTTTTATCTCAAGTATTTAATTGACTTTGACTACGTATGAAAATTCCATTGGGAAAAATCTTTGCTGCAAGGAGAGACATTTCAAGCAGTTAATTCTGTAGTTCAAATGTGAGATGAAATTTGGCATTAACACCAGAAAGAAATTAAGTCAGAGCTCATTGTAAACCAGAAACATCCAAAGGTCTCTTACAAAGATGCTGGGTACTTTTAAACAAGTTTAAACTGGAGCCATGGAACAGGTTAAAACTAATCTTGGGGCACTCTGTCATTCAGTCACAAATCACTTTGCCAAAGCTCTGGTCTATATCTCAGAAAGGTGGCAAGGCTCAGAGATACCACTGCTCCATTACAGGAATCCATAGTAGGCTCCAGAATATTTGGTTTGGGTATATGAGCACTGAGTGTCTGGATAATTACATATGCTTATTTCTATACTGCCAAGGGAAGGAAGCATGTGTTCTGCAGTTATTCATGTAAGATTGTACAGAATGCATGAGATGGAGAAGAATTCATTAAATTTCAAAGTCAGAGGTGCCTGGTATAATTAAATCAAACTGTTTTGTAATGTCAGACTTATCATACTGAAGTAATTCTTTTTTGTCACCCCCTTTGCCGTATTTCCCGGCAAATAAACCCAATAAACCAGTAAAATATTATTAAAATTTATTATCCAAATCTTAAGCAGAAACGTCAGGTACAGAAAGTAAAAAAGTACTGAAATTTGCTAAGAACAAAATGAGCTGTCCTTTTATGACTGTCTTATGCACACGAGATCTCTGCTAGTGGGTATATATGAATTTGAAGAGTTCAATGCCCAAAATAACAAATTATTCTCCCTAGATTCATTCACTCTCAGATCTGTAAAAGAGAGGATACTATTATTATGGCCTTGAGCCTCCTCTTTTTCTTTCACATTTAACACCAGCTAATATACTGGCTCCCTGGGGAAATGGATGGTGACTTCCAAGAAACACAAAGCATTCTTTGCATGCAGTAATTTTCATGTTATTTTTAAAAGGAAAAAAAAAAAGGAAATTAGAGAGAGAACATATTTTTATCACCAACTTCCTTGCTAAATCTTTAGAAAAACCCACTCTAGCTGATTTTTCCCAGAGCAATAACTGTATCTCTTGAATATTTATTTAAAAACAATCAGGTTCCACTCATCCAAAGTAATTTTCTCATTTTATGCACAATTTTTATAAATTAAATATAAATTATTGGATATAAATTTTCCAATTACTTTGAGAAATATATTTCTGAGACCTATAATTGTCCAAGTGATGACAAACAATTATGTTAGTTAATTATCCTTCTGTTCCTCCTGATTATTCCTGTCTATTTCCCAGCTCATTCTTTCTCCCTTTCTATCTGATCCACTGTGATTTTCCTTTTTAGCCTTGAGTAGACAGAGAAAAGGAATCCTAAGGCAGCACAAACAATTTGTTGTTGACCAAGAGGGGCAGGGTTGTTTTCAGAAACTCTACCTATGTGTCTACACACAGGAAAACAACATATGACATCATCACAAAATGTCTTCATGAATTCCAGATCACTTCATGAAAAATAGCATGATCATCTCATCCAAAAGTATGCTAGAGAACATTTATTAAGCTCTATAATTCATGAAGCTCTTGGAATAGATAATTCTCTTCTTTCATAGAAATAAGGTGGGGGGACCTTATTTAACTTTGACTAGTTTTTCCTGTTCATTTTGTCATTTCTTTATCACTTTCATGTGTTAGTCTTCCCCTTCCCAACAGCTTTGCAAATTCTTTATCTAATATTTTGTTAAACAGATCTCACCTTGGTAAAAGATATTTTTCTTTCTCTTGCAGCATGTGAGATGCCTTCTTTTTTGTGAATGTGAAGAATGCATCTGTTAAGGCTCACAAGCAATAGAAAGGTTTTGGGGGCAGAGGTCTGTGAACTCTTTCAGTATAAATACCATTTAGATCAGTCTTGTGCATTAACAACCTCAGGATAAGCTTCAGGGTTCTAGTTCTACACCTTCAGTATTACTGTCTTGTGATGTGCCTTTATGATGGGCCAAATGAGATTAAATTCATCAGCCTTCTGTCTTTGGGCAGGCGGGACCTGAACTTCATTCTCTCATGGAGAAATAAAATTGTCTTACTGATCAGTGGGTGCACAAAGAATCCAAATGCAGCTTCTGTTTGGAGAGTGGTCACTATAGACTTCATTGTGGAGAGATCTACAGTGCTGGTTTTGAGATGAGTCAACACTCACTTGTTCCGGTGTGATCAACACTAAGGGGGAAAGACATGTTTGCAACTCACCTGCACTTGCAATAACACTGATATAAAAAAATAAAATATAAATAATAAATTTATAGTATTTCTCAACTATTCAAGAATTCATTGAACTATCCTGTCTCTCTCCATGTATTTCTATAAGCATTCCAAATCCACATTCTTTGCACAACATGCATCTCACATTATAAAAAAGCAAAATCAAATGAGTTATACATAGCGACAGAAAAAGTTTGGAAGGTACTACTGTGCAAAAATTCTGCCCTTCCACAAAAGGTTAAAAATCTCAGTTACTAATGTGATAAATGGGAATTAGTTCTGATCTGGCTCCAGTTTGATCTGGCTCCAGGTATTTAACGTGAGTTCATGTTATTTTAGCATATGCCTAGGCATATGAGATGTACTAAATTTGCACATATTTTTCCTTCCTCTTAATTTACCTCTTCAAAAATAATGCCAGTATGACTTTCATTTTCAGGGGTTTATATGGTTGTGCTAATGAGATAGAAAAAATATGCTATTTTTGTATGCATATCAAAACTAGGAATGACATGAGTTGATGTCAAGAAGACAGAATGCAACTATTTAAAGATGCTTGTAGGAAGAAGTGTTGACACTTTTGTATTCTTTCATTGTCACAGCCACAACAATTCTACTATTTAACAAGCTATCAGAAGGATTACTTTACTTTAAACTCATATAACCTTAATTTTGGTAACGTGGATGACTGTAATACGTAGGTTGATTTTGCTAAAAATGTTGATTTCTTTGACTTTTGACAAGGACACTGATTTCTATAATGGGTTGCATTATAGGATCACGGCTTTAACATTATATAGCAAATGATTTTCAGTGAAATACTTGCCACAGCTGGGAACAGGCAGCATTCCAATCCCTGCTAAGACTGTAATGGTTTAACTTACTGGGAGAAGATGTTTTTGCAAAACAACTTTACCACCAAAGTGCAATGGAGCACTAGGTGACATATTCCAGTGCCTGTGTGTTGATGCCTTCTAGAAAAAGGCTTGAGACTGATTCAGCTAAAAGTAATCTAACACACAGGACCTCTGCAGGCTCTTCACAAAGATCTGTGCTGAAAGACCACTGCCTGCAGGAACATTTCCCATATCCTCACACACCTTATGCTTTCCACTACATGGTTCTTCATCCTGTTCTCACCAACAAAAATGGACCAGCAGGTGCAGTTAAATAATCAACAACAATCATATTGTTGTGGATGGCCTGGGTCCCTAAAAACAGAGTTCAAAACATGTTAGTATAATGTGTTTTAATGCTTTGGTAATTTTAGTGTCTTTGATGAAGTCAGTGAAACACTCATAATCGGGGTAATGTTACATTTACATATACAGCTGTATATAATTTTTCTTTGTAGTATCGTAGTAACATATTAATAGAGATACAGAATCATTTACCACTAAATTTACCCACTACTGCCTTACAGAGTACAGTAATACTTAGAAGAATAAATTCTGTGGCAGAAAACAAGGCGTAATGCTGTACTTGATCAATGACATTTATCAAAACTTATTAAGCAACAAGGTAGGCATATAATTGCATTTTCACACACAGATCTTTAGATGTGAGCAAGAAAAAGGCTCACTGTTACTGAAAACCAGCTAAAATTCTTTAATCCCCACCATCACAAAGTATACCTGTGGTTCCTGTCCTGAGGAAGAAAGAGACAAGAGCAGAGGATCTTTTGCCCTGTAAAGATCCAGAGGTGAATAGAGACGAGGGATGGGAAAAAGCATATGGTGGTGGTGGTTGAGGTGGGGTGAAAGACTGGATCGAAATGAATACACGCCTGGAGTAATAATTCAGGTTGCCTGAGTAACCATAATTCAGGTGTTACATAACTTCTGGGTCCTTTAGTTGCAGCCTTTGCATTCTTTTGGCACAGTTCAGAGGCAATGTAATAATAAGGTTTTACAATTAACCATATAGCACTGCTGAAAGAAGATGACCCCTTTGCGTACTTAGCAAGGATAGTCATGCTAAACCAGTGCCAACACTGGTAACACTGTTAGTCTCCAGCCGGTCCTATCCTTCAGGGAATGAAGGCATACTTACATTTATCTGCTATTTTATAAATAGGGGAAAGCAGATATATGTGAATGATGGAATTTATATTGATATTTAAATAAAGTATACATTCTGTGGTTTTTAAACACTTCCGCACCAAGTTCCCTATCAGTCTTTCCTTTAGCTCGACCTCCTATGTAGTTCCTCTCCCACTGTAGCTCCTAAACTCCTGTTTCCCTTGCTGTCTCCTGTCTACCTATTCCTACCCACACTTTTACTTCTCTCTCTTATCCCACACAAGCCCGTATTCATTCCCCTAACATAAGTGACACTACTCCTCCCCTGCTGCTATTCAATTTCTTGTAACTTCCTTGGGAATATTTATTTCATCTCTATCTATATTCATCTATCCATATTCTTCCCCTTAATACTTTTATTTACCACAGTTCCTTTTGCTCCTGGCCATTTCCTTTCTCCCTTTTCTCCCTTCATCCCTGCTACATGGCAGGAGGATGCAACATGGGGGGGGTGGAGGGGGAGGCGGGGGCTGGGGGAGTTGTGGGGACAACAGAGTTTGTATTCTTTAGCTTTCTGAAGGAAGAGCTTATTTTAATCAAAACTTTAACAAAATATCTGAGAGATATATTCAGCATAGAGTATTAGAGCTACAGTGGTTTACACTTGGCAGTGCTATCAGGAACTGAAAACAGAGACTTATGATTGAAAGCTTCTGGCAACCTCATCATTGGCATCAGAACTCTGCCACCTATGACAACATGCTGTTTGTTTAACAGTTTCTGTTAAATTACTTATCTTTAATCAAGGCAGATATATTTATATCTATTTTAAATAGCCTTCCAAATGTTTCTTTTAATTCTTGCACATAAATTCTAGTTTAATGAGGTAATGCTGTTGCATTTTCATGAGTAGAAAAACCTCTTACAGTTGAATATATCATGGAAGAGAAAAAGGGAAGGAGGAGTTGTTATAAACAAAAATTAAGACATATTTAATATGTTACGTTTTAGAAAGTACACTCTCACAGCGTAAGGAGAATGATAATGACATGGAGAAGAATAGTACCTTCACTTATACAAATACTAAAAGATAGTTTTTATGAGTCTGATTCTGCTGTTATTTATCCTGGTAAATCTTTTTTTACTCTCCACAAAGAAGGAATAGTGATATCAATAAATCAGTGGAGATAAATAGAAGTAAAACTAGAATCAGAGCCCCAGAAATGTAAAAGAACAAAAAGAAAGATAATCTTTGGGACAGTGCTGGGGTACTTATATAGGAAAGATCCAACTATGAAAAGTTAACAATGTTTAAGCATCCCAAAATTAGAAGAGTAAAATACCAAATGTAATAGTTAAGTTTTCAACTGCTGGTTGAAAAATAGCACGTTTATGTACAGTAATACTTTAACATCTTATACATGATTCTCATGGGGAAAAAAAGTTACGTTTGGCAGGGACAGCATTATGATGGACTTGTACTGAGAATGCCATCTACATTTTATCAACTTTTTTTTCTGATTTCAAATACAGTGTAACTACCTCCACCACTGTTGCCACAAACTTAGTGATTCACAGAAACATAAGCAGTATGAAGAAAGACTAGAAGCAAAAAGGTTAATTATACAATCTTGCAATAAAATTTCATAGCACTTGTGGGTTTTTTTTATCACGTGCATAACACGGCACAGTATAAAATGCTTTTTCTTTAGCCTCTTACCAATGTTGTTTGCGTAAATGTGAAGATCTTACATGCTGAATCCTAATTAAAATAAGCTTAATAACTTCACTGTATAGCTTCCTTTTCCTAGAATGATTTTCACTACAAATTTATGAGTTCAATACATAAAGACTCTCATCTTTATTGTTCTTTAAATAAATATTATAAATCGAATTAAATTATGTGAAGTGGAAAGGAGGATGAGAGAAATCATTTTCCAAAACATGTTTTTAGTATGTTTTCTTCCACTGACCAAAAAGTCATGATGCTTAGAAGTGAATTACACAGCAACTTGAGGATGAAAAAACACAAGAAGACAGCTAGCAGTGTGTGTTTAAAAATTGTTTCCTATCAGAGCAATATATCTTCTATTTTTCTTACTCCTTCCCATCAAGAAGACCAATGCAAGCCTTATGGAAGACAATATAAATCACTTGCTCCCATCTGCATCCAAGCAGAAAGCTTTAGGTTATGAGCAACTGCAGTCCAGCACCAATCACCAGTCCCAAATAAGGCCGAGTATCTGCCCCTCTGCCCTGCCATAGGCTCTGCTCACCTCTCCAGGAAAAATTACAGTGTGTTCTTTGTAAGTCTTCATACAGACCAATGAAGAGGCATTGCTCCAGTTAATTCAAAGGATGCTGTTTTAGAGAGTCTGCTCCATCCCATAATAAACCCTCAACTACTGCACTGTAGAAAAGACCAGATTTATTTGAAGCACAAAATGGCTCTACATGAGCTTTTCAGGAAGACCCACAGCAGAGAATCTCTATCTAGATGAGACTAATAATTAGAGGTAATATGTCTAATATATTTTTAAGTACATTACAAAGAATAAAATCATTCTCCATTTTTAAGTAAGACATTACCAGTAAAATGATAACATCTTGCTACAGTCTTTTTATGCTCATTTTAAATCTTTCTTGCAATTATCCTGCTTGATATTTCCATTGCTTACAAGTGATTTAAAAAAAAAAATCCAACCTTTTCTCTTTCAAAAGGGAATATTTATCATGTTAGAGATGCATTGAATATAGATCCAGGCTGATAACCAACACAGCAGTGCTGCTGCAAGCTTTCTGTCAAGCATACCTAACATCAGCAATTATTTCCACTGATAGGCTAATTCAGTGATGCTGAGGTGCTATTTCCTTATATTTTATACCCATCCTATTCCTGTATTGTTCCAAAAGTAGTTCCCTGCCAAAGACATTAAGCTAATTAAAATAATAAAGCCCCATTCAGCTGAAACAAAGACAGTACCGAAAATTCTCCAGAGCAAAGGCAAATGAGCTCACTTGCAGATGTTCTGCCTTACCTACCATTTTCCTTGTGCATTATTTATTTGGAATGTCATAGTCTCTCCCCTAGTCCACAGAAACTTGTGATTTATAGAGTATTTCACTATGTCCACTCATATTGCCAAATACAGTCTTTTTAACATCTTGGAGTTTTTTCTACCATGTTTATGCAACAAATTGAGAGGGAAAAAAAAGAAAAATAAGATATTTTCTAGCGATATATGATTAACCACTTGATTAAAATCAAGCATCCTTTAGCTGAAATCTTAATAGCTGAAACCTTAAGAATTGAAACTTATGTAAGTTGATAGCACTGTTAGATACTAAATGGCATGTATCTGTATCATCAGCACACTAGGTAGCTTACTCTTCTTCATCCAACAGCCAAGAGCTGCAGATTAGGCCAAATCTGTCCTCTGTGTGCTGTCTCCCAAACAGCAGACATGTTGAGGGACACTTGTTACCCATACACATTTTGTAAATAAATTGGAAACTTCAGTATTTTTAGTGTATGTCAGAGTTTAAGTAACACATTAGTAGAAAATTCTTAAAGGAAAATAAAAGAACCTTGCAGTCAAATTTAATTTTAAGGAAAATTTCCTGGTTGAAAAGAACTAAACGAAGTTCTACTCAAATACATATATTTATTACAAAAAGATGGCTTCAGACCTGAAACAGTTTCCATTTTTGTAAATTAGCATCATAAATGACAAAAAAATATCCAATATTAGTCAGAGATGCAATCCAGTCTAGGGAAATGAGATTTACAGAAAAACAAGGGAACAAAATCCAAATAAATTCCTTTTCATCAGTTTGTACAGCTATTTTTCCCAGCACCGACAAGGATAACCTTTTTTTCAGCAATATTCCTGAAATGGCTAGGATATGTGGAAATATCACATATTACTTTATTTTCTCACCCAGAAAGTATTAAAGATATGGCACTAAGCTGCATTAATAAAGATGTAAAAAATCCATTTGAATGGATTGTCTTTAGGCTATCTTAACAGCAAAATGAGTGAGGCAAAATCTCTCAAACACCTCAGGTAACAGTCTTTTCATTATATAAGCCCTGTGACCTTATTAGATAGACTGGATGCTCAGAGAGCATAAATTAATTTATTGACAAGGAAGAAATGAAACTTGATAATCAGAGTATAAGAATGAAGGATGGCAAGTAAACTAAGTCTTACGGATATATTGACAAAGGACAGAATTGCTGTTTTTTGAAGAAAATCAAGGGAAATATGTCACTCAAACCAAGTAAAAAAAAAAAAAAAGATTAATTGTTAAAAGAAAAGGTGTATTTAAAAATTTGAGGAGGATAAAAGATAAAACACAATATTTGTGTTTTTTAAAACACAGTATTTTGACTGTTATTAATGATTATAATTTCTATCAGCTAAAATCTCTCTTGCAGACCTGCACTGGGTTCTGCTAAATTCTATATGCTGTATTTTCCATATTCCTGCATACAGTAGAGATGCCAGGCCCTTCTGTTGATTTGCCCTCTTTAAGAACTACTGTGGCTGATGAAAAAAGTGTTAATTCTCCATATCCTAAATAACTCTTTATGTGTGGTCTCAAGTATGGCTGAGAAGGCATTGTACCTCATTTAAGGATGCCATGAGGTTATGCAGGGAGAAAATTAGAAGGGCCTTGGCTGCTCATGGCTTGGATGGGTGCACTGTTTCCTGGGTAAAAAACTGGCTGCGTGGCCAGTCCCAGAGGGTGGTGGTGAAGGGAGTCACATCTAGCTGGCAGCTGGTCACAACTGGTGTTCCCCAAGGCTCAGACTTGGGTCCAGTTCTATTTAATATCTTTACTTATGATCTGAATGAGGGAATTGAGATCACCCTCGGTCAGTTTGCAGATGTCTCCAAGCTGACTGGAAATGTTAGGGTTGAAAAGCTCAGTAGAGGGATCTGAACAGGCTGGATTGATGAGCCAAGGCTAATGGTATGAGGTTCAACAAGCTGAAGTGCCAGGTCCTGCACTTGGGTCAAAATAACCCCAGGATGCACTACAGGCTTAGGAAACACTTCCCAGAAAGCTGCCTGGAGGAAAAGGACCTGGAGATGCTGGTTGACAGCCAGTCGAACGTGAGCTAGCAGTGTGCCCAGGTGGTCAAGGCGGCCAATGGCATCCTGGCCTGTATCAGAAATAGCCTGGTCAGCAGGACCAGGACAGATATTGTCCCTTCGTAATCTGCACTGGTAAGGCTGCACCTCAAATCCTGTGTCCAGTTCTGGGTCCCTCACTATCAGAAAGACACTGAGGTGCTGGAGCAAGTCCAGAGAAGGGTGATGGAGCTTGTGAAGGTTCTGGAGCACAAGTCTTATGAGGAGTGCCTGAGAGAGTTGGGGTTGTTTAACCCCAGGCTCAGGAGAGACCTTATCCCTCTCTACAACTACCTGGAAGGAGGTTGTAGTGAGGTGGAGGTTGGCCTCTTCTCCCAAGTACAAAGTGACAGGACAAGAGAAAACGGCCTCAAGTTGCACAAGTGGAGGTTTAGATTGGATATGAGGAAAAATTTTTTCACCAAGAGGGTTGTCCAAGATTGGAACAGGCTACCCATGGAAGTAGTTGGGCACCCTCTCAGGAGGTATTATAAGATATGCAGACGTAGCACTTAGGAACATGGTTTAGTGGTGGACTTGTCAGCGTAAGGTTTCTGGCTGGACTCAATGATCTTAAGGTCTTTTCCAACCTAAACGACTCTATGAAAAACCAATGACTGCTGATGTGATGGGCCCTCCAATATTGCACCAATGGCACCCCACATTGCTGAGCCTAGAGGAGGACACATGGGATCCTTTGGAGGACCAGAAATGAATTCACAAGTATGAAGTTTATAAAGCTGAATTCAGTGATGCCCTTGGGGACCCTCCCAGGGATGATGGAGTGTAGCTCACATTGTCAGTTCCCTCCATGTTGACAAGTTTCCCTTTAGCACCCTAGCTGAACTAGTTGATACCTAAACTTCCTTTTTTTTCCTTCTGTCTTAATACCAGCTGGCAACTAAGTACCACAAAGCTGCTTGCTCACTTCCACTGTCCCTTATTGGATGAGGAGAAGAATATGAAAAAAAAAAAAAGTAAAACTTTTTACGATAAGACTAGTTTAATAATTGGAACAAAGTAAAATATGATAATGATCATGATGATAATAATCATAATAGGAATAAAAAGGAGTGGGAGAGAAAGATAAAACCCAAGAAAACCAAGTGTTGCACAGTACAATTGCTCACCACCTGCTGACTGATGCCCAGCTGGTCCTCAAGCAGAGAACAGTCCCTTTCCAGCCGTCTCCTCCTGGTTTATATACTGGGCATAATGAATATCCCTTTGGCCAGTTTGGGTCAGCTGTCTTGTCTGTGTCCCCTCCCTGCTTTTAGTGCACCTCCTCACTGACAAAGCACTGAGACACTGGAATGGTCCTAACTTAGTGTAAATACTGCTCAGCAACAGCCAAAACATCAGTGTATTATCAACATTATTCTTGTCCTGAATCCAAAACACAGCATTGTGTTTTGGCTACTAAGAAAATTAACTCTATCCCAGCCTGAATCAGAACACCTTCCACAGATCCACTGGCATGTTTTTTGTTTTTTTTTTGTCCTGTAGTGACTTCCAAAAACATGGCAGGGAGACCCAACAGCAAGCAAAAATGTAACCACCAGCATTATTTTTAGTGTTTGACACGCAGATTTTTATATCTCTTGCTAACTCCCTACAAGAGGATTTAGACTGTATTTCTACAGGAGGAGACACAGGTGCTAGACAAAAAATCCACCATGATTTCGCCATGCCTGAAAAGGAGTGGGCTAGCATTTGGTTAATAATGCTAGCTCCCAGGGAAGCTGTCGATATGGACTGCATACGAAATACTAATTTTTTCAGAGCCAGTGAGAAAGCTGACTTTTAACTGGACTAAATTAGCTCTTTCATGGGAGAGCAACAAACCAGAGCAAATTGCTCAACAGTATCCCTCTTAAAATGTCAAAAGTACTTTGTCAAGCAGAATCATTATTTATATCATACAGACTTCCCGCATCTGTTTTTGCTCTTATCATGGCCCAGCCCTGAAGTATTCACAGAAAGCATCACCTACAGAGAAATAAAGATAAATGGTGTAGTTCACAAAACAGAACAACATCATTCCATCAGAAACTTATATTTTGCAGAGCTCTAAGTTTTTACTCGTCTCAGATTTTTTGCTATCTGTGAAAGATTAAACCTCTAGAGAGCTACTGAATCTGCTGTTTGCAGGTAGAAATTTTCTTCTATTTTATCTAAGACAGGATAGTCTGTCTCCTGCAATAGTCAGGAGAAATCATTACTACAAATCCATGGAACAGCCTATTTCTTCAGATGTTCTCACTATTTCTAAATCTACTTTCATTTTGCATTAGGACCTTTTCACATTTCAAAGAAGATTAGATGTTGGAGGAGAGGGGAGGAAATGCTTTTCTTTTCCTGTTTTCCTATTTAGGTCGGATTTTGTGCTTGTGTAAAGCAACATAATTACACTGATTTCAACAGAACTTCACTAATTACTCTGTTTGAAAACATAAACCTTTGTGAAAACAAAGAAATTTCTATAGTTAGCTCTATTATCCAGGAAATCTGGATGCTTTAATTTTATCTTTATTGTACAATTTGTCCATGTGCATATAACACCTTGATTTTGTATTACTTCATCTGTCCATTGTGTTCTCATATCCCTTGATCCTGCATGATGCTGAGGAATGTAGTGTATGATGTAGTAAATATGTGATAAAATACTTCAAAATCCTTGAGCACAATCGCCTCCTCAGTTGTCTAGTTGTCTGTTTCCACTGAAACTGGGCAATGGCAGGAGGAGGCATTAGTGGAGGTCTCATTAGTCCCCATTTCCTCATTCATCCCCAGATGTAATGCTGGCAATCAGTCCTGTGTACACTGTGCCGTACTCAGGCCCTCCTTATGGTGCTTCTGTCAGGCATAATTAATCAACCCTTTTATGATTGCATTTTGTATATTGGCTTTTAGAACAGGAAAAATGCAGTGAATAAACATCTCTCCTGAATGTTGCCCTACACCAGGACTTCATTGCCTGATCCAACACAAAGCCTATTCCATTGCATTACAAGGTAAGGTATTCGAGATATTAAGCATATCATACTTCCAGGGCTGGTCAGGGTGTTCTCCCACGCCCACCTTTTGCCCTACTCAGAGAAAGCTCTATGTCCTGTGTCATAAATGCTACAGATGGAAATAGTAATCAGACTGATATCAAAACTTACCACTAAGTGCTTTCTAAAGAAAGGGAATCGCTTACAAGAAGTTACTTCATACCGATTCAAGGCTTATTTTAAAGCAATTCTTGAATAGTACAATATAAAAAAATTACTTCGAGTTCTTTTCAGGGCTTAAAGCTAGGTATTTCTATACTCTAAAATCCATGTTTAAACAGCTTTTCCTGTAATTTGGTGTGCTTCAAAAGGTAATCCACGCTGCTGAGGTTCTCTGCTTGTAGTCATCTTAATCTGATATTGTTTTCACAAGTAATCTTATTATTGATGCATGCACCTATATTTTCCACAGGCATAAAGACATAATTCTGACTATACTAAAACATTTCTTAGTTGTTTTTAACTTCTATAATTACTTCACAGCATGCCTCTTTACTGAGAATTTTGTGGGTTTTTGTTTTGTTGTTGTTTTTTGTTGATACTTTTTTTTTTTTCGTGGGGAGGGGGAGTGCAGCAGAAGAGCAAGATTTAAAAGTTAAATGAATGATCATGCTGGATCTGTTGCCTGTGGTGCAAGATGAGGCAAAAGGAATGAGAGGAAAAGGAGCAGTCTTTTTACTTGTGGCTGGGTTCTGAAGACATAAGAGCTTAATTGGATGAAAATGAGAGAAGATGAAGGGGATACAGAACAGTCAAAGGATGCCACAAAGAAGCCTGAAAAGAAGAATCACCCATGTCAGCCTAGTAGTAAACACTATGTCTAAACACTTAAGATATTTCTGTTATTTTTCTGTCTGGTCTCTCATAGTCTGCTATTTCAAACAGTATGATGTAAGTAAAGGAAAAAGTATTTAAGAATCATATAACATCTCTGCCTTTAGCTAATAACAGGCATGCCTCAACTCCAATCTTAGCTGATAAATATAATTTCATAAATGCTTGCTCATGAAAGTGATGTAACACTGACTGGTTGAAATTGTACACATTTAAAACCATCAGCCAAATCAAAACTTTTGAAAAACACAAATGATGGAGCCGATGATCAACCTTAAGTCTGCTCATAGTGCCTTATACAACATGCACTTGTGGCACCTGTATCCTCACTTCATACCAAAATGGGTAAGAGCTGCCTGCTCTGGCTGCCTAATACCCATCTCAAGGATGAAGGCTAAGGCATTGTACTCTGGTGTGCACCCGAACTCCACATTCCTGATTTTCAAGGTTTGCGTTTTCATAAACTGCATATTCAGTAAGACACAATGTAACACTATTGTCTTCTGTGGGAGGACACGAATTACCTTTTCCAGTTGTGTGGTGGGTTTGAATAAAGGTTTTGGCCTCTCAGCCCACATTCCCAATGCTGCTGCTCATATTCATTGAATACAGAGGGAGAAGACATTTTTGTCAATCCTGCCAGTGCAATATGAAAGGCCAGGTATCACATGGTGAGTGATACTCCTGGGTCCTTTCCAGTGCTCCCATGCTTAACCCCAAGAGAATGGTCACATGAGTGACATTTTCTGCTAGTCTTGTGCCATTAGCTATTGAAGAGCTGGTCCAAGACAGATGTAAAAAGAATAAGTAGCCAAACAAACTCACAGGAAAAATGGAACATGCACCCTACCACCAGTGCATGTGAAGAGCCTACCTAAAAGGACATACACACAGTAATGACGTGCACAGTTACCATAACTGATCACTAAACAGTTTTTAAAGAAAAAGTTTCTTTTACTTTTAAGTTTCTAAATTAAAAATTAAGCCATGACTTGTACCTTGTTTTAAAGATTTAAATACAATGTTATTATGTAGAATTCTATATTACAGAATGTTATATGGGGATTTGCAGGTAGCAATCAGATTTTTCATTTGATTAGTCATTCAATATTGTAACAAGAGAATGAAACAAGCTAATACAGAGTCCATCACAGGTGAGGATAGGAACCTCTAAGGCAATAGGTTTTGTGTTTAAAAGGCTATCCTTTTGTTCAGATGTACTAATTTCTACAAATAAAAATAAGACAAGAAAATATTAAATAATTTTTTTTGGCTAGAACCCATAATACCCAGGTTCACTAAAGTCTAACTATACACTATAATTCAACTGTCAAAGATTTTCTACTAAATAATTAAATAAAGTAACAAACCCAGCACTAATAAATTGGGTGTATCGTGTCTCTTCCTGGACAATTTGACTGAGGAAGTTTTGAACCTTGCTTCTAATTTCTCATACTCAATGAACTGAGTTTGCTTCTCATCCAGTCATCAGATAAATTAATATTAATAGTCAGTGCAGATGGTAAACTACTTACACATATGTTATTATGACTCCACAGCTACTAAGAGTCATTATGATCTTGCAACACTTCTGACCTGCTTCACAGAATAGCATTAAGGGCTCAACACAAACCTGATAAGTGGATTAATCAGTAGGTCTGATGTTTTTTCGGTTCTAACGTAGCACCATACTATGTTATCTGAAAATATATGAGCAACCTGAGTCTAAAAATTATAACTGCTCTTGCAAAGAGTAAAACAGAAATTATGGAAATATGATCACAAAGTCAATGCTTTGAGAGCAGTTTTCAATTTCTAAAGTAGTTATTACCATTTTTTTAAAATATATCCTTGCAGAGTCTTGCTGCTTTTCATGAACTGGGAGATCTAAGAGGAAGCAATGACACCAGAAAACCTGAGGAAATAAAAAAAAAATTTTAAAAAAAAAGCGTCCCATTTGTAAACATACAGTTTACAAACTGTATTTTCTCTATTAAAAAATTAAGATGGTCATTTTATCTAGAAGCATTCAACAGGTCCTGATGGGTATGTTTCCACTGTACACACTGTTTTTCTGGAGTGTACGCCAACCACTAGAGGAAGGTAACTAAGGATGGGACGAGAGGACACAGTCTTAAGCTGTGCCAGGGGAGGAGGTTTAGGTTGGGCATTAGGAGAAATTTCTTCACAGAGACATTGGAATGGACTGCTCAAGCAGGTGGTGAAGTCACCATCCCTGGAAGTGTGTAAGGAAAGACCGCACGTGACGCTTAGTGCCATGGTCTAGTTGACATGGTAGTGTTTGATCATAGGTTGGACTCAATGATCTCAGGGGTCCTTTCAACCTAATTGATTCTGGGATTCTGTGAAGGAGTGGAACCATGGATCTGGACTTGGGAACAACCTCATGCTGTGGATCTCCTGCTAAGTGAGCACATTCAGCCTGGAAGGTGACTGCAGCTCACAGCTCTTGCTGGGTGGTTGGCATTTAAACAGCACGTCCTGGCAGCAGCTTGTCTCTGCTTTTAGCTACTTAGACACACATATGCCTTTCCAGGGCTGCTTTCACTAAGAACATCACTTTTGTGCCATAGAGTAACATTTTTCACAACATAACCGTGTCTGCACATCACAGCAGATATCACACTGCACATATATAGCTGATGTGAGTCTGCTTTTACTCAACCCTGAGTGATGGTTTAAGCTTTTAGGCCATACAGTGTTTTTCATGAGCTTCTATGGGATACTGAGCAGTTGCAATTTCTATTGTTATCCACTGCAAATTCTCAAAGTAGCACATTTAATAATGTTTCAGCAAACACAGAACTCTGCTTCTGTCCCAGAACAACTCGATCAATACACTGGACCTACACTGCCAGAAATCAACTCATATATTGGAATCATCCCACAAATTACTAATTAGTTAATCAAAGAAATGTCTATCTATTAAGATGAAAAATAACTCATCATTTCTGATTTTTATAACGAAAAAAGTTATAATTAGTATAGAAAATTTTTCCATTTTAAACTCTGCATTTCTTTGCCCAGATCAGTGAAGTATTAGGATTTACATCAAATCCACAAAGAGGTTTCACAGTATCTTACAATCCTCGGGGGTTTAATAAAGTTGTTTCTGCAGATTGTCTGGAGGATTCTACTTAATTAATTAACTTAAATAATAACGCTATATGAAGACTTTTAGGGAGAACACGCACTCTGGTTAATTTCTTAGCACAGATAAAGTTGCCAGTCTTCAAGAAATCCTAATGAAAGCAGTTCTTAGGAAAGGAGTAGCACTGATAATGATACCTTATTTTGCCAGTGTGAGCTGATCTGGAATTCCTGAGGTCTACCCAGCTTCTGACTTTAGTCTGTGCGAGCATAAAAGAGCCATCTTACCTCCCTCCTTGTTTCTGCTACCTCCATTAAAATTAAGGTATGACTGAAATCTTAACAACATCAAAGAAAGTAAATTTCCCACACTATCTCGGGAGTCAAACATGTTCTGCTGACACCAACACTATCAGCACAAAAATTATTTTTGAACCAGGTCATAGTTGTTGTCTTTTCCAAAGCAACAGCTAAGCTCAGCTTAGTGTCATGCTAGAGAAAACACCACAGTTAACAGGTCTTTTAACATAATCAGTCCCCTGTTACAGAAAACGTGCCCATGCCAAGCATTTTCAGCTTCCAGAGATCAAAACATTTGGGCAATACTTTAGGCAGTATTTGATGCTTTCCCTCAAGTACTCATAATATTAAAAAGTTCACATGTACAAATACGCATTGTTATAACTGATTAAGCTACAATAGTACAAACCAGTTGGTGAGAAAGTTAGATCTCAAGAAGAGCTCTAAAGATCAATTATATATTTTTAATATATTTAGCTTTATTAAGATATATGTAAGATGTCATTTGACCATTTTTAAGACAGCTACCTATGTAGGAGTCAAGAAAACATTATCTATTTATTTTCTGATGGGCTCTGAAATATATTTAAAACAGCTTGAAAATATGAAAATGGAATATGCAATTATTGTATTAATTACTGCATTTGGGAGACACACACATATATATCCTTCTGTTGCACAGGATTTCTAGTGTTATTATTTGCATTTTAATATAAATGTTATAATAAATTGCATTATATTTCCCCTACAAGATTAATTTATGAAACCACATTGTGGTTGATGATGGCAGCTGAACCCCTCAATGGAATTAATTAAAGGATAATCTCCATTGCTTTGTAGCATACAAACCAATAAATGGCTGCTGAGATTAATAGCTGAAGCGAAGCTAAAGTGTTTAAGGAATTTCAAACCCCATTTATTATACACACCCTACAAAGCAGGAGAGATTATAGTTGTACAGTGAACTGGAACATCAAAAAAAACCAAAAACAAAACCAAAAAAGAAGCCCACACAAGGAAAAGAACATCTACTTCCCTTGTGAATATTTGAAAATGATGATTCTTTGTTCAACAATTTTGTGTCATACAGATGAACTTGGCTAGAAAGAAAAAGAACAGGGATGAAGCTAAAAAAAGCGTGCCAGTTCTTTTTAGTGTTCATTTAAAACAAGGAATACACAGGGGAAACACTTTTAAAAAACTCAGACCAGGACATTAGTGATGAAAATATAAGTAGATTCTTAAAAGAAAATTTGTTTGCAAAAGTTTACATTTTTATATTCAAGTCAGCATTTCCCAAACAGGAACTGTAAAATTATAGGGCTTGCGAGACTTTCGTCAGACGTTTTCCTTAGAGCAGCAACCGAGGCATCCTTTGGATTAAATACCTTCTACATCTTCACAAAACCTTTTCAGGTGACAGAAATGAGATTCAGGTGATTTTCAGGTCTCCTTCTGGCTTCGAGATACAGGTGTGTGCTGCAGTAGAAAGGATGTTGTGCTTTGAAAGTTTGACCAAGTGACAAATTTTCACTGCCATTTTCAGAGGAGTTGCATAAATCTCCTTTGGCAACAACAATTTTGGTTTTTGTTAAGTGAATTGAAAACTATTTTTAAGTACCAAAACCTGCTCCATTGTTTCATTCCCTTAGCATCAAATATTATCCTTAACTTTGATTTCTTTCTTAATATAATTAAGTCTAATAAACACTCCCTATGAGCATTTTATTTAATTCACCTTTTCATTTTATTCTTCCACAAAAATGACTGGCAAAGTGAGAAATTTCTATTTCAAAAGAGGCTTTTTTTTTTTTTTCTGCCTATAGAAAATTAATGAGGTTTAAAGTTAAAGAGGTATGAAGTGTGGGTTAAACCCATCCTACCCACTGTGCATCTTTAAAGCTGATGATGGCTTAGCTTGCTAGGTAAAGTACATTAATTGTCATCTGAAGACAAGGACTTGTTTCAGGATAAAAATGTATTTAAAAGAAAGGAAAAATAATAATAATAAAAAAGTATATACATCCTTGCCTGGTCTCCTAGCACCTGCTCTGGTTTCATGTCTGCCTGAGAAACCTGCTAAATCACCTGTGTGAGAGGAAAAAGGAAAAAAACAGAAATCTCCCAGGATGTGTGGTCATTTTTTCATTTCTTCTGAGCTTATATCTTTGGAGAGGAATAGGAAAAAAGCAAGTCTGGAATGAAAGAAGCAGAGTACAAAGAATCTCACTTCTGTTAGCCAGTAATATACCAATCTGCTGAGTTAGAATTCTAATCAATAATGTTAAGTCCTTAAATATATTTGTAATAATGAACTGAAAAGGTAATTTGTTGCATTCTCTTGAATATTGCTTTCTCAGCATTAAATTGAGAAGTAAATTTTCTTCAGTTTCTTTTTCTTTAGTCCTTAATTACACATCAAAAATTTTACTGCATTGTTTTTATTTTAGATTTCTTCAAATCCACGCTGCTCTAACCTGATTTTATAAGCCTTTTTTTGTATAAAAGCCTACCATAATGCAAATAATTTGACAAACAGGAATACAGAACTGAACTAGGAAACAAAATGCTGCAAAGTATCAAAATGCCACAGAAATGTTGGTTTGGGGGGGTTTCTTATTAGCTGGATCCTAAATTAATCTGAACAGTGAAAAAAACCCCTCAACTTTCTTTTTTAACAAATCTCAGGTCTCCTATTTTATTTACAAGATATTTTTTCCCCAGAAATTAATTTTTAAGGTCCTATATTAAAATAAATATTTTAAAATCCTACCTTGTCAATCTGGAGGCTTAAGTTATTTTGAACACTGAGTTGAATCTGGTGAGGCACCAAGAGTTTCCACCTCTTTCAGCAGAGTTGAGGCCTCTTTCCTATTTCACTGTAAGAGCTATTTCTCCTTCTGAAATACCTCTCACATAAATTTCAACGTATCCACTAAGCAGCTTAAAATTGACACTGTCTCATATGAAATGTCTGAGTTTCACCCTCAGTGATAACTTCACAGTTTGGAAAGCATTTTTAGACAGCTCAGTTAAGTATATCAGGTATTATATACTACTGGACTTCTTCTATAAACACAAATAATATTTGTTATCCTTTATATTTAATCATTATAAATTGAGCCCAAACTCTAGGAAGTTTCTCCCCCTGGTGCAAGCACATGTATTTGATCTGAAGATTATTCATTGTTGACACAAGTACTTCCCTATATTCTTTAATATAAATGTAACTGTAATGTATTGTTAATATGTGACACAGCACAGCTGAGAAGTTTTCAATTCATTAAGTGAATATAATATAGCTTACTTGCAGCATGACTTTCTGCAGTCTCAAAGCTCAGCCCTGCATTGTGCACTGTTTCTGAGCTGGGTAGGATTTATCCTAGTTTTGGCATTTGTTGGACAAAAATCTTTATCCAAGCTGAACTAAAATTCAAACTTCAGAAAGGCTGGTTATCTCTGATAAGATACTGAACATGTCTAAGAAAGGCTTTGAAATGAAGGTAGAGGCCTAAGTATTTAAAATAAAACTTGATGAACTAGATCTTTCTGGTTTAAATTTAACTTTGTCTTCAGGTGAGCACAGCAGGAAAATGGCCCCGTAAACAGGCTGCACAAGTCTAATCTGCAAGCAGGATAGCAAGATGTGAAAAATAAATCTCTTCCACAGCAGGGACTTGCGCAACCAGTCACAGCAGGAGCCCCCAGGGTAGCGCACATTGTTCTGGACATGCTCCCCCAGACTCATACCTCCGAGCCAGTACATTACAGCTGCAAAGGACCTGCCACCTACCTGGCTGCCACTGAAGAGCACAGACTGATTCCTTCATGCTTATGTGTTGCTAAACACAAAGCTTCCACCAGTTTCTGCGTGTTCTTATAACCCAAATCGAAATCATAGTGATCATTCTGGAAATGGTGACGTAGAACCTTCTCTTTCTTGACTATTTAGGCTTATAGCTTCTCTTTGACCCATTACTCTTCTCTGTCTCAAACAATTTTATAGTTTGGCACCTGTAATATACTTCTGTGAATTGTCTTTAGCAAACAAGATTGCTGGTTTCACCTTCGAGTGCTGACCTAGAATCAGGTGAATCCCTAATGCTAAAACGATTTCCTACAGTTACCAAGAAGCACCATTCCTGGGAGAATGAGACAGTTTCTCAAAGAGCTTCAGTAGTGCTGCCCATCCAATCAGATCAAACAATAAGAAAATTGTAGGGAAAAAGTTTAAATAGTTTTATGCATCATTTATATTTGGTGCTTTTACTTCATAATAGTTACATAAATATGTAGGGCAAATTTCTTGATTCTGATAAACTCTGCAAACCCCTATAGTTCAAAATGCTTATATTCCATGCAAAATTCCCTTTAGTGGCCAATAAGAAAATAATAAAAACATGGATTAAAGTTTTACAGGACCTTTCATCCAAGAGTCTCCAAAGGGCTGCAGAGATATGTGCTTAGTAACATTTTCATCTTACAGCTAAGGAAATCAAAGGCTAGAAAGATTAAAGCCCAAACCTTTAAAGATGCCTTTGGAATTAACTGGAGCCTTTAAAAACTTTTCAGGATGTGCATCTAAGTGACTTGTCCAAGGATGCACCCTGCACATAACTGGAAAATAAAATACAGGTGTATTTAATTCCTTTTTTCTTTATTTCAAGGCCACCAAGTAGGAATTATGCATATAGAACAAGTGTAGCTAAATCACTTCATGCATTTCATAGACGAGACATTACCCCGTCAAATATATATGGCCTAAGGTGTAATGTACAGTCTTGTCATTCATTGCACTGGAAGAGTCCTCTAAACACTCAGGAATTGCCATCACAGGCCATAATCACACGTGTGCACAGATGAGTGCGTACATGCACATGCATTTATAGCCCCAAGGTCTTATTTGCATAGTGGAAGGAAGTCAAGTTATGAAGACTTTGACCACTAAAGCTTAGAAAATTAACTTTCCTACCTAGACAGCAGAAAAAGAGCTGCTTCTTTCAGAAGGTAGAGTCCCAAAAGAAGTTTTCTGAATATGGATGATATGAATATATCCCTCAAAAGATCCACATCCTGAATCAGGTCCAGCTGTTTATATGTTTCTTTTATGTTCCATGTTGACACACAGGGAATCGTATTAGCAAAAAGGGAAGGGAAGGGAGGGAGGGGGAATCAGGTTTGAGTTTCATAATTTTACAGATATTTAGAAAGCTTCTATTCTTCATAACACGCTATCATGATTTCTGTCAACTATATTGACTAAGATGGGATCCTACTTCTGTTGAAAACCATCACTGGTTTTAATGGTATAAGATTGAATTTTGAAGGCATTTATATATTTTATTGAACCTTCTGGTATTAAACATTCTGCTAATCAAGTCACATGCTTACCAGATGAATTAAATTCATATTCAATATCTATAGTCCTCTTTGTACTTTTTATATGGATTTAAGATATATATATAAGCATACATTGCAATAGAGAATTTTACCCTACAGGATTAAGTAAAAATATTTTTATTTTTAAATGTCTGCCTTTGTTTTTTTTGAAATGCCAACATTTCTCAGCTTGGTGCTTTGAAGAACATATTGATCTAAAACAGTACATCATCCTTTGAAAATTACAGGTATGAAGAAAACTGGAATGAAATAGAAACCTCCTGAGTGAGATTATTCACCAGTAAACACAGAAAAACTAAATAGATCACAGTTTTTGAAAGAGGAAGAGCCCTGGAGCAGGTGAGATTTGCATACTAATTAGAGACAAAGTTTAGTCAGGCTCACAGGCCAATCCATCTTCCATCACAAGACAGCATCTGTTTTAGAGGATTCAACTCCTTTTAGGTAGGCAGTTGGTGTTCTAAAAACTGAAACATTTTTCATCTTTCATTACACATTTTTGCTTTTGGGGGTTTACAATTCAGTGAGTAATACTTTTTTCATGTTTAAGGTAATTCTGTTTAGAAGTTATTTTTAGTGAAAAAATAATTTCACCATTTTCCAGTTGTGTTAAAAAAAAAAAAAAAAAGTTTGCCTAAGGGGTGCTATTTGAAATATAATTAAAAATGAACCAGAGGCAACACAAAATATAGACTGACCAAAATTAATAGGAGCAAAAATATACAGAAATCAAAGAGATCTTATAAGTGAAAACTGATGTTAATAAGTGACCCTCACATAATATTTAACTGCATTTCTATTACTCCTCTCCTAAAGATTACTCAACTTCTCCTCTATGATATCTCACTCATTCTCTGTATTATTGATGTTGTTCTGCCTATGTGAGTGAATTTCACAAGCACACTCACAATATTTACCAATATCAACAGTGAAATTATTAAACAAAAAAATATCTCAGGACCATTTCTATAAAAGTTTCAGTTGTAAACTCCTTGCAGTGCAACACTTCCCAATTTGACACACCTGTCATGTGCATTTGCAAACTCCTTACCTTACGATTCTTTTTACTATGCCCCATGCTTTCCAGCATTGTACTCGACATACAGTCAACATTAGCTTACATATAACTTTTAATATCTAAAAATATACATTAATTTGGGCAATGTGCATTTCTGTATATCTTGATTTGATTTCAATGAAAATATTTAGATGAAAATATGGGTTTAAATGTTTCAAAGAGAATACATAGAAAACCTGAGATAGCTAGTAACTTGAGAACTCAATTCAAACCTTGTGCTCAGTCCCACAGGAAGAAACTGCACCAGAAAATTAAAAAAAAAAAATAGAAGAAATTATGGTGTCAGTTACTTTAATTCATCATTTTAATTCAAATTAAAATGAAATATGATGTACGGGAATATTCTACTTCTGGCATGGATTCCTTTCCCAGACCACAGCTTAGTCACTTATCAAAAAATACTGGCAATTTTTTCTTAGTCATAAAATACTTTTACTGAGAAAATTATTTTTCGTCGCTCACATACACATGCACAAGATCCACCTGAAACAGTTGTCTGATCAATCCTCCTAGGACTATCATGCTGCTTCTTCTCCTAGATGGGCTCTCTATTTCCCAATGACATTTGAAAGCTATGGTCTTCATTCACTATTTCCATCTGCTCACTCAAAGACAAATGACAGCTCTAATTTGAGCATATTTGGCAAAGTTACCTGACTCCTGCATGTTTCCTTGGAGATGATAATCACTCTTTGCACCCAGCCTTAGGAGACATGACCTTATTACCTGCAGGTGAGAAAGAAAACCACTTCCCCTATCCTATATGAAAAAAAAGGATTATGGTAGGACCACTGTAATCTCCTACTCAGTGAAAGTATTCGTTGTCTTTACTGGACTTGTACTCTGACCCAGAAAAGCAATAGTAATAATGGGTTTGGTGGTGTTATTCAAAATGTCACCTTACCTGGCCTTCATCAAGCTGAATTTATGGCCAAAAAGACACTGTTTGTTCCACTCACTCTTGAAGAGCAGTTTCATCAGTCAAATCTCTATTTAAAGCTAAAGGGAGTTTCACTCTAGTAAGACTTGAGACTCAAGTCTTCCTCAACTACTGAAATGCAATGCTGTATTATTGCACTAGTTCTTAGAAGACCGTGATAAGAATGCTGTTGTTCAGAAAACACAGATGTGAGCAAGACAATGCAAGTTTTTATAGCTGGTAATTAACTCAGTACAGCTAATGTGAAAAATGTTCCCTCTTTACAAAGCCACATGTTTTGAGACAGCTGTAGCAATTCATCTTGAGACAGGATGCCATTCCCAAAATTCTCCTTTGTAGGAGTTGCTGCAGTTCTTGTTTACTTTGGTTTGGCATAAGCAAAATTAATTTGGCCAATGGATCTCTTGCTACATATATTGATCCTGGTATAGTCTATCTAGAAGAGAAGCAGCTTCAGTCAGGATGATCATTGCAATGTAGCCAAGACAAAACCACAGCCTCTCAGATGTTAATAAAAAACTTTCCTTTAACTAATCCAGAATGAGGATTTTACTCTCTCAGGTTTAACACTTGTCTTTACAATGCTTATTTTACAGTTGTGAATAAATGTTCACCTACATCTAACAGACAGGTTTTGGAGCACTGCAGTGGCTTCACAGCATGCTAACAGCAGAAAGACGGATGCAGGGGTCAGAAGCACAGCGTGGAGAGATCCTGCAGTGATGCCGAGCTGTCAGAGTGGGGGACACACAATTTCCCTTCCTCACAACTAGTACAGAGAATGGCCAGGGGAAATAGGACAGGACTCAGCCTTCCTGGCAGTCTCTGAATGTGGTAATAACTCCTTGCCTTCTGGTAGCAAAAGGAATTCTTGTGCAGCCCTCCAGCACAGAGACTGACTTTAAGAAGTGCAAAGATAACCATATGCCCTTTTACACAAATAATGTCACACACAGCTGTTGTGAATGAATGCCAGGTACAAAGCAAAAGTTTTCTTATGATTTGTATTACATTTCTTCCTCAGTTTTCAAAGTGGTCCCTGTATATTCTCCATTTTTAAGAGTATTTTCCAGTCACTGTACAATCTTCATGAGATAATCATGAAGAAACTATTTCCTCTTTAATGGATCCAAGTATATAATTAGTGAACAAAGTTCCACTGTTTCAAATGGAACAAAAAACTATAACTATAGTCCAAGTTTTAAATATAAATAACAACAAAATGCGTGTCCATGATATATATATTAATTTATTTCATAACACTGCAATGCTGTTCAAAGTCATACAAAATTACACATTGTCAGGAACACTGAACTTCAGAACAACAGGGTTTCAGTAGTTATTAATAATAATTTTTCCTTGCTGAGAAATATTCCTCTTCTTGATGGCAAAATTTAATTAATATCGTCTTAAATTCCTGAATTCTATACTGGTTGGTATTGTTACCGTCATGAAGTGAAACAACTAACATTGATAACATTCTATATTTCCAATCTTCAACAAAAGTACGCAATTCTAAAAGGACAGAAGGGGAAAATAAACAGAGTAGAAACACATATAACAGATAAAATA
This sequence comes from Chiroxiphia lanceolata, assembly GCF_009829145.1. NCBI lineage: Eukaryota > Metazoa > Chordata > Aves > Passeriformes > Pipridae > Chiroxiphia > Chiroxiphia lanceolata. Next base: position 28,670,970 of record NC_045637.1, read on the forward strand.
TAAACTAGTGTTGAATTTTACGACAGGTTGCCTATAATCTTTTGCAAACTTGAAAAAGCACTGTATTACTCATTACTTCAATTTAATTACAGAACTATGAAAGTAAATTAGAAGAGATCTCAAAAAGTCATCCAGTCTATGTCTTAACATGTGATATCTGATCTGGAGATTAGTCTGAATATGTAATCAGTGAGCTTTGCCAATTGAAGAACAGTCAAAGCTTTTCTTACATTAAGAACAAATTTTTTTCTCAAAAGTGTGTCAAAACCCACTGCAGGACAACTTCATATTTTCAGTATGGAAATTCACATTAACTACTTGTGCACAAACAGCAGCTGGCCATGATTCATGACTCCCTTCTACGCAGGATAAATTACCTTGCTTTAGCTTTCTTACCCAATGGTATAAATTGCAGTATGACCTAATTAATATTTAATATTAATATCCTAAATGGATATTTTTCATGAGGATTGGGCTGACTCATAATATATGTGGGGAATTACCTTCACAAAGTATCAAGTAAAGAATTTCAAATGCATGATGTCAGGAATTGAGAAAGTTCATTCACAATAATACCAGTATGATTATTTTTACAATGTAACATATTTTAACTTTCACTTGAGTTATTTCCTGATTTTTTAGAGATAATGAGCACTATCAGCTACAACTCAAATCAACAGCATCACAGTTAAAATTTCTGAAAGTCTGACTCTTCACCTATACCTGTGAATTTAGTCTGTGGTTAATTCTACACCCAGCACTGCAATCCACAGCATCAGCACCACCTAATGATTCCAGTACTGCAGTAGAATGGATGAGTAAGCACAAGGCACACCAAATCAGATTTAAGAAACTATTTCTAAACAGTATTCTATTTATTGTCAATACCTCAATAGCAGAGAGATGCAGTGATGTCTGCTAGTAGTTCTGTACTTTCCTAACGTATCCTTACAAAATATTTAAAGCATATTATTAAGTGGTTTATCCTACTTTAATAAATCTGAACAATCTACATCAAGTTAACGCAGAAAGAATATTTCTGAAATTTCATACTTGCAGTAAATTTTATTTAGAATCACTAATTCACAAAGGGCATCCTAATCATTCATGCAAATTACTAGTTGTAATCAGCGGTGTAACTTTAGCAATGAACTCGTTTTATAAATTACACAAAATGAAATGGAAAACTCAATCTTGAGCTTACAAATGTCAAGTGTAATTTTGTTTCATGTCAGACACAACTACACATTCTATGTGAGTAAAGAATTTGCCACAAACATAATCCACTTTTGTGGTTGTGGAAAATGCAATGATGTTCAGTACTAATAAATAAATACATTAAAAGACACAGTTATATTAGATTTAGTTTCCACAGTGGGCCAGATCTAGCATGGGAGTAAATCAATAGAATTCTAGAGAAGCTAAGCTGTTTCTGACAAATTACTCTGGATCTGGCCCCTGAAATAATTTTTTTTAAATGATTAAGTACACTATTGCACATATAAGGCATTGATTTTTATCATTGATTTTGTGCTGGCATTTGAGCCAAACCTCAAAAAGCTTGAGCGTCTTATGTATTTACAGCTGTCTGTTGGCAAGAAATAACTCATTCATTCCAAATGAAACATGTTCCTGAAGCTTATAAAAACAGTTTTTTTCTAGACTAGATTTACAAACAACTTCTTCAAATAAAAAGTTAGAAAATGTACTTTAAATCCCTGAAACAAAAGCAGAATTCTGTTTCTTGAATTTTTTTCTGGCTTGTCAAACAAATAAGACAGATATAGATTATATTTGCTTCCCCAGAGAGCTCTTCCATCAGCAAAAAACAAAGAACAATGATGAATCGTCATCTTATAACAAAATATTTCCAGTGACAAAATAATGCTTATTGTTTAGTATTCTTAGTTAAATATATATGTAGGAAACTTTTGGTTGCCTGTCATTGTGTTTTTATCAATCCCCTCATCACTACACAGGGAGAGCAGTCTTTGCTTTTTGACAGGCAATTTCAGACACAGGTCCAGCATGAGCAGAACCTACCTCTGACTCATTTTAAAACCTCTCTTGGGTCACATTCTAATGGAACAACAAAAAGTTATTACCTGTACATAAGAGGAAATCATCCTCACAGAGACCACCACATATTAAACCAATCAGCTCCCCCAGGTCTCAACTGGTCAATGTGTTATTCCAGAAGAAAAAGCTTCCTTCCCCTTTCAGAACCCCGTGTCCACCAATGCAAAAGTAGAGAATACTGCAACCTACAAGTGCTTTGCCAAAAATGAAACACTGAGCAGAAAAGAGTTATTCCACACCTTCCAGCCATATGCTTTCTCTTCCTACTGTTTTGAGTTACCTTTGGCTGAGCACAACATCCAGAATATGTTGTAGGTTTACTAGTGTTGGAGGCTACCTTTTCCACTTATTTATAGACAACTTTGTGACAGTGGTTGAAAACACAGCTGATAAAATATTTACTTTTAAATCTTAGAATGATGGATAAAAATGTATGCATTGTGAACAATAATTGTGAACAAAAAACAAGGCAGACAAAGGCACAACTCAAAAGCATTGGAACAATCAGAAGAGTCAATAGATGGAGACTGAGTTGTAAAACCAGCACTCTGTTCCCACTGAAAACTAATGGTATTTAGCAAACATGGAATGAGGTTTGCATTCAAACTTACATTGACTGAAAACTCTACCAAATCAGCTTTAAAAGCACTGTTTACAGAAACTTTCACAAATAAAGTCAGCAAATCAGAACCACATGACAAGGACCTTCTGTGCACCTTTTCATAAAAAATTAAAAGACCACTAGGGAATGTTTACATCCCCCTTTTTGTCACCCATGGGCTTTATTAATCCCACGCCAACATTATTATTCAGTAGCCTTACTGTACTTGAGACTAACATCTCTAAAATTTTCAGAGAAGACTGACTACAGCCACATTCTGGTAACAAACCTACCTTTTTCTAGAATTGTAGAGAGGTCAGGAAAACCCGCCTTTTAAAACATTTAAGGGATCCCACCAGTATGGGAGAATTAACAGCAGGTTCCAGCAGCTATCTTAACCCTCTATTGAATGGTACATGCCAGGACCTTGAAAAATTACAACCAGAATGCCCCATGCTTTGACAATTCCTGCCTAAAAAAATCCTTTTTGGGAGCCATTGGCACAAATAAAACCAGCTGCTAATCTGAGGAATTATAAGAGTGAGAAGCAACCTGACAGATACCTTTGATTTGACTCTCCAAGTTCTTAGTTCTTTCCCTAAGCACAGCTTCCTCAGGCCTCAGAAGTGCATTCAAATACAGCTGAATAAAACTTGGTGTGAAAATGTTTAGCCATTACATTTTCCTATTCACACATTCAGAAAGCTTCTGCACAGCACTTATTCAAATTCAATTTTTGTCCTTTGTTTGATTGTTTTCAGAGATATTACAATATCATCTCAAAGATCCGTATTTATCATCTCAAAGATCCGTATTTATCAGTCTTGAAAGAGCTGACAGCAGTGTGGGTGTTCCCTAACAAGGTGTAAGGAATCTATCTTAATACCATTTTTTGCTGCACACCTCGTCTCTTATAATTGCAGTTTCATTATGATACCTTACATCAAAAGAGTGTACGCACTTCCAACTAGCAAAATAAATTAATAACTAGAACAAAGAGGCTCAGAAAGACTGTATGATATAATCACATCATAAGGTCAGAAGCAAAGTGATATCTGCCTACTGTCCCATCTTATACTCCATCCATGAGATGATAGCTGAGGATCAGGTACCCAAAATATATTTCCAGGTTTTATCCGTCGTATATGTTAGTTCTCCTCCTGTCCCCTTTCTTTCATAATGAAAAGCTGAGTTTCAGAGAGATTAAGCTAAGTAGCATATATTAACTATGGCTCATTACACATAACAATGAAAAAAAATAATATTGGTTCTAAAACACAGAAGAGAAAAAGAAGTGTTACAATAATGACTTTTTCAACTTATGGATATTTCTCTCTTTATCTAAATAGAAAGACCCCATATTTTTTTCTGAAAATATCTGATCCTAGAGTTAAAATTGTGTCTTGCATGGCATGATCCTTTAACCCCTCTCATATACGATGGCTCCAAAGCACACTCTCCAGACCAAATTTCAATTCTCGAACCAAAGCAAAACAGTCAGAAAAACGGTGTTTTGACAAGTGAACATCTGATGACTGTATCACTTAAACCCTTCTATTATTTAACCCTTCTCAAGATTTAACATAATAACGTTTCATTGTATCTCTAACAATCAATTTAAAAATGCTTTACATTTAAGACCTTTGGTTTAATTAATGCCAAAATTTCTAGGATTCATGAACACACTCTATTTTTTGATGCAGTTTTTGCTAAGTAGGGCATACCTTAGCCTATGAAAAAGTCTGATTGATTATAATCAATACAGTAGTCAAGGCATAAAACAGATTTTTCTGCAGTAGTGTGTAACCTAAAATGGCTAAAAAAATATGCAAGCTTGTGTCAACCACCCTCCATCAGAAACAACTGACTTTCTAACTGTTGTTTCACTATGAATAATGCATTCTTCTAAATCCTCTCAAAATGCAAAGGAGAGGCTCTAGAGTTAAATAGCTTTCACTGAAAAGATAGTTTCCAAGTTTATCGTTTCTGTGTTCAGGTTCATGCGCACCGCATTTTTTCCCCCACCACCTGCATAAAGCATATAAATGCATTACTTCAACATTTTCAGAACTCCATTAGTTATTCTGCAGAAAAGCCTGAAATTATCTTCCCAGTATAGAACTAGCCATCCTATTTTAGGTTTTTCCAAATTTAACAATTACACAATTATGAAAGATTAGTGAAAATTTTTCAGATATGTTAGTAGCTGTGTAGAGGGACACATACAACTGACAGAAGGAGACTTCCATGTGAAACTGAAATCCTAAAGAGAGAAAAGAAGTAGAAAAGAGAGGAATTATACTGAAGGTCAAGGCACCAATTGTTTCTGTTGTGCATACACATTCTGCCATTAAATACTATGCTCCTCTCACTGTCCAGTACCTTTACAGTTTCTACAAGAGTTTTTTCCTTCTTACACCATTTTCCTACATATTTGCAGAAGGGAAGACTCCTCAATGTATCCCATAGGATGTGACTATACTCTCATCAGTGGTGAAAGGCTGAAGTCCATCAGTGAAATTAACTAAATTATGTTATTTAACTCAACGTTAATTGTATTGCATTTATATAGAAGAAGTCAGCCTTAATAAATGGACAATTTACATGAACAGTAAACTTATTTTCATATTTTCAGCTTTCTGTAAAGGAAATATTATAACCCATATCTATACTTCAGTGATTTTTTTATTTTTGTGCTTTAAAACAAATATGAAAGAAAAGTAAGTAACAGCAGTGCTTATTTCCAAAGTGTAATCCATATCACATTCATTCCTTATGATCATAGGAAAGAGACTAATAGGAAAGTCCCCACTAGATGAATCAATTAATATGTGTTTAGTAAGAGAAACAGGTATTGCTGGACCAGTCTCCTGTTTTCTAGCAAATGCCCTTAATTCTAGTTCAATACAGCAGGAAATTCTTTCTTTATGGTGTAACTTCCCACTGGAAAAACTGAGCCTGTAGCCCAAAAGACTGATCCTCTGCAAGGGGTTTAGGGAGCACTTGTTTAGACAGGAGATTTTACAGAGGACTAAACTGGAAAGAGAAGTTTCAGCTGTGGGTTTGAGACCACACTAACCCAGCACTGAGTTTGACCTAATTAACCAGACCCAGAGACTTCTGAAAGTCACATAACCCTACAAGTTCTCTGAGACATTGAAGCTGGGAAGGGCAGAGGAACTGCTTATGTCAGCACTGTGGAAATGCCCTCAAAAAAACAAAACAAAAAAAAGGGCTGAGAAAAGGGCTTTGGGGAAAAACGGAAAAATACTGCCTAAAAGAAGCCTAGAAAATGAATGACAAAGTTGTCTCCCATTGCCTGTCTTCTGCTGTGTACAAGGAAACTTCTCATTGTTCATTTTTCTAAAAAACTATGAAAAAAATAATCAATTCCATTATTATCTAAACCCAGAAAGAACAAATGTAACCCCAAATATTCAAATCTTTTTTTTTTTTTTTTTTTGGTAACATTTTTGAAAATCACTGGTTTGGATTAGAACCTTTTTTATTACACTAAACACACAATATCACCACAATCCAAACCACTCTAATTTATAACAAGTTTTAATAGTAAGGTGGGGAAAATGCCTTGTGTTAGGATTTGGCAAAGCACAAGTGGGTCACATTATTAAAAATTTAGACGGCAACATTCCTACAAGTGTTTATGAAAAGAAACTTACAGAATTCTGACAATTTATGTTGCAACAGGGTTTTATTTTAAACTGCACCCTAAATGTTACCAAATTATGGCTATGACTGACATATAATTATGGATGTTAAAAAGTGGCAGTTGTAGATGTCCTTCTATAGCAGCCAGTTGAATTGAGACTCAAAAATATAATATATTATATATTCTATATTATATATAGAATATATTATAGAATATAATATTATAGAATATATAATATTATAGAATATAATATATTAAAATATATTATTATATTATATAGCTAGCTAAGTCTGACTTTAGTATTTGGCTGAGAATTGGAATACAGAAAAATATCAATACTGCTTTACAAGAAATCACACTTTATCTTATCAAGCACTACAGCATTTTTTAATATAATATTGCAGAATAAGATATGAAGGGAATTTTCCCCCAAGACGAAACACTTGTATTTGAACTCCACAGTAATTTTTGCTCACAAAATATCTATATATTATTCTGAGACAAACTGGTGAGTTGTTGGATTTGACTTAATCTAATTATGTGATCATGTAAAGTATAAAATTACAATTAGAGACCTTAAAAAGGTGTGCATTTTTGGAGCTCAGCAGGGATCCTAACCAAAGCTGAGAGGGATCCTAACCAAAGCCAAAAGCCACATTACTCTCTGCCCCATCACATGCCACTCTATTGAGTTAATACCCTGCCACCTTGCATGCTTTGTGTCTGCTAGGTAGAGACTAAATGTGCAAATGAAACTATGTACTCACAGCCACACTATTAGCTCATGTAATTTTTTTCCATGAATTTATATCAGCTAACATTTGGTTTCACTGAAACAAAATTATTTCTTTTACTCTGGCTTCTGAAAACAACCATCTTCCTTTTTAATGATTCCATTTTGGTCTAATACATGATGCTTGTTAAGAAACAAATTGACTCTCTCTGTTGTAAATAAGCAGAAATTTACATCTTATCTGACACCATATGTCATACAAGATAAGGTCATGTAAGACAGGATATCACATATATGTATCTTATGTAGTATATGAAGAAATAATTTCAGTAGCTTCTCATAGATTCCCTTTAACTCTTGGAACATAACAACTTCCATAAAAGTCAGCTTATTTAAAAATTAAAATTAGCTGCATGTCTTTTTAAATTTTTGCCTACAAAATGGCTGTAGGATTTTCCTGAACATTTCACTAGGATAATTTCATTATTTGTTAACTTCATTTTGATGTCTCCTTCTACTACACCTGCTCTGAAATATGCTCTTATTATTATATTAATAAAGACCCATTTTTTTTCCTTTTTTCCCCCTTCTTTTTAGGTTGAGCTTTGTTAAAAAGTATTGAAAAGGATAGAAACATTAAAAAAAAAAATAAACATGATAAAGAACTTCCTGGGGCCTTATAAAAAGAATACAAGGACAATTATACCATATCTCAAGTATAACAGAAGTCTTCTATACCACACATATAGAATGAGAAAAAAAATGTTTATAGTAAGAAAGAACATTTTTAAATACATAAGGATCTTTTCACTGATTAAATTGGTTGGAGATCATTCTCTATGTTTTTAACAAGCTGTTAGTTACTCTCATAACTGGCTTCCTATGTACTTTGGCCACAAAAACCAAGAAAATTTTCTTATGTTATCATTGCTTAAATGATAAGCATTTGTAAAGCATAAAGGCTTTAAAATTCTTAGATGAAATTTGACTAATAAAATAAGTCCTTATAGAAAAGTTACTGTTCTAAATTAAATAAGTGAACACACATGGGAAGCTGAAGTTCACAAAAAACAGAGGACTTCCTCACAGTTTCTGCTGAGATACAAATATGACCAAGCTTGAGTGGTGTATTTTGTTCATTAAACACTCTTCTACTTTTAAAATCTTACTGTTCCTCATGCAATGGTGAAAACAGAACATAAGGAAAACATTCAAATTTATACCTTCAATAAGAAGTTACAAGGCAATGCTCCAAAACCAATTTTCATAAATAGCTGGTTTTTTATGCTACCATTGTTACATATTTCATAATGAAACTTCAAATGTATGTGTCTAGACACGTAATCTCCCTCAACAGAGTAAATACAGACCGCATACATACACATTCAAAAAACACTGTATTGAAAAAAGATAAGTAGGTCATCAAAGTCAAGGAGTACAGAGCTAGGAAATGACAGAATTTAGGAACTTACAAACTCCTATCATTTGAAATGATTTCAGGAGTTTGATATGAGCTCCAATATTAATCTAATAATGCATTCTTAGTTCATCATCTTACAAAGATATTGCAATTTTTTTTTAATTTTAAAAAATGTGTTCCTGCTTTAAGCATACTTTTTAGAATATATATTTAATTTTTTTTCTGAAGAATATAAAATCGCTTTTAGTTGATATGATCATTAATACATATTGGTAAGATAGTGTGATCTGTCCTGATATCTATCTAATTGTACAAGGTATCAATTTCTGTCTCAATTTATTAATATTGATAAACTATAAGCCAGTTTTGTTTAGTTTATTCTTGTATTATTATTCTCGTATTCTATGTATTCTACTAGAAACTAGCCTTTTCTGAGAACTTTTTTTTTCCTTTTCCTTTACTACCAGCAGAAACAGAATAATGATCTAGCTTGGCCTTGCATTTAACTCACTACATCAGCTCTTTTTCACTTTTAGTATATCAGAAAAACCATACACCAATTCACTTAAGAGGAAAAACAACACTGAACTTTCTATATTAAATTCAATTTTTCTAATGTCAGCATCAGAACCCCTGATTCAACAGCTACCAGTCTGTTCTACTGAGTTAATACCCTGTTCCACATTTAAGTCAGAAACATAGCTTAACGTATTGGAAAGAGTAGCCTGATCTTGCTTCCAATGAATTCTGTAACAAAGTTGTTAGAGACTTAATTATAAGATGGGGAGTATCCTTGGACATAATTACATAGGAACACCTTCTACATGCCATGGCATGTGCTGTACTACTTAAAATACACGAGACTAGAAAAGATAAAGCTCCATGAGAAAATATTGTGCACAATGATAATAAATAATTTTATCCTCAGATAAAACTCTCTCCTGTCACAATCCAAGTGCATTAATGTTCAAAGTGTTGCAAAACTGTGCGAGCACTACCTAACTCCCAGTTTCTCCATGTTGCTACAAGCTGTACATAGAAAGCTATACATTTTATGTTCAAAGTGTACCTGGTATGTCTTGTCCTTGGTATATTTACTTAAAGTATCTTTCGTATATGAAGTATCTTATTGATGATGATGGTAACCTTCATTCAGCCTTGTTTTCACCACAATTCTGCTGTCTAGGCCAAATAGAAATCGCCGATTTATACAGTAATTACTATGGATTATATAGATACATAGATTACTATCTATGCCATCATACATAGTAATCTACATTCTACACACTAAAGTTTTCATGAAGGTGCTGAAGTCAGGCCTTTATATTTACTAGAGACGGTCAAAATTCTCTCAACTTTCAAAATTTTCCAAATTTTCTTGATTTTCAAAAGTTGAGAGAACCGCTTCTTGCTCTGTGTGAGCAGTAGTTAAGAGGCGAGTATCATAATTTGGAAATCTTTCCATTTCAGTGAGGAAGTCTAATACCAGAAGGCTAAAGCAATCTATTTCAAAACTTATATGTTACATGAAGCAACCAAACCATGAGATACATCTCATATGACATTCCAGAAGTCACAAAGTACTTAATTTGAAAGACGCAGTTTATAAACATATATAAGAAGCACTACTCTCTCAGGAAAGGATCAAAGCTTTCAAAGTTTTCATTAGGAATTTCCTAGCTTTAAAGGTGCCAACTCTAATACTCCACTTTACTGATGCACTGAAAGGCTGTAAAACATAATAGCAAAGAGCTGATCATAAAAGAAATTGATGATTATGGATTATACTGTAGTTACATTTTGAAGTTAAATGGCAATTGCAATATGAAATTATTTTGTTGCACTCTGAAGAAGATAAAAGTTGCAAAGCAAAATACAAAGTTAAAATATATTTGTGGCATAGATGATAGAATAGTAGGACTGAGAATAGCTGAAAGATTTGAGTCAAGGAGAAATAGATCATCACCCCTGATATGGTTTGAAGTTGGCTCCCTGCCAAGTCTCCAAACCTTACCACAAGTCTGTCCCACCCCCCCAAACCTCAGGGAGAAGAGGGAGAAAAAAAACAATCAAGAAAAACCGAAACGAGAGAGACAGTTATAGCAATATATATATAAATATATTTATACTTATGTTACAGTTATATACAATTTAAATATATACACAATTTCACAAGGAAAAGGGAAAGGGGAAGGGAAAAAGGAACAAAACCAAAATAAAATATATATATATCCTGATTAGTAGCCCAATATCTAGCAACTAAAAGAGTTAGCAAAGAAATATCCCACCACTCTCCTTGGGACAACCGAGAGTCACTCCGGGACGATCACCGGCAACCTCCGCCTCCCAAGGTCGACAAGGCCTTACCAGGCCTCGCTCCCCAACACGGCAGACTCAACAGCAGGGAACCTGCACCTCCAAGCCGCTGCAAGGAAAGAGAGCGAAGGCCTTTCCTCCTTTCTTCTTATAGTCTGGCTTACATAAAAATCGTAGGGAATACTGGGTAAATCTGGGCACTTCCTTAGCTACAAACTGGTCACCAAGGAAGGCCTAGACCAAACTACTACAACCCCTATTCTGAAAAATATTTGCTTCATATCTGTTTCCACAGCTCCTTCATCTTGCCTGTGTGGACAGTTACTGAGCTCCCCAACACCAGACTTCCCCTTTCACAAATGACTATAAATTCTGAAGCACGGAATATATTGCATCACATTCCAACAGCAGTGGAGTACAAGTATCAAACTGCTTAATTTCTGTTGTTCTGTCAGCTGAAGTTACCTAAGATTAAGGTAGGCTTCCCTTAGCTGACCTCTTATAACACTTAAGGCTGGAAAACAGTCTAAATCTCAAAGTGGGATGCAGATTACCTGTACCAGTGCTACCTGCCTTTAAAAAAAAACAGGCTGTACCTCAGACTACTACTTCCTGAAGGCCTGGGGAAATCTTTGACAAACCTTCCCACTTTAAAAAATCCCATGAGACAGATATGCTGAAAGCAGTTCCCTGGTTCAAGCATGGAGATGGTCATGGTCTCTACCAAGCATATCCTGGTGCATGCAGGAACTCCTTTCATCCTATGGGACAGCCACAGCTCTCAGTACAGTTCTCTAGGGGACCTGGGAACCTCACCAAGTTGTTCCAAAGGGCTCCTTCAAGGTGTCCACTTTTCATAGAGACTGCCTAGAGTCCGAAGTGCCAAGTTCAGAGGCTCTAAGTACCCTGTTGACATCAGAAGCTTACAATTAAGTGTGCAACTCAAGTAAATTGCATACAAATAATCAAAATCTAAAAAACTGTAAGAACAATACATCAGGCAGACTTCAACAACAACAAAATTCAAAGTTTTCTTTTCAAGTAATGAGGCAATAGTCAGTTGTATCAGTTTGCAGAGCATCTTTTAAGAAAATGTAAAATTAAGTTCTCCTAAATGGTAATAAAATTTAACATACCCTTAAACATAATATCCATGAAAGAAGTAATTTTTTTCTTGCAGTTTTATGTAGTTTCCTTTTATTAATAGCATGTTGCATTTGACCTATAGTATTTAAAACTTTTTCTAAACGTCTTTTTAGGATACAAAATTTATTTCGGCCTTTTGGACCTGATTTTTCTGCTCTGGACCTGTTCCACCAGCATCTTTAATAAACTTCCAAAACCTTCTGAAATCTTACACCTTTCTTCACTCTATTTCCATAATTGACTGTAGTACCTAAAAAGCAATTGGGAATCCTCAGTATTTCCTTTTAAAAAATTAAGTCTGCAATTCACAACTGGGTCTTGTTTTGTATCAATTCAGTAGCTACTCTTTGGCTTTTTTGTATCAGGCAGATTGGTATAGGGGAGTCATAGGACCAATTTAAGCTCTAGATTTAGGAAATACTTCTTTAGAAAGACCAATTACTGGATCCACCCTTTCTAGTAACACTCCTAAAACCACCTTGTCAGGTGTAAGGGATTCCTGGTGGGAATGGCTGGGAGGAAGCACATATGTGTAAGGAATGAAAATGGGGTTTGGTCAAAGAGTCCTTTCAGTCCTTCACCTTCACAGTGACCAACCTTCCAGCCGGAAAGAAAGACCACACACTGGAACCAAGCCAAGACTCAGACCACCACTGAGTCATGGGGTCCCTATTTCTTTTCTGTCTGACAGTCACGCTGCACAGCAAAATATCAGATTGCATTTTTTACTCTAGTGGGAGTATTTGGCCTACAAAGCTAAATAATGCAGTGCAAATTTCCAACTTACTGAAAGAATTAGGAAAAGTTTTAAATTTATACCCTCACTAAGAAGATGAGGAATAAGAAGGACCCCTGGAAGTATAGCACTGAAAGAAGAGGATGTAAAGAATAAGTAAATAAAGATCAGTAGAAAGTTAAAAATGTAACACTATCAGGAGGAAAATAATCCTACTTCAAGAACCAGTTACATTAATTGTGTCATGTTATATTTTGTGAGAAGATGTGTATATTTTGTTTGCAAGACTTTAATTGTTCTGGTTTCATTCTTGAATTAAAAAAAAAATGGAAATGAGTAGTGAAATATCCTCAGTGGTGATGAAAGCTAAGGTGGTGGAGAGGGAGAAAGCCTGAGCTCAAGAGGAAGGTGAGGAGGAGCAGGGACTGAAAACATTCTCATTGTCTAGAGCCTTAACTGAACCGCTGGGGATTTTTTTCTCCATTTCTATTGTTGTCCCTCCTCCTCTCCCCTCTTTCATCCCTCTCCTATCGCTTCCTTTTCTTTCATCCTTCTGAGCTGAGCCGACGCCAGGGGAGAGGTCCAGAGCAGGAGGAAAAGTCCAGTAAGTCTGAAATTAAAAAAAATTACAAATAAAAGATAAAAAGGATCCAGAAATTCAAATGAATGCACCCAACATTTAAAAATATATTTTCCTCTGTTTGTCACTGCAGATGAGTGTGGCAGTCAGCTGGGCTGACTTTGATCTTAAAAGATCTGAAAGTAAAAAGTAGCCAGTCCTATTCTGATTATAATGATATTTACAATATTCATTAATAATTGTGACCAAGTACAAAGAATTTCTGAACCCATTTTAAAATTTCTGAGATGAAACGTCACATTATATGTGATGTTAAATTAAAAAAAAATAAAGGTGGCATTCCTGAAATAATTTATTTCCTTACCCTGAAATGTAATTATTTTTCTTGTAATCTTTCCTTTCACAAACATGTCCCTAAATATGCAATCCTCAGTCAAGGTCCCTGGACCACCTACTCACCCAGAACAACTGGCAGAGACATCATATAACAGACTTTGGCTTACATTCCCTACTCTCACTGAGAAATTCAGTTGTGCTCATCTGCGTTTAACAATCTATGGTCATGAGACCTTTATATTCCCGTGACAACACTGTGCTCCTAACTCTGAGCAGAGACTCAAGAGTGAAAAGGAAATGTTATGGTGCATAAATGAAAGAGGGAAAAGAGGTGAAAACTTCATAAAGTCAGCAAAGGGGTTTATCCTTGTAAATCTGTTTTATGTGAATACTGCTCAGACAATGCATTTTTGAGGGACAGTACAAAAAACCTAAGTTAGAAATATAAATAGAATCTGAGGAACAAAGACGGAGACCAAGAGGTGGTGAAGTGTATAATGTGACATGGTAGCTGCAGCAGACAGTTTATAGTCCCCAGAGAATATTACTGCACTTATTTGAAGCAGTTATTTCAAAGTGCTGAGAACTCCAACTTTTTAACTCCCCTTCTCAATTCTGACAAGTCTGTAAGATTTCTGAGTCTGTACAAACCATTATATTGTAGCTGTTAGAGCTCACAGCTGCATCATACTTTATCATGGTAGTAACACTGTGGTATTTGGGCAATTAACTCTCACTACGCTGAGTTTTGTGCGTACTCCTATAATACCAAATGGTTCATTTCTAATTTGGATTCAGCTTTAGTTCAGTTTCATACTATGCTGTCAGTGAAAAATACGGCCTATGCAAGCAGTTTAATGACCTTTGCACAGGCATACAGATAGCACTGTGTCAAGACAAACCCTATAGAGGAAACATGTACACTATGTTCACATATTTCACTACCTGTACAAAGTCCTACAGAGAGCCCAAAAATATATTGAATGAAATAGCAGAATTCATGATTTGTGGAAGAAGAGAATGATATCACAGCATACTAGGTAGTGGCACAGATTGGCCAGTGCTTTGGCATCCTGATACTCACCATGACTTGGGCAAAATCTAAACAAAGGCACTGAAGTAAACTTTATGTAAGAGCCGATTTTACAGACGTTAACACTCAGTCTTGTAAAATTCCAATCTTCTCTAGAAAATTATCTGAGACAGATAAAATCTATCTGGGTATTCAAAAGTACAGGTTTTACTGGAGTATTTTAAAACAAGAACATACATGAGGACATTAGTGGCGTGCTATCAATGGCTAAATATTTCCCCACATTTCCTGAATCACCTCAGCTTACAAACTAAAAAGACTTTTTTAGTTTTAAAATCGCACTTCAGAGATACCTAGAACTTTCAAGTTCAGAATGTCT
Organism: Chiroxiphia lanceolata; assembly: GCF_009829145.1. Taxonomy (NCBI): domain Eukaryota; kingdom Metazoa; phylum Chordata; class Aves; order Passeriformes; family Pipridae; genus Chiroxiphia; species Chiroxiphia lanceolata. The sequence continues at coordinate 28,685,999 of NC_045637.1, forward strand.
ACTGTTTGTTGGTCTGCTAATGATTTTTTAACACTGTAACTATATATCTTACATTAATTTACAAGAACAAAGTACAACTAGTTGATTCCATTGCCACCCACATAATTCTTGTTTCAATTATTGTCAGAGGTTTTCAAATGAAGTCCATAACTGTACCCAATAGCTCAAGTCCCTGGATTTTAGAATAGGACTCTGTGAGGAGAACTCATTGAAAGATTGATTTTTGTCAGATTACATTACAGACAGAAAACTGTGTAAAGCAAGAGAAAAAAGTTGTGAAATCTTGGCCCCATCAGAAATCTTTGTGAATTTTGTCATAGCCCAGAATTGATCCAAAGTGTTTAGAAACATATTTGCATTTCTGTAAAAAGAATTACTGAAGAAGTTGAAAATATTAAAGTAAAAACTTAAAGCCATGAAGATTCTAGTGGCGAAAAAAATAATTGAACTAGATATTTCATTGAGAAATTATTATTTCAAGAGGTGGGAGGACTGGGGAGCATGAGATTCATCTCCTTTAACTTTGTCCATCAAAAAGTTAGGAATCTATTTTAAATGGGCCATCTAGGTTCTCTCTCATCAGTGAAAAGAGAGAGGCGTTTTAGGAAGGTTGTTCGTCTCAGCTGTCCATAGATGCCTCTTTTGGGATGTAATCTGTAATTCTCTGGAGGTGGCTATATATCTCCATTGACTACAAAGCCTTGAGCAACTGTGTTAGACTTCAATCACTAACTTTTAGATGGCTAAAATGATGACTAGCTCAGTTCTGAAAACCTATTTTTTAAACAACAAGGTTAAGTGAGATGAATCGAGCCTTTGTGTGAACCACTTAATCAAAAACCTACAGAAAAAAAAGGTTTTGACATGAAATTTTGACCAGCATATGTATCACTGATTTTAGTAGGACCAGGGTCCGATTCTGCACCTTTCTATTTCTACACCACCCATGGGAGCGGGGCACATGCTGATGAATGGTAACACGGTATGCTTTTCTCGTAAAATGATAACCAACAAAAATAGTATCAATGTCCTGATATACTACCCCTGTAAAGCAAAAGTGGCATAAATGCAGTTTCTCTTTTCATTATGCATAATGTACATTAATTGTCTTCCACTTACAAGTGTGCAACTAGAAGATGCTAACCTCTTCAAAGTCAGTCTTGTCCCATTTACAAAACTCCCATTTAACTGGAAGTTGTATAAGCAGGAAGGAAACATAATTACATCCTTCTTCTTCTGCAGTTTGGAAAACTACATTAGAAAACTGACCTACTGTGTAACATCTCAAGTGCTGGGTTTTATCCTGTGAAATCAGCGCCAAATACAAGATGAAAAACAAGATGATACTACTGATTTTGTTGTTGTTGTTGTTGTTTAGAAAAAAAAAATTAATCCCTTTTATAGGTACCCAAACAGGAAGGCTTTTTTTTCATTATACCTTTGGGGGGTCTCTTTCATAGACACTGCATGACAGTTTGCACAGCACATTTTTAAATCCTACCTTCTATCCTAATATTTATTGTGTGAAGGATTTTTTGATAAAATATTGTAACTGAGTAGAATAACTTCTCTTTATAGAAAGTAATTCTGCATTACAAACCTAACTCAGAAGCATGTTGCTGCAATTACTAAAAGCACAATGTTTCATTGTAAAAAGTCAGTGACTTACTACTGTAACTCCCTCCATCCACAATAATAGCTGTTAGCATTCAGCAAGCCCTGAGTGCAGGCCTGGTGTGCAAAAATGCACAAGACTATCTTTGGTACTTCCATTCATATTGTTCTAATAAAGCACTAGGACAGTGCTAACATTTTAATGCTTCTGCACTCCATTATAGTGCAAATATTTTAGTGCTTCTGCACTCCATTATAACACAACAAAACAGAAACAGGGACTAGCATTCTCAACACATACAAATATAATTCTTTGAGACAGAAACTCCAATTCTTCAGTCAGCCTAAAAATACTGCATGCAAGGTGTACATGTGCAGTGTCTCCTCCAAAGCATAAAGTTTCCCCTGTTTAGCAAGATGTGTTGTATCTATTTGACAATAGGTACTGTTCAACTTCACAAAACGCTCAACAAAACAGACACACCTTTTTTACTGAATGAACTGTGCTAACGTGATGCTTTTCTACAGAACGAGTTCAGCCTTGTTTCAGACAGGTGAAGAATCTTATTAATACTTGATTTGTGCCAGATATCCCCTTTTTGCTGACCCTGAACAACACAAAGCACATGCTTGACTCAGGGGAGGAGCTTGATGAAAGGAACCAGTGTGACTGAGCAGGTTAAAATAAAGGCTGTTGGTATGGGGCACAGTAGGAAGACTGGGACCTGACTTTCAGCAAGTCATTCAATAATCACCAAGGTCCAGTAATTATCATTGTATCCTTTATGATCTATTGTTCTTTAAATAATAATAATGGCCTGTACTGGCTTTTATAAGTTATGCCTGTACAAGGGACTGTAAGCTGTTCTCAGAGGACCATAGAATTACCATGGAAAGCATCAGCTATTTCCAGAGCTCCACATTGACTTGGTTGCTCAGAGACTGCACATCAGTAGAGGCAATAATCACTGACAGCAGGAGAGGGCCACCTGGGAAGGACCACTGATGTAAATCAAGTTTAATCAGACCTTTGGGTATTTTAGGAGAAAAACTCATGATTGTGCAAAGGAAAAATAAAGAGGCTTAGGAGTGTCATTCATATTCCACCATGTTCATGTTCATAACCACTGTTGGTCACCACTCGTATAAAATCCATCTTTGCTTCTTCAAACCTCTACTATTCATGTCAGAGTAGAAATTATTATGCTTATTAGCATAACCATGAAGGAACTACATCAGAGAAAAAAAAAAACAACTCTGTTCCTGAAACTGAAATGCAACTGCAGAATGGTTGAGCCCTGACATCCTGGCAGGTCAGCCAACACGCAAGGAGCCAGGAGACACACAGAGATGCACCAGAGAGGCAATTTATTAATTCTACAGCTTTTGTGTAGCGGCGGTAGATAATATTGGTCTGTATAAGTTAAACTCTTAGTTATTAAACAAAAGTGTTGATTAAGTCCTGAAGGATAATTAATTAATGTAAGATTTCTGCTAATTCTCTATCACACTAAAAACATCTCTAAAAATATCTATCTCTGTGATTCTATCTATTCATCTACCTATCTATATTTTTATTCCAGAACACCATAATGATAAAAACACAGTAATTGTATTCACACTAAGCAACCTGAGATTTATTTAGCAATTTGAAGGCCTACTTAACTATTTTTTTAATTGTTGGTAGATGATTCAAAGAGATGGGAAATCACAATTCAGTGCGCAAAAATAAACTTTCTCAGAAAATACTCCCAAATCTGAAGTATAAATGCTTTTGAAGAATTAAATACATTGTAGAGATTAGAGTGTCATTTTGAAATAGAAAAGAGAAAAGAGAGAGGAAAAAAGGTACAAATTATTCCAATCTATGTATGTGCAAAACTATAATCTACCAGCCATTTTACTCCAGTAATTGTTCAAAGATCATAAAATAAAATTGGTACCTTAACAAAGATGAAAATGTTCATATCACTTATGATTAGCATTTTGTTTTCTTCTGTCACTCTGGATATGAGTTTAAGGGAGCTACAAACTGGATGACTACACACAGTGTGTCACAGATTACGTGATTTTTCATCAGGAAATATTCATCTTTAGCCTTGTATTCAGATATTTAAGTACTTAAAACACAGGATTGGGCTCCAGAATTTGACAGAGCACCACATCCTCTAAGACCAAGGGAAGTTAAAATGTTCATCTGAGGGCAGACCTATTAATCTTTATAATCCCACACTTTAAGCACTATTAAGCTTTTTTATCTTTTTATCTTTCAAAACTCGAAATGTAGGGAAGGAAGAAAATAGGAAAAATTGCACTGTAAAAGAGAAACAAACTCCTCATAGAATAATGCTTTAGAAGATTATAGAGCTAAGACATAAGCGATCTACGAAGAAACTAATAGGGAAATTATATTTAAAAAACACTGTATCCAACTTTCACATTTATTCCTGACAGAAGACAGTCCCTGACACAGTGTTGCCTCCAGCCCATTCACATTCCCTTGGCTAGTATGAATACAAAATACTAAAACAATACGTAGAAGACTCTTGGGAGTTTAAAAATCAGAGCCTTGCAGAAGAAATTCCCAAGAGTCCTCTGCTGCTACATTCTAACCAAAGAAATTCAGGTTGATTAGGCAGAGTGAAGGGAAGGGCTACGTGGTACAAAACCTATTTCACCATAAGAAGGCGTGTCCACATGTGTGGCTCCAGGTGGAACCATTCAGGCTGATGTGAGAGCCAGCAATTGGAGCGCCATGTTTGCACCTGAAAGCAGAACAAACAAGGTTGGGCAGAAGAGAATTCAAATGCAGCTGCTCTGTTTCTTCTGCACCATGACTTTGGGGAGAGCCAATCTCAACATCCCCTCCCAGAGCCAGCCACACTGCCGGGAATCCCCGCCACTGAGCTCAGAAAACATGAGTGACAGCAGGCTGCAATTGCTCTCTAAAAATATACTCTGAAGAGCAAAGATGTGAAGAAAGAGCCTCACTGTTTAGGGTCAGCACGGGCACATAAAATAAAGGAGAATAAACTGTCTGAAAACAAATTTAGGACAGGAACAATGTTTTTAACATCCTGAGTGAGGCTCTATCCAGCCTTCAAGAGGTGCAGTAAGAGTGATACACCAGCTAAATTTAAACCGGAGCTTGCTGAATCTGAATAAAATAAGAAGACCAGATTAACATCACAGCAAACAGACTTGATGACTCCATAGGCCACTCCAGTCCTCTCTGTAGTAAAACGTGAGAAGATATGCTTCTGTTGCCAATTCAGGCCACTACAGGAGCTAAAAACATGTATTCCTGAGTCAGCACACTGTGCACTATACAGTTTTCAACTTCTGTTCACCTGTTCATTTTTATATGCAACTAAGTACTGTTAAGAGTAGCTAGTTATGAAAAATTATTTTTCAAAGCTTTCACTTTATAACCCTTTATAAAGATATCTTAAATTCCTATGCTTTCCTGAATGTGAAAACAGATGTAAAGAAAAACAGATGTTATTTAAGACTGGACAGTCATCACTTTCAGAAATAAGAACAGTACAAATATATCTCATACTAAAAATAAGAAATGTAATCATATCATCACTTGTAGAAACTAAGTTGCAGTTTGTAGGCAAAATTTTTATTTATCTCAAAAGGACAGTTGTCTTTGACATTAACAATGGTTTTCTAAAACATGCCTTCAACATCATTAGTCATAGCATATGGAAGCCTCAGGCCAGAACCGATTCCACCAATCCAAAACCTACTGTGCCCACATACTGCAGGAGGTAGAAGTATCCTCTTTCCAAATTAGCTCATTTATGCCTACTTTAAAATCACTAGGTTGTTTGCTACATAAGAACTTGTACAATCTCAGACTGCTGCAAATGAAATTTAGGTATATTAATTGCCATGCTACTCAGACAACAGGTGCTTTGTGGATGAAATCTGGGTGCTAAAAATAGTGCATTCCTAAAACTTTCTTTCTCAGACTTCAAGATAAGACTAGGTGAGCAGGATTAGATCTTCAGTCAGCAACTATCTGTACAAAATTACACAACACACCTGCAATATTAAAAGAAAGGACAAAAGGAACATCATTCTGGAAATTGCTAGCCTAGTTACTTTATTTCAGTGGTCTAGCAGTATCAAAAATATTTTGCTAACCAGGAGTTCCACATAATTTAAAGAAAAAACTTAATTTAAAAATAAAGAGGGATGAAAATAAAAAGAGGGGTGGAGATATGTTTCAATCACTCTCGTTTTTAATGGCTTGCTTTCAAATTAAATCATAAAAAAATAAGCAGGTTGAGTCTTCTTAAAATATGGAATATTGACCCAACAGTTCATAACTATTTTGGAGAAGTCATCATAATCTATCATGCAAATATCTCAACTGGTTTTTAGACACATGAATTATTGACCCTGTTATATTGCCAAAAGTATTTCATCATGTCAGAGCAGAAGTCATGCATAAATATGTGCTAAATATTTGTATTACATTTAAACTGGAAAAAGCCACTGTAAATACATAATAGTTATGTTTCTACAAAGATAAGTGAATTTATTTATTTTTCAACACTACTAATTGCATGATATATACATTTCTTATACACACTTTCTACTTTAAAGGAAGCTGTTAAGTTACAAGAATGTAAACATAAGCATTAGAAGATTCAAACTTCCGAATGCATTTGTGATTCTACGAATTATATTTGCTTATACAACAGCGACAAAAGAAATATATCCCCTGTAACTTACTTTAGTTTCCACATCTGAATACACAGTATATCTTTACAGTCAGTTACAGATCCCTAAAAGCTGTTTCTATAAAATACATTAAGCAATCCCATCACAATAAAGTAAGCAACAGAGAACACCGCCGAACATTCTGTACTTCAACTTCAGCATAATATTGCACCATATTTCTTTCTGGGGAGAAAAAAAAAAAACACACCAAAAATCCAAAGAACAAAAACCACCCTGTCATCTGGAAAAACCTTTCCAAATTGTACTTTAGAGAACCAATATCCTGTTTGTACATCGGGGTGGTCCCTGTTAACTATTTAGGTGCTCTCAAACAAAAGTAACAGTTTCTCCTCCAATCCTGAACTCTCAGTACCATGACAGAAAGTAACAGTTTCTGATTCCCTATCAGCCAGTGGCATTATTAATCACCAAAATAAAAGGAAACACCTTCAAGCAAATATCGGTTTCTGACTAATCTCCATCCCAATGAATTAAATTCATAAGAAGCAACCTACTGCCTTGTTTACACCTTTTTAATATGAAGAGCAGAAGTTGGATATAAAGGTTTTGCTGCCCCTAGGGCAACAAAATATGCCTCATGTGGCAGTGAGCCAGCTCTCCGAGGGAGCCTCCTTTGCTGTTTCACAGCTATTTTCTAATGGATAATTTTTAAACAGACACACACAAACACACAAGTCACCACAATACAGGGCCAGGGCTTTTGTTTTTGTCTATAGTCCTGTAAGTATTTGCACTCATAATGAGGATCTCCAGGTTCCATCCATGTTCGGTTTGGGCTTTACTTTTGGTTGTTTTGCTTTTTTTTGTTTGTTTCTTTGTTTGGGTTTTGTTTTTGTTTTGTTTTGTTTTAAATTATAAGGAGGAGAGGGGGGATGCCTGTATTTTTTTACCCCAGCTGCTTTCCCATCTATACAGTACAGCACAGCACAGCACATAAAACACCTCTCTTCAGCCTAACCGACCTAGGCTCAATTAGTGCAACATTTTGCACACATGCAAGCAACCACAAGGCACAGATATTTAGTCCAGTCCTCATGTATATTGCACAGATACCTTTAGAAAGGGGTGGAAGGAGATTTCTCTAAAAAAAAAAAATCTCACAATGTAATTTACACAGCGTGGAAACGCCTACAAGGAGATGAAGTACCTGCACTGGGGAGATGTTCAGTTGTTCACTTCATCTTCCGTTGACAAGGAAACCAAACCGCACTTCATTCTCCAGGAAAACCTTCCACTGCCATCATTTGAAAATGTATTTATTTGTATATATGTATATATCTATCATTATCATCATCATCATGATAACAACAACCATCTTAAAACACTGCTGGCAAAAGAATAAAAAAGTCAAGGTGCAAAATGTGCAAAAGTAACAATCATCTCTTTGGCTTTCTGTTTTGCTTTGTTGTCTTTAAGGAGGAAAAAAAAAGTATTTAAAAATGATAACTGCAACACACTGCAAGAAAAGTTTCACATTATAAATAGGTATCAAAAACTGAAGAAGAGGAAAAACAAAAAACCCTGCTGATTGCACTGTCAAAAAGGAAAAAAAAAAAAACCAACAAAAAAAGAAACAGTAACAAAAATAATAAAATTATTATCTTGCTCTGTGGCTTCCACCAGTATTGCAAGATTACAAACTCTGTGTAAACACTGCTGCAAAATGCACTTGCAACTCCCATCTCTTTATGGAAAAAAAAAAAAAAACCTTAAAAACCACCTAAAAATAAAAATAAAACAACACCAGAGAAAATCTTCTGCAAAAAGAGTTAGAAACATGCCTTTTCTCTTATCTTTAAAAAATAAGCATCATATTTCACATGGGTTTTCCGTGACACAACAAAACCAGTTGCATATATAGATATATAGCTACTAAATATATACCAGTTGTTGCTGGACTGGCAAGTCTGTATAATTAATATTATAATTTTTCATTCCCAGTGACTCCCGGCCCCAGCAGCACCTTTTGCTCACAGTTTAGTAACCATCGCATGCTAGGAAAAAAACTTGTCATCAGCAAAAGATCAAATCCATTTAAACAATAATCAAAGAGGAAGAAAAAAAAAAAAAAAGAAGAAAAAAAAAGAAAACAAAAAAAAAAAAAAAACAAAAGGAAGAAAAAAAAACAGGACAAAAAAAGGAGGACAAGAATGTCAGCGGAAAGGTACTCACCGAGCGGGAGTAAAAGGGAGGAATAAAAATGAGAGTTACTATAAAATACAGTATGGCGGTGGAAGAAGGAATGAGGCGCTTTTTTTTTCTCTCCTCTCTAGTCTCTGCCTCCGGCAACCGCCACGTGATCCGGAGCCGGGCGGACTCGCAGCCGGGAGGGCGCAGCGGCGGCGGCGGCGGCGCCGGGCGCGGACCCAGCCCGAGCCCAGCCCGCTCCGCTCCGCGCCCGCCGCAGCCGCCCGGCTTCGCCACCGCCCAGCGCTCGGCACCGGCACCGCACCCGCACCGCGGCGGCCCCGCCGGCCCCGGCAGGTGCCGCTCGCCCCCGCACTCACATCCGCACCACTCACTCGCTCGCTCACTCACTCACTCACTCACTCACTCTCTCCCTCCCTCCCTCCCTCCCTCACTCCCGCCGAGCGCGGGCGCGCAGCGGCCTCGCGGGCGGGGTGCGGAGGCGGGCACGTCCTGCGCGGCAGCGCAACTTGCTCGGCGGCGCTGCGCGAAGTTGTCGCCTGGCGCCTCCCGCCCGCCTGTTGCCCTCCGGCCGCGGTGCCGCCGCCGCCGCTCCCCCGCTGCGGTGCCGCTCGGCCCCGGGAGCGGAGCGGAAGGGCGGCGGGGTTCGCCCGGGTGAGTGGTGCGATACACCCGGCGGCGGACCCCGAGGAGCGCCGGGCGCCGGGGCGTGTGCGCTCGGGGTACCGCTCCCGCCGACCCGGCGGGGACGGAGGCACAGTGCGGGGGGTACCGAGTGTGTGCGCGCACGCAGGGGGGTCGCCCGCCTCCCGGCTCGCCGTCTGCACGGGGTGCCAGCCCTGATCCCCTGCCTATGTGCAGCTCTGGCTCAGCGTGGGTGCGCGGAGTACCCCGGCAGGCAGACAAGGCATGGAGGGGCATCCCCTCCTGTCACGCCAGCTCCGGGGCACCGCTGCTGCCGGTGCAGCGCGGTGGGGAAAGCGGGGGGTTCCCCTGTGCCACTCCTGCTCTGGTGTGTGCGCAGCTCGGGGTGTTTCCGTGCCGAGTGCCGGGGCTGCAGTCACTGTGGTCCCAGTCATGTCTGAGTAGCGGGGGAGAGAAGGACAGGTGCCACCGGTCCCATCCGTCACCGCTTTTGTTTTCCAGCCCCTGCCCTGCTGCACAGCCTCTCCCTCCTCCTGTTCTTCCAGCGGCAGGTCTGATGCTTCCCATCCCAAAGTTGCTGGACGAAATGGGAAGTAAACAAGTGTTTTCGGAGGGGGACACTCACTGAGGGGTGCGCTCCCGAGAGCAGCCCGCAGCCGCGAGCAGTGTGCTGCAGGGCAGTGAGTTCCCGGCACAGTGACCCTGGCAGGGCAGCCTCCCACGGCACCACAGCCCGCAGCGGTGGACGTGTTTGGGTCGAGCCCTAGCACACAAAAACGCGGCCCCGTGGCTGGCCGGATGGCAGCTCTCTCCCTTTTCTTTTAACATATGAGCAATACATTGGAGCAGGCTGTGTGCTACTGTTGCTGAGAGTTCCCTCAAGACTCTTGCTTTTTTCCCTTTTTAGCTCTCCTCGCTTGTCTCCTTATTAACAAATACAGCAGTCGCAGGGAGCGGCGGCTGGGGCTGAGAGTAGCTTTGATCCGGCTCCAACTGAAGCAAAACCTGCTCAGCCACTGCCAGGCCCCAACCCACCGCCTCAGCTGTGTCCTCACTTCACTGGCCCCCAAAATGTTCACAGCTAACAATCACCCACAAACTTACTTTTTTACTGCTTCAGTATTAGAAGAGCCACAAGAGACATCTGCATGAGGTAAATTAACAGAGGAATAGAAGTGTGCATCCATAAACCAGGCACTGTGATGGAGGGAGCAGTCCAGGCAACACTTCCCTGCTCCCCTGCCGTTTTTCACTCACTTTTTTTTTTTTAGAGCCCCTCTCTTTTCATCCAGGTCAGGAGGCAGGAGATACAGTCAGGTTATTACTCTACAAAAATTGCTCTGACCAGTAAGAGGATGCCCTGCTATATAAAAGACTGGTGAGGGCACCAGCCTGCCTTCTTCACATCCTCACACAAAGCTTTTTCCCTTGCCCTGACCATTTCTTTCTTTCCTATCCTGTATCTCTTCCCCAGTGTTTCCAGAAAATGAAAAGAAATGCTCCCTTTCTTCCTTGCTTTCAACTTCTTTTATAAAGTATAAAAAGAACACTGGACAAAATTTAAATATATATATAAACAATTATGTTTTCTGGCTTGCTTTTTATTTTGGCACTGGGCTTGTTCTGGCATTTTGTAATGTTTGCTAAGTTTGCCTCTCAGGAGTAAAGCTGTACATCTGAGAAGGTTTAAAACAAACAAACAAAAGGAAGTTCTTAAAGATACAATAATTTGAAAGGAATTAAAACATTTAGTGCAAAAACTAAGCAACTTAACTGTACAATGGTTTACATACATATGTCAATAAACTCAGTCATATTGTCATGTTGGTATCACAAACCGTCATGTCTTGAGATTTCGGGTGTGTGAGGTGTATTTCCTTAGACAGCACACTTCAGTTTTGTGTAGCTCTAGGCACTGCACGTATAAATCCAGTAGAATGACTGAGGTGGGTTTTTAAAATTATGTTTAGCATCAAAATGTATTTGCAGAATTGAGGCCTAAATAATAATCCTATTTTGCTGTTGCTTTTCAGTTTCCATTGCTGTTTATGTAATTTTGAGCACATAAGTCTTCCCGAAATAACAACAAAAAAAGTTAAAGGATAGTGTTTTTATAATCCCAAGTTATACAATAGATCTGACTTGTAAACTTGGATTATGTTGACACATATATAAGAAAAAGGATATGTACATTTTGGACAATATATTTTATATATTATTTACTCAGTAGATTCCAAGAACTAGGAATAAAGTAAACATGCAAATATGTATGTTTTTCTTTTCAATGTGTACGTATTGATTGCTTATTCTGTGAGTTAAAAAGTCATTGCAATAAATTTGGCAAATTTGAATATAAACACTGAAAGCTGCAGAGCTTAGGGGCAGCTTCCAGACCAGGTCTATAGACAGAGCTGAGGGGGATCCAGGCTCAGAAAATGTAACAAAATGAGTTCCTGCTATAGCTAGCATTGTAAATACTGTGAAAATGAACTTATTCCTGAGGACTTAACCTTAGCTTTACCTAAAGAATCACCAGTGTATGTTTCTGTCACTTTTCTGCTAGCAATCTATTAAGGTGAAGTAAGCATTAGAGGGTAAGAGTTGCAAGAGGTTTGGCAAGAATATGTGTTTGGAGTAGGTTACAAGCAAGAAAGACCTTGGAACGATGCTGTTTTCACAGAATCTCAGGAGGTGTTTATTCATCAGTGTCTACTTTCCGGCTACTCCTAAGGGACGTTTCCTCCAAAAGCAGTTGAATACTCGATGCTGGACCAAAAAGAGGTTCAGCACATGCCAGATGTTATAGCTTGGTTATGCACAGTGCTCAGCAAAGTGTACGGTAAAAGGGTGCAGTTCAAAATGAAGGAAAAGGAGTATCACTTAGGTAATTTCAAGGGCATAAGCATTGACGGGCAATCCAACGCATGCAAATAAAGTACCTGCTGGCATTTTTAAAGCTTTTCACTTTTTCTTCTGCAGAACAGCAACTGAGCTCCATTGCAACATGGCTAAGAGTTATCCTTAAAAATAACAAAGAATTCTGGCCCGAAAGTGTGTGAACCAGCACTTCTGTGCTTCTACGTTAGCTACCAACACAAAGAGATGCTTCCTAAGGTTCCCAAAATATTGTACTACACAGCCAGTGCTCTGTGAGTTATGCTGGGCTCGCAAGTCTTGTTAGCAATGCCAGGCAATCCCAATATTCACATCCTTTCCTGTACCTCTGCAGTACCACTCCCTTCCCCCTCCCACCCCTCCATAGGAGCAGAAATAAATACATGCTGAGATTACCTCATTGCCTATAATCTGGTTTTCTTGATTGCATTAAACTTCTGTGCTCTTAGCCCAGGGCTGTTGCTTAGACAATTTTCTTCCCTTTCCATTGATGCTAGTATTGGAAAAACACACATGGGTTTTTTACATCACTTTCCCTGCACTTCCACTTTCCTGAAATAAAGAAGCTTCTCTTTGCAGGTAGTAAGCAAATATTTGGAGTTAAGCACCAAGCTACTGGCTTTGCACAGATCCATCAGTATGACTCAGCAGACTGCAAGCCTGAGCTCAAGTTGCAAACAGGTGCAGTTACTGTATCTCCTATTGTACTGGCAGAAGTCAGCTAAAACAGTACCAGATGCAAAAATAGCAACAGTAATAATAGCAACAATGATAAAATAATTAGTGGTCCTTTTTTGAAGATACAGCTGCCTGATCCTGCTTTAACCATCCAGTATAACTATAGGTTTATAAGGTTGTGAGGGGTGGTTTTGTTTGCTTGTTTATGCATGTTGTTTATGTCTACCATGAGAACAGAAAAGGGAAAAATTGGTTGACTGGCAATAATTGCTAAATGGAAGAATTACTTGAAGTTTGCCAAGGTATTACATTGTTAAACTGTTGAAGAAAGAGAACTGCATTTCTCAAACTTTGAAATTACTATAGAGTTAGGTATCATCATTTAAATCCATTTATGTCTTGGTTTTGATTAAATTGCTATACCTTAGGCAATATCAAGTTGAATTACTCCACATTTTTAAAATCAACTCCTGTTCATATGATAGAGTATATTACTTTAGAAAGAAGTTTCATTCATCTGTTTTTCTCTGCATGTTACCATCATTGTTCTTGCTTTTTTCTACAGATTCATTGTTAGTTTTAACAAAATTAATGTTATTCTTCTCTTACAGTGCTTTTAAGACACTTTATTTATCCATACAGTGAAGCTAATTCAATTCTTCTATTACCACCTTTTCAGCTGAAATTTCTGAGTGTCAGAGCACAATGCAGGTAAAAAAGTCCAGTAATAAATGACAGAAGAAATAAAAGTAAGGCAGCTCTGTTTAAAGGAGAGCAAATAAAGTACCTGAATGTAACACCCATTATGTATGGAAATGGAATAAAAAATAGGAAATGTTCAACACTTTCATGGAATCCTTTTTACCTGCTTTTGTTAGATTAGAGTGGTTTTCAAGAGGGATGAGTTTTTAACCATTGAATGCTTTGTACTGTGGCAAGTTCAGTCTTTCAGCCCTTGCATACTGTGCATTTTGAAACAATCCTAATCAGAGGACACAGCATACAAAAACCTTTGTGTCCTCAAAATTGCTGTTTTCACGTGCTATTTTATATAAATGAAAAGTGACATCTGCAGTCAGTAGTGAGAATCTTATTTATCCCAAACATCTTCCTAATTTCAAAATTGTTGCCTTTGCTCTTTTAGTTTCTTCTTTTCTGGAAAGGGTTAATTAATGAGTAGAACTTATAATAGGCATGTCTCGGTTTGTGAGTCTTGCAATAAATAAGTCTGGGAACACTGAGAGATAAGGCAGCTTACGATCAAATTCACTGGTATGCACCATCTATTCATATGCATTCATTTTCTATATGACAATCTTTCAATCTTTCCATTGAAAGAGAATTAAGAACATACTTTCAGGAGTTTTTGTGGATTTGTTTTTTTGTTTGTTTGTTTTATGTGTTTTGTTTGTTTGTTTGTTTTTTGTTTTAATTGTGTTGTATCAGCCAGAATTAAATTATGGCTGTTGGCTGGCACTTGCAGTTGAAGATAATGGCACTGAAAGCTGAGAGAATGCATTTACAGGGTTAATCAGACACAACGCTGGAAAGTGTGCCTTTGCATAAACAATCAGTGACAATAAAAAAAGAATATGTGGTACAGAAAATGAAAAAGAGAGAGGAAAAAAGAACATTACGAACTTCTGGCAAATTTGACAAATGGAGTTGGAGAGATTTTTAATCTAAACTGAGAAACCTGGCTTTGGTAGAAGCAATAGGAGAGAAGAGCTTTGTCTTCTCTGAATCAGATCTCACAGGTTCAAACTGGACACACATAAAATGAACATATATTATATTAATCTTTCTAAGTCTAGTTTAAGTGATTCAGCAAACATAATGGGCCTTGTGTAACTCAGTTTACCATCCAAGCATTCATCTCCCTAAACTGACAACAATCCTTGTTCTTGTTGCCTTCGGCTGCTTCAGTTTTCAGAGATGTGAATGAGACATGAGCTGCGCTCAGTGTCCTTCTTTACTACAGGGCATTGTTTTGCCTCCTGAGTACCATTTGTGTGTATTGTATAAGGCAAAGATAGATGAAGGAAGAAATAAATATGTGACTATATAGCTGGGCTTTATCATAATGATTGTGCATTAAGAGGTGAAATAAGGTTGCATAGACAATTCTAATCCAGTAATTTCCTAAAAAAGAAGAAATTGTGATTAGCATTCAACTGTTCATAAACATTTTTTTCATGCAGGAAATACACATATATCCATATATCCTGTTCTTTCTAATATTTTCTCTTTTTTGACCCTGTATTCTAGTTATGAACAAGAGCTAATTTTAGCAAGTTAATGAGATCTGACAAGACTACAATCCATAGCAGTATGGCTGGAGGCTAGAGGATTTTTATATATGTTGTTTTATTCATGTATTTGTCCTAGAGAGGACTGAAAACATTATGTAAGAGTGTTAAGCACTCAGTGTCAGCCTCTAGGCAAAATACAGGTAAAGAACTCCTTAAAAAAATTATATACATTTTAACTTTTTTTTTTTTGGAAAGGCAAATTTTAATTGAGCATATCTGACTCTAACCTCATCCCATCCACCCTTCATAAATGAAGAGAATTTCTAGATAGGAGAAGACTTACTCTATAATTACATCAGGTAACTTGAGGCAAATAATTTTGAAAAAATATATTGGAATACTGAATAGCATTTATTGCTTTATTTTCTCTTATTTTTATCCTGACTAACACAAACTCTTTTTCCCCATTACAATTTCTTTTCTCCATCTCCAACTTGTCAAGTTTTATGTTCTAGGACAGCATCCCTTTGTTCCTTTGAGGTAAATCACTATGTGAAACCATCTAGACAGATTTCCCTTTTTCCACCTTTCTCGGTGCAGCTGCACTAAGATTCTTGGGGTTTTGTGTTTGGCTCTCTCAAATAGCTAAATCTCTGCACTGCTGCAGCTCTTTGAGCAACTTGCAGCTTGTACGTGACTCATGTGGCACACTCCCTTCCCTCTAGCCAACAGGGAGAAAACCTGGAAAACCATGCTTGGGAATGATCCTCCTTCTGGCTTACATCACAAATTACTTCCATTACAGGATAATGCCCAAAGGCACAATCCAGCCTGAAATACAGTCATCACGAAACATACAAGTACAATTGATCTTAACAGAAATTATGTACCTAGAATCATTTACAATTCTAAACCCAATTGTCTTTTGAGTCTATCTTTCCAAATTTTAAAATTTGTTTTCTTTTTTTCATAGATGACAATAACTGGCAGTTATTGTGTTGAATATGAATGGAGTATGTGACAAGAAAATGGAGACAAGATGTACGAAGCCATCCAAATAAATCCCATTATTTTCAGTGAAATTAAAGCAGCAGTTTCAGCACAAATGAATCCTGGAAAAAATCAAGGTTCTTCAAATCTGCTAGCTCCTTTATATAGGTAACTGCTGCAAAGACCACTGATGCTCAATTCAATCTATATTCTGCTTACCAACTATTGCCCAGACACGATCTCTCAAAAGAATGAAGTCTGCAAGTTTTCAGTGTTCCGGTTAAGAAAAAAAGAAAAAAGAAAAAAGGAAAAAGAAAAAAAAAAAAAGAAAGAAGAAAAATAAGTCACAAATTGTCCATGAAAACACCATTTGTGTAAGAACCTGGTGTAATCTGATCTTCAGAAACTCCAAGTGATCAAGAGATTGTTCTTTTGGGTACCCAGAAGACAATCAAGCCCTTGCTGCTCACGAGTATATTTAGATATTGAAAACCTTCACTTTTCTGTTAAAATATACCTTTTTCTGAAAGGTGAACACAAGCTTGTGTTCACCATCTAATGGGTAACTTTGCTGTTGTAATAACAGTCAAAGAAGTAAGCCGTTCGTTGCTGTCTGTATTTGAGTATGCTTACTTTGACATATGTACGGTTTCCATGCCAGAGAACAAAATTTCTTATGGAAGCTACAGCATAACTGTTGAAAAAACTGTACTAAGGTAGCTCACACTTGACTTAAAACTTCACTTTCCCTCACCAATCCAGTAGATTTAGTATCTGTTTCTTTTTTTCCACAGGCTAAAGCATTTCTCCAGTTTCACACACCGAATGAAAACGTTTTGAACTGAATAGGCTTGAAGCAAACTCCAGAAATGTGTTAAATAAAATGTCTAATCACACCAAAGAAGTAATAATACAATAAAAGAATCAAATGAATGCTACCTGCTAGTAAATTTTTTGAGGCTAAATTTTCCTAATCAAATTGGGAAATGCCTTGCAACTTTAATGGAAAATTTTAGAAAATTTCCATTTCTTTTCGAATACAGAACATGATTACAAATGGGGAAGCATTACAGGGTGTTTCTAGAGAAGATATTATTTTCCCCTAAATCTTTTAAAGAAAAATTCTTCCTCTCATGGCTTTTGAAACTCTTAGCCTGCTACATTTTTCTCAGTAGCCGATCTGATCAAGTACAAAACAATGGCTTTTAGAAAACTTTGGAAGGTGTCACTAGGAGAACTTTTTCTTCATTTCTGAAAGATGCACACTAGAAATACAGCTACAAGCATCAAGGTGAGTTTGGAGGAAACAACTGTTGATAGCCCTGTTTTTAGAGGTTTTTAAGAGGAACAGTTATTGATCTCTCAAGGTAGAATTATAGATTTTTTACAGGAATGGTACCTCTTAGCCAACACCTACAGTATCAAGAAAGTAACCTGCAGTAGAATTGGTAATACCAATAATGTAGCAATCCCACAAAAAGAAAATGATAATTAGGTGATATTAGCTATACCAAGGGAAGGTAAAAGTAAATAAGTAATCCAGTAATACTTCCTTCTAAACTTTCTCAAACTTGCCTAATATTTTTTCCCTCTGTATTCCATAACACAACTGCAAGTTGGAAGGAAATGCATTTCTATTCATATATTCATCTCATCTACAGACTATCTTACCTATCAGTTCAAAAAGGAAGTATATATTCTTGGTTTATAGTGATGCTGATAGGGAGTTGCACTGCAGCTCAGAATTAATAATATAAACCCAGAAGAAACCAGTCAGTTCTGGTGACCGTTTTTATGAATGAGAGTGACAAAAATAGTGATAGGAGAGGAGAAAATCATGAAAAAATGAACTAGTCTGAAGATTGCCAAAGTTAATACTGTTGCTAATGTAAGCAATCTGCTAGAAATACCAATTGTTGATGGTTTCTAGGATCATTATTAGAATATAAGTATGCATATAATTTATGGCAATAAACAAATCTCTGCCCTGTAAATGTGATTTTCATTTGTCACAAGAAAATAATATTTTAACCTTCTGTCTAAGTATTGTGATTGTCTGCACGTAAGAAGCATATTCTGTGATTGTTATCTGATATTAAAATATTTCAGTTATAAAAAAGCTGTAAATCAATATGAAAAGTGGTTTAAATTTTTATATAAGCAGCACATACATTTTTACATGTCCCTTTTCTTTTTATGAGTTAAAATAATGTTCATGCGCATAATATACACAGAGAGGCATAACATACCATTCAAATAATTTAAATCTGTAGGAAACCAATGTTCTAAAAAATAACAGGATTCTCTGTATTGCAAGCATTCATTTAAGTGATCTTCATACAAGTACACTTGATTTAAAGGAAATGCTTTTGTGAGTAAACACTACTTATGTCATTAAAAATTTGCAAGAAAGGTTTCCAACTCAGTGGAGATCCCTTTTGGCTCCCTATTGCTCTAAGCTCTGGTAGGAAGTTATACAATGTGGATTGTCATGAGCTTTGTAAAGCTGAAAACACTACTATAGCTTCATCAATATGTAAGATAAAATCCCTGCTTTAAAAAGAGTTCGAAGTTTCATGAGAAAATAGTAAAAAATGGAGTAGAGGGATAAAGAAGTGAGCAAAAGCTTTATCATGATACATTTTGTTTATTTGTCCTTTTTAAATTTAGTTTTGTTTCTTTGAGGTGAGACTGGGAGTAAACCAACTAGACTACTACTGAGCATTCCACTCTGAGTGCAGCCTAGACAGGATAACCAGCCCTACCTTCATGGCTATTTATCTCTGCTTCCCCATCTGTCTCCTGCTAGTGGTTCCTCATGCAGTGTCATAACTGATCCAAAATGATACAATTTTCTTTTAAAGGTCCACTGTTAAAGTGTTTAAGCAGATAAGGATCACCAGATGTGATCTATTAATGGGATTATGCCAGGAAGTCTGAAGTGACGGTGTCAACTGGAAAGGATTAATGGTGACAAGCAATCATCTTGTAGATGGCAGACTTCTCATTGTGTAGCCAGAACAGCATATTTAAGTTTGCATTGTTTAAAAAAAAAAAAAAAAAAAAAAAAAATCTCAAACCATAATGGAAGATATAGACTCAAGAAATCCTAATGAAATTTGGAGAAGGCTGGGAAAGAGGTTTGAATTTGGATAATAAGCCAGCAAATAACCTGCAAAGTGGTTTAGAAGATAAGTCAGGTTTATTTTTTTTCAACCTCTTTTTGAACATTTTTGAGAGAGAGAGAGAGGAAATAAATCAAGTAATACAGGTTAGGGAGAAGCTGCAGGAGACATAGGTGAGATCTGTGAGAATTGGATGAAAAAGGGTAGAGAATTAAAGCCAAGAGGAAGTCATGAATGCAAATGTGGAAGAAACGCTTGAGAAATAAAAGGAGTAAAAAAAAATTAGTGCTGGGTTAGAAAGTGCTTGAACAAGGAGAAGAGAAAGCTTTTAGGTCAGGCCATAGGCATTTCTAGTAAAGAGGGTATGGAAAGGAATTTTTGAATTCAAAACAGAAATGTGAAAAAAGTTGTAGTCACAGAAACTACTTGAAAGTTTTAAGATAAGCAGGGACGTGGAGGATATTGACCTGATGATAAAACTGGAGTGTTCCTCACAGCAGTAACAGTCCTCTTGATAATTTTCCCAAGATTGTCTGTTGGTATTTTTTGAAAGGTAAAGTAGAAAGTCATAGGTTGTGAGGTATTCATCGGCATCTGCTGAGATTTTATACAGTTTCAGAGTGTGTATAGAGCTTAATAGACTTGGTCAGGAGACAGGACAGTTGGCTATAGGACAGGAGTCAGGAATACAGGTTGCCTCAGTACTGTCTGTGTTGTGTAGCTATAAGTCATTGAACTGGGAAATGGAAGAGTAAAAGGAATTTCATTTTATTTGATTTATGAATCAGCAACTCCTTACCATGGCAGCTGAATCCCTTAAAATATTTAGATTTGCTTTTGTAATCTGTTCAAAGACTAAAGCTCTCTATTGTCTCCCTTTTTCCAAAGACAAGGAACAATCATAAAGTATGTCTCAGGAGTACCTCTAATTCCTAGAATCTGAGCCTACATAAATGAGAGTAAAAAGCTTTCTTCAGTCTCATAGAATCCCTTCTGAATTGGTTGGCTGAATACAAAATGAGTGTTCATGGAACAAGGAACACTCTTCTAGCTGTCTTTTCAGTGAGTATTGGGTTCTGGCTTACACATCTGTTGACTTCACAAGAAATTTTAGCTATTTATGCATAGATGAATACATCTTTACAGAGAAACAGAATTTTACAGTGCATGGCTTTGCAGTGCATGTCCTGTATGTGTGAACAAATTCAAAAACTTGTTTTGGTTATTGTGTAATTCTTTAATTTATGTAATTAGTCCCATGTAATTCTTTATTGCACAGAAAAGCATGCAACACATTTCTATAACCTGTCAATGCATTATACTATATGTTAGAGAGATGGAACAATTATTAGATCATTAGAACAGGATGAAGAACACAGCATAAAGCTGATGCTCAGGTGCTTCTCTCTGTTTCCACATACCAATATTCCTTATTCAAATGAGCCATAGTCACTCCTGCAAGAGACATACACATTGGTTGCAACAAATGCAGTCAAGAGAAAGACCATCTTCAGAATCTTCTACTTCAACTAGCACAGATTTGTCACAAAGAAAATACATTCCTATTTGGCTCTTTTCTTCAGTGGACTGGAATCACATATAGTAATGTACACTAACAGAAAAGAGTGGATATACAGCCCAAGAAGCTGTTTACTTCCTCGAGGATAGTCAAGGGACCTTGAGACTAGTAGCTTTTGTGTTTCTAAATAGGACTCTTCAATATCCACATGTGAGATCTACAGATAATGTGGTGATTCTTCTCATAGACAGGAACACAATGTTTTCTAATTTTGAAATATTGAAAGTACTGCTGCTATATACTCTTTATCTGTAAATGAATCCTCTAAAACAGGTAATATACATTGTTCCTTGCTTTGTCATGAACACTGCCTAGGAACTTTCAAGGATTACAGAAACTGTAGCCTTTAGTTAAGAATGTGCATAGATAAATAAACTATGCACAGAACTTGAAGACACTAAAAACATACAGAGACTATCAATATTATGCCTTAAAGCACTTTCTGAACTGGCAGTACACTCGTTTCCCTTTATGGGAAACTCTGTTAGAGTAAGTTGGAGACAAGGGGAGTTTGAGAGAAGCCAGGACAAATCTTCCCTCCAGAAAGAGGATGTGACAAACAAGCAACACTGTACTGTGTATTCCCCTTCCAAAAAGAAAAGGAAATAAAAGATTCTGAACTCCTGACAAACCCCATCATGGTATTTTGATTGAGCAAGAAAAGGTAAAACAGCATATGACTTATAGTCAGTGTCTTTAAAGAGAGATATCCTTGAAATACCAGTCTAATTAATGGGAAAGCACCCCCCGGTAACACTGTATGGTCTATAAGGGGAACAGACTTTTTAACCAGACCTGCAATTCTCTCTGAAATCTTGCTAGGTTTTTTGTGTGTGTGTGTGTAGGGAGGAGTTGTTTGTTTGTTTGTTGTAGACCTGTGTAGTTCATCAATTGTGTATAGCACTACAGCAATGTTTTTCTTCACTTTTGATCTGTGGCAGGGATGCTGTCTGCCTGTGGGAGCCCTCCTTGTATGTGCTAATATTACAGCCAGCCTTAATGTGAACTCCTTCAGCTGAGCTAACGTAATGACAGCTTCTACAGAAGGGCGGAGAGAAAGGTGTCACATCTGACTCCTCACTCATCCAAAGATGCTGTCAAAACTTGGAATTTAATCTTTGACATTAGTGCTTAAAAACTCAGAGCTCTAGAGTCAGGATTTATGCTTCATAAAAGTCAAGTTACGTAATTATTTGAAAACTCAGTGGTCAAACCCAAAAATCTCAGACTTCTTCTGAGTGCAGCTTTTAATAATGTTAGTTTGTCATTTTTATAAATGCATAATAACATATATATGGTATTCTTACTGACTGAATGAGTATATTTTCCTGATGATAAGAACTGGTAATTCAGTTAAATGCATTAACATGGTATATAAGACTTTTAAATGATGTTATTCATAAGGCAACTGCCTAGCCTCTGTGTGCAGAATATGCTTGTGACAAGAAGGAATGATGAAAGACAGCTCAGATCTGTATAAATCAATGCTTAAGTTCCCAAATATAGTGAACAGTCTCTGAGAAACTGAGCACTGTGGAGGAAAACAAACAATTTCAAGATTATTTATGTACATTTGAGTTTCTGAAACTTTTAATGAAAGATGAGTTTGTTTGGATTCCTTTATTCTTTAAATTTTATTAGGAATTTTAATAAGCACGTATTTGTTTTCCTTATTGGAAAAGAAGCAACAGCTTGTGCTCTTTGATTGGCATACTGAAATGTCAAAATTGGATAATAATTTCTCTGAATGTGTTTATCAGGTCTTTACAGATGATTTTTTTTCAGACAGCTTGTAGTGTGAAAATAAAGCTGGATGTTTGAAAGTGTCATTAAACCTCCACTTCTTGTGGAATGGTTTCAGATTACCAGAAATTTGTTGACTGAATTTTGTTGTGATGTTCTGAATCAGCGATGAATTACATATGTACGCAAATATTTGAATTGAATTGAATGTTTTGAAAAATATAATTTCATAAAAACACTAGACTATATGAATAAATAATTTGAACTAGTTTTCAGTACATTTACTTTTATTAAACTTTACAACCATTGATCAGGTCTTAAATCCAAGGAATAAATATTTAATTTGTTCTCTACAGTCACTTACTTATACTCACTTTTAGATTCCCATTATTTAAGCTGTCTCTATGAGATAGTGGCTGATTCATAAAACACCATATGTGTAAACTTCATCTTTGGTTTTGTCATAGGCTCATAGAATGGTTTGGGTTGGAAGGGACTTCTAAGATCATTTACTTCCAACGCCTCTACCATGGGCAAGAACACCTTCCACTAGGCCAGACTGCTCAAAGCCTTATCCAGCCTGGCCTTGAACAGTTCCAGGGATGGGGCATCCACAGCTTCAGTGGCAATGTGTTCCAGTGCCTCACCACCCTCATAGTAGAGAATTTCTTCCTAACAACTAAACTAAACTTACTCTCAGCTTGAATGCTTTCCCCCTGGAGCATTTTCTTCTCCAGGCTGAACAATACCAAACTTCTCTGACTTTTCTCATAGGAGAGGTGCTCCATCCCTCTAATCACCTCCATGGCCCACCTCTGGACCCACTCCAACAGGTTCTTGTCTTTCCTGTGGTGGGGACTCCAGAGCTGGATGTAATACCCCAGTGTAACAGGGAAAAAGGGTAGAAAAACCAGGGGAAAAAACAGGTTCGAGGGATTCTGGAACGAGAATAAACCAAACACCATTGCTAGTTGGCAAACAATAGCTATTTATTAGAAAAAAGGTGACAAACAGGGAAAAGGTGAATAAAAACAGGCACCTGAGGGAAAAGAATTAGGGCCAAGGAGGAAAAGGTGCACAAAAACCCAAGTAAGATAGCTCGACACCCTATACTCACCCATGTGTCACCTATAAGATAATCTTACCCATCCTAACCAGGAATGAAGTCTCTCTACGGCAGCTGCGTGGTCCGGAGGGGTGGCAGGCTCCCACGTCCAGCAGGCGTCCCCGCTAAAAGCATCTTGATCCATCGTGAAGAGCCAACAACCCCTACCAGACACAAGTCTGCCTTTATAAAGTTTATTGAGAGCACCTGCCCCGGGGAGGTGTGGCCAGCACCGCCCTGTGAGGGGCTCTCAATCCCACCCCTTCTGTTATGTAAGTACTCCCCTCCTGTGCATGCGTGAGCACCTTGGAAATCCCCTGATGCAGGCGCAGTGAATTGGGGGGGGTCTTTCCAATTGAGTCTAGGGGAGGCCTTCAGCACCTTCATCATCACTTTGTCCTCCAACTGCCCTTGAAGAGCAATGGGCCAATCACAACAGACCA
Organism: Chiroxiphia lanceolata; assembly: GCF_009829145.1. NCBI lineage: Eukaryota > Metazoa > Chordata > Aves > Passeriformes > Pipridae > Chiroxiphia > Chiroxiphia lanceolata. The sequence continues at coordinate 28,709,974 of NC_045637.1, forward strand.
ATTAAAATGGTTTACACAGAAGCTCTCTCTCCAAGGCCAAATTCACTGCTTTATCAGCAGACTTGGCAGGAGAAAACATAAACTTTTCGCAGGTGGCTAGGGCCAAACACAGACCGAAAAATAACATCCCAACTTCGCCCCGATACACCCAGATAGGGTCTCACAACAATAAAATCATTCTGCAAAGCATGATGATGAATATGATATTTGGCTATACTGCATTTTGATAAATACTGTAGAAACACCTTTCCACAGTAATTGAATATGTATTTAATCTGGTGTAAATGAAAGCAGTATCTAGGTTGTTCTATTCAAACAAATCTCATTTTCTCAGTGTCTTAATGATCTTTTAAACCTATGAAAATTGCATGCTGTCTTCTATACTGAGTTCACTTTCACAAACTATTAATTCCTAACATACAAGTAGTTCTTAGATCTTATCATTGATGGTGGCATTATTGTTTTTAAGAGAGGAAATTATTACAAGGGAAAGAGGTAAACCATGAAGTTTCCATGGTGTGGAAAATATTTCCATTGTTTTCATTCCTTTTTTTTTTTAGGTGTGGGGCTGATATGTCTCATTAAAGCTACACCAATATATTTAAAATAAGAAATTTTTTATATTAGGCTTCCTACATCCATATTTATATGCTTGAATAGGATTTCAGGATTTAGTTCATGCAGTGTTATTTCTTCAATAACTCACTTCAGTCTTCTACTAAAGGTCTGACTCATAATAGCTCTTGAATGAGAAAAATTCATTGGATCACTTCTTTATCTTCTTATCATAATACTTCTTGTTTGCTAATGTAATTTAATGGTAACTTTAATGGTATGTTAATGTCTATAAAATCACATAGATGGTGATCAAAAACAGTTAAGGTTTTTGTCTTTAGCTGTTAGAGTTGGATTTAGGTTCTTTGTAACTACCCTGATAGATTGTCTAGTTCATCAATACTCTTAACAGTAAAGAGAAAAAGAATAGATTAAAACAGAACAAGTTGCTGGAACATTAAAGAGGAAGAATTGGAGAGGATTCTTTAGAAGTGGATTTTTTCTTTTAGCTGGAAGTTAAAACAAAAGTGCTTCCATTGCTGAAGGCAAGACAGGATTCAATATGACCCTCTTAAGAAGTATTTTTTCTAGAACAAAGTGTCCTTAAATAGTTGTCATCAAAAATCATTGTTCATCACATGCAATTGCTTCATTAAACTGTTCTTAACATCAAGTGATTTAGAAAAGCAATATTGTTCGGATACTGTGGCTTAGAAGAGACTGGAAAGAACATGTTTGAGAGGAATGAGTTTGGGATTTTTGAAAGAAAACTATAGATGAGATGATGATGATGATTATAGCAGATCCTTTTAAAAAGAGAACCAAAGTAATACGGTGCTCTCAAAACCATGAATTTTCCATAAAGTCAACAGTGCATCTAGAAAGGAGGAACCCATTATAAAAAAGATAATTTATCTTTGTGGGAAATCCTTGTGGGTAAGAATAACTTACTGAACAACACTTGAACAACTTTTCTCTTTTACACTCCTTCATTGTGTTGGGGAAAAGTCTGTACTTCTTACTTTCCAGCTGGCCAGTTCTTGCCAGATCCCTGTAGAGGAATGTCACTGTTCATGCTTTTCTGAAAGAGCCCTTATTGCCTGATTCCTGCCAGACCTTGACATATTTCCCCTTTGTCTTCTAAATCTAAATAGATTCCAACAATTAAAAGGTCAAATGTTAAATAGATACAGCAGAAATTGTTTGTTCACGTAACAGGTACCATACAAAGACTTAATCCCTCACTTTTTTATTTTACTCCATGTTGAATCCTTACCATAACAGCAGTAATGTAATGCACACAGCAGTAATGTAACCAGGCAAACTGATTTGTGCTGAGCACTCATTTTGAAGGGAGTAGGTGAAACTCTTCTGAATTATTAAGGGCAGAGTGATCAAACACAGTTTTTCTAAGGAACTCCTATCACTTTTGTTCTACTTTCAGAGTCTCATTTTATTTCATCATGAATACTTCGGATTTATAAAGTGCCTACACCACTGTAGTATGTGAAACCATGAAAATAGCAATTGGATTAACACTGTGAAAGAGCCAGGCAAATCAAAGAGTGTAAGTTACATGATTCTGACATGCAAAATTGAGAGAATGTCTCTCAAGGAATAACATTATTTAACCACTGAATTGTTTATGTGATTTCTCTTTATTTCTGAATTTCACCAGTGTGTCCTGGGGGTGTTTGAAGCCACAGAGCATTAGATAAAGAAAGACATCAGGTGACTTTAGTCTTGCTATAGACACCGTCCTGATCTGCTAGGTAGTGGGAGTTCTCTGTGTCTTCTGCTTCCCCATCTCCATTTTCTTCAGCTCTGTGGCACAAGTCCTCTCAGTCCTCCCCTTTGGTAACTCACTTTTTGGTACCCCAGTCAACACAATTTCCTCAGCCACATCTCTGCCCACCAAAAAGAGTAAGGCACAGTCAAAACACTGATGGCCTAATTCCTCTCTGTGGGATGGATGGAAGAGGAGGAGGAGGAGGTTCAGTGGGTGGTGAGGGGAACAGAAAACAACTCTGGTTTTGTGCTTCAGTTTTAGCCAGGGTGTATGTGAGATACTGGATCTGAACCTCACTGAATTATTGATATGGGTCGGAAGCAACTCACTGTGAAATGTGTGTGTGAGTGTGTAAGGACTGGGCCTAGACCTGCAGGTACATGGTAAGGCTGCTTTATCACATAAGGCCTGCTGAGAGCACATGGCCTGCAGCGAACAGAGCTGGGTCCCTGAGAGCACACGGCAGAGCCCGAAGGCCTGCACCCAGCATGGCTGTGCCCATGCAGGGCACATGGTATCACTGAGGGCCGTGTGGCTGAGATGTCAGTCAAGGAAGGTCAGGCTGGTAGCCCACCCAAACCATGCCCCTGGAGCCTGTGAATGGCCACAGCACACCTCACTCTGGCCTGGAAGGCACTGAGTGATTTGTGACCGGATATCTTGCCTGTGAGGGAAAACCAAACTGTATAAATACATGAGACTCCATGTAAACTTTCTCTCTTCCTCTCCTTTGTCCCAGCTTATACCATGTGAATCATCAAATATTGTCAGTAACTAATTTTTCATTCCTCTTTCTCTTTCTTCTTGCTTTCTTTCCTCTTTTCATCTGTTTTCTTCTTTTATTCTTTTCTTTCTCTTGTGGGTAACAAAATACCAATGAATTGTGTTTTACTAAAGCTGGTATATTGATTGTTTGTCATGGGTTTTTTTTCTGTGGAATGGGTCTTTCTGCTGAATGTTTTAGTGAAATATTTTTCTTGGTTGTATTTTACTCCTGTAAAACCTTTTGCCAAAATATCTTATTTCTCACCAAATTAAAAGAATTTCTCTTTGAGAAAAATGTGTAGTTTATCTCTGGATGCGAATTTGAGGTTATAACAAACCAAAAGGCCTCTAAAAGGTCTTAAATAAAATGTAACCGCTCTGGGCAGCTTATGGCTTAAAATCCGGAGTGTAACAGTGTAGAAGTCCTACCAACTAGGGACTAGTGTTGCAGAAAAATAAAAGATTTGCATGCTCAGTCACAGCTTCACTAAGCCCTCACCATTCAGAGAAGTACTGATATAATATCATGATATTCGATAACATTGTACTTTTCGATATCAGCATCTTGAAAGATTCAAATGATAACATTCAGAACTGCTAACAATAAAAATGCTTATGAATCCTCTAGTTCTTCATTTGGCCTTGAAAACAAACTGTGTGGGAACATTTGTGGCATTGATTCCCAAAACAAAGTCATCTAAGGTACTGGCTACAGTATTTCACCTTGCTCATTGTAGAAATGGGTACTCAGTGACCACCAAACAGCAGCTTCTTCAATGAAGCTACAAGTTAGCACAAAATTTTATTTTTAATTTATTCAGTTCCATGAATAAAATACAAAGGAAAAGGAGGAATGTATTGTGAACTAAAGTGAAATTAAGGAATGAAATCTATCTTGACCTCTCTGACATTAAGTTTTTCTCAAGCAAACTTTACAATAGCTCTTAACTTCATTTGATTAAAAAACTGAGTCAGTGGGAGTAACTGCATAAAAATTGTAAAGCAAAGTTGAACCTTAAGTGCAAGGATGCATTTTTAACAAATGTACAACAAATGTAAGATAAATATTGAAATTATTTTGACATAACAATTCCATGTTAAATAGTTGTTGTTACAGAATCAGGAAACATGAGAGAAAAAAAGCCAAAAATTAATTTCAACACGCCTAATGAAGCAAAGAAGCTTAGAAGAAATCTCCCCCAATTCACTCACAAAGAACAAAGAAAACAACTGTTCTTTCCAGGTATGTCAGCTGTGTTTGTACACTTCTTAATTATCTTGTTTTACAAATCCAAAGATTAACAGTTGCTTTTTTTCTGCAGTTCTGACAGACTTCATTATATTTGGTAAAATCCTCCTCTGTGTGTAAAGCCAGAATAATCTCTCTGCATACATTCCTTCCTCACTTTCCTTATATATTTATATATTTTTATGGTTTCCAGTTTGAACTCTGGGAAGAGAATTAATTTGATTAATTATGATTTATTTCAGGTAGTGAGAGGAAATAGGGATATGCTGGAATCTTACAAATATCTTCTGTTTTGCAAAACAAAATTTATTTTCGGTCATTAAATTAAAATTAAATTCAAAATTCTTTGTTTAGGGAAAGTTGTTCCCGGAAGTCTCTTTCCTAAGTTCAATCAGACTCCAATGGCAGAATTTTTATCTGCTATAACTCATTTCATCTTTCTGGATATCCTATGACAGGCATATCCAGTCTTTCCCACTGGAATCGTATTTCCTTGTATACAGTGAGCATTTCATAATGAATGAAAACGTAAGGACTTCTTGAATATAGACATTTCACAATACTTGATCAGGGTCTTCTAAAGACAGCAGGAATAGACATCATCATGTTAAAAATGTCTTTTGCTCCTTTCTGGAGAAAAAGATGGGAAAATTTCAGTTGAGTTCACTGTTGGCAATCAAAGCTGGGAAATGCAGGTCATTATTCTTAATTTAATTTCTACTAGAATACTAAAGTACAAAGAAGGTTCATTCTGTCTGAAATCTTCACATTTAGAAGGCAACTTCTACGTATATCACATTTTTTATTTCTTCAAGCCTTAGTTAATGAATTACTAGTTTCATCAGTATGATAAAAACACTTTTAAGCATAGACCAAACCACATTTCTTCCTGTGACTTTCCATAAGAGCCTCTGTGTCTTTGGCAAGTATGTGAGAAGAAATTATAGGATGGTGATATGGTTTGAAGCTGGCTCCCTGCCAAGTCTCCAAACCCTACCACAAGAGCTCCCCCCCCAAAATACCTCAGGGAGAAGAGGGAGAAAAACAACCAACAAAAACCCGAAACGAGAGAGAGACAGCTAAAGTGATATATATATATATATTTACACTTATATTACAATTATATACAATTAAAATATATACAATTTCACAGGGGAAAGGGAAGGGGAAGGGAAAGGGAACAAAACCAAAATAAAATATATATATATATATCCCAATCAGTAGCCCGAGATCTAGTAACTAAAGAGTTAGCAAAGAAATATCCCACCACTCTCCTTGGGACAACCAAGAGTCGCTCTGGGACGATCACCGGCAACCTCTGCCTCCCAAGGTTGACAAGGCCTTACCAGGCCTCACTCCCCAACACGGCAGACTCAACAGCAGGGAACCTGCACCTCCAAGCCGCCGCAAGGAAAGAGAGCGAAGGCCTCTCCTCCTTTCTTCTTATAGTCTGGCTTACGTAAAAATCGTAGGGAATACTGGGTAGATCTGGACCCTTCCTTGGTTACAAACTGGTCACCAAGGAAGGCCTAGCCCAAACCACCACAGATGGGAAAAGTTGGATTCATTTCCTTGTTTGTATGCCTTTTGTTGTAGGAGTTTAGACTGTTGGTTTTATAATTAATACATGATTGCTTGTTAACTATATGCCAAGGTTGCCTAGAGCTTGAGATAAGAGCTTTTGAATATTATGTACAAATGAAAAGCAAACAAACTAATCAAATTAAATAAAACCAAGGAAATAAGGCCCTTGCAGAGGGCTGGAAGCAAAACAAGCCTGATTTCCTCCAAAACTAGCTTCTAGATTATGTGGAAGTTAATTTTTCCTTCTTTTAAATATGAAACCTGAGGGTTACTAATATGCAAATCAAATGTATTTTAACCTGGGGATATTTTCAAGATTTCTATAAGGGAGATTACCTCAGAATATCTGAATGGATTTAATTTATTTCTCTGTTTAGTACTGATGCACCACATTGCTCTAATCTGCTGTAGTAGCAAGGCAGCGTGCAGGCAGAGCACTGGTACAGCTCTTAACAACACCCCAGGAGATTTTCCTATTTTCTCATGTCTGCTGGGAAATGCTGACTCATTCAGAGCAAGCTACTTCTCTGGCTATCTCAGATTTCCCTAGCTGTAAGATAGGACTGATACTATCAGAGGTGGCAGATCAGTTTAAGAAAAATACTACATTTACCAGAAATCTGCGCATTTAGAGGACTCAAACTGCTCACAAGCCATGGTAGAAATCAGCTGAGTCAGCAAAAAAATCATTCTAAGAATTAAAATTAGGTATTATAAAAAAACCCTAACCCCTCCACAGTCTAAAACAAAGAAGGCACAGTGTGCCTATATTTACTATGAAATTGCAGTTTTCAGTTTGACACAAAATTTAACTGTGTATTGTGCTTGGTTTTGGTCTTCGGGGTCACTCCTCATCCCTTCATTTTTGGTTCAACAATGAAACAAAAACATCTGTTACTTTTTAGGATGGGAGTAGATCAAAGCATGCAGGGCTCTGAGGACTCCTAGGATGCTTCGTTTTCAACTCTGTTTCCAGGCCTATCATAAAGGGCACAACGACATGCATATTTCACAAAGTGCTCCTTCTTTAAAAAAAATAACATGTAGACTCCATAATCAAAAATGTGAAACTTTTTTTAATGGATCAGTGAAAGCTCTATATTTAATTTTGCAGAATAATTCTATTTTCAATATGATATTTTACCCTTCTGAAATATGTTACAGTTGATATATTAGAGTATTTGAACAAACCTTCTGAAATTCAGAGAAAAAAAAAGAGAGATCTCTTAACAATTATAAACTCTTCCAGAGACAATGGAACACCTCTCCATATTTTCTTCAAAATATATGAAACTTCAAGGCTTGCTAAATTAGCAGCTTAAGAAGAGACACTACTCAACAATTAAACTTTCTGTTTTGCAGAAAAGAGATGGATAATGTATTTATCTGTGACTAAATTAATCAAATAATTAGCAGAGTTAAAAAGCAATATTTTTTTGTTAATTAAATTTCTGATAGTTTGTAATAGGGGAAACAGATTTTCATGGTAATGTTTCTTTTTGTATGGATAACTAGACAACAGCAAAAGTGCCAATGTGTATAAATACATCAACATTACAATAGAAATACTTTAATTTAAAACTGTTTCAGATTCAATGAAGATCTGGTTTAACTCTGCACTGTTTGTTTCAAGTCTCAGACAATATTTGAATCTTCCCTCTCAATTAAATGGCAGTAATAACTTCATATGACTTCAGTTGATGGATAATAATAGTAAATGAATGGAACCCAGACATAGGGCGTGCATTTATAACATGAACATCAATTTGTATTTACTGTAAATATGGAGGTATTTGCACTTAATGTTTACAGCGGTCTGATGCTGATCAAACAAATCTTAGAATAAATTTTGACTATATTGATTAATCACTGAAAGTTAATATATTTTATCAAGATTGTAAAGGCATTTGTTCTTTACTGTGTTTGTCCCAAGATTTTCTTAATAGTCAGACTTAGCCCCCAGTTCTCAGGCACCAAAATTTTCATCAGCCTTACCCAGACTCAGTTCCTCCTCAAAAGAGACAGTTGTTAATACTTAGACTGAGATGAGTAATACGAAAGACTACATAACTTTACTGTTGGATTTAAGGTTGGTTTAAGATTAGAAGCTGGGGTAAGTTCACAATGTCTCAAAAGTACATGAAAATTTTTTTCTTGTTGTCTGTCGCTTAGTATTGTGCTCCCTAAGAGACTATTGGTAGAGTTTGGAAGAAAGCCCAGACAATAAGGTAGATGGATTCATCTAACTTTTGAGGTGGGCATGCTAAAGTTATTCTTAAGAGCCAAAATGGAAATAGGCATATTTTGGCAGACTGATTTTAAAGGTCGTTTGAAAATTTTATCAGTGGTGCATAAGGCTTTACTGACTCTGTTCAGCCAGATTTTTATTAAATACAGGAGTCTGTGGTGATTGGCTCAGAATGGGATATCCTTTATACTATCAAGGGAATTCCCGTTAGTCTGAGAAATGAGTACAGGATTCTGCTGAGAGGTCAGGACTTGGATATTGTTGCTTATCTTATGTATTATGGTTCCTCTCAATATGTGACCACAATTGTAGGTTAACTGGACTAGCTAAAGTGGTTTTTCTAAAATTGTTCTCTGCTCTCTTAGAAAAATTATTTCATAATCTTCTTCTGTGTTTTTCCACCTGTATGGAAAAAACCTGTCCTTGCCCACCTGATGATCCATGCTGCAGTTCTTGCATCACAGAGGATGTAACTCATTTCTGTTTCAGTCTGAAACTGACAGTGGTTATACAGCGCACTCAGTATAGTTACAATAAATATGTTTTACACTTGCAATGTTGTCTTTATAGATGTCCTACAACACTGTTTTTCTTTGTTATCTGATACTGGAATTAAGAGTCCATAAATTTACATTATATTAATTTGTCATTGTAGTTAGAAAACTGATAGTCTAGCTATTTGAAGTGAGATCATTCTTTAAAAAATTCACAAAATATGTTTTTATTGATTTAGCATGCTTCTTTGATGGAGTTCACTTCCACCCTTCAAAAACCTACTGTGTAATGTTATCAATTGATTTGTGATAATTGCTTGTAGATACTACTACCTTGTAAATATTAAGAAATTCAAGAAATGAAGTTAAGTCCTGAAGAAAAGTAGAAAACAGCTTCTGTTGTCACATAGAAAAATATTCTTATGATTCCAACTACACTGATAATTTTTAATAGCATGGAAAGAAGCATACACTAAATCATGCAAGGAGAAAATCAAAGGAACAGAAGTCTGTGATCAATCACAATTCTCCAAGGAAGTTAATAGATATTTATAAGAGCATTTTATTTTTTGTAAGAAATACTTCCTGTGCTGGATAAAGTAAATAACTGAACATGTTCAAAGAATTTTTAAATTAAGCTGTAAGATAAAAAGCAGTTTAACAGTTCAAAGATTCCTAATGAGTAATACATACTTCTAGAACAATAACAGCTACAAACTTACCAAAAGCTATTATCAAAAGATATGGCAAATCTACTGCTGACAAAGTGCAGATACTATATAACAATCGTGCTAGTGTAGGAGTTTCATCTGCATAAAATTGAACAGGATTTCAGGATTTAATTCATGTAGTGTTATTTCTTCCATAACTCATTTTAATCCCTGCAAATGCTACTGTACTGAAACTAATAAATAAGTAGTTACAAAGAAAAAAAAAGGCAATATGACAACACATTTCAAGTTGTTAATCAGTGAATAGTCCTTCTTACTTTGGCTTCTAGTTTCCTGTTAATATTAGTATTTGTCAGATACAAGGGTCCATACTCGTCTAAGAATATCATATTATGTCTGGGTTTAATAGCACAATAACCCTTGAAAATCTACCTCAAAAAAACTCTCAACCAACCTACCAAAAACCCTCCAAAACACAAGAGAAGAGAAAACATTTGGAATACATTTTTCAACCGTTGGTCTTAAAATTAAATTCATAAAACTATAACTAAATCTCAACTATTTCATCAATTTGGAAGACAATGTTTTACTTTTGGACAGAAGACATTGGTTTACTAAAAGTGAAGGTATTGATGACAAATTTTATTCTGCAACAGTTTAGAAACATGCGTTAAAAAATATAAAAGAGCCCAAAAACTTTATTCCAGCATTTTTAAAGTAGAATTTTACTTTTACTAATAATATGAAAAATTGGAAAGTTAAAAGAAAAAAAAAGAGTTTCTTTAATGCAATAAAAAAAGTAGCCACACTGAAAAAAATGATCACCTTGAACCATACTTCAAATGCTTCATATTTTTCATATTTTTTGTTCGTTTTTTTACTGAGACTTAGCACATCATCTAAAAGAATGACATTTTATTTCGCTTTTCCAGACATTGAAAACCCAAAAAGCAGTTCTGCAGTGCTTGCATTAGGCTCTGTTGAACACAAGTGGAGTATTTGCTAAAGGGAACAAAGCCTATAATTCCCACTGACCTAAAGTTGGAAAGTTATGAAAATTGAATATCAGCCAAGAGGTATTTCTTAAAAACTGTAGTTCTGGGGAACAATATTGTCAGCTCATATTCTGAGGAATCTGTCAAATGCTATAGGAGGAGATAAATAACATGCTGGGAAAAGATTTCCTGAACACACAAGTGGCCTGAGAACTTCTGTATCATAATAAAGAAGGATGTGTTCAGTTTTAAGAAGAGCATGAAAATTTTGTGTTTATGTAATATATCAAGAATCTTTGGAATTCTGGAACATATTCTTTTCTTTCACAGCAATATTTAAATTTCCAGTCTGTCATAATGGTCTACACAGCTGCCACACATTCAGGAATAAATAAGATGAAACAAAACAGATAAAAAATGGGGCGTGGTTTTTTGTTTGGTTTTGGGGTGTATTTTTGGTTTTGTTTTTTCTTTTGTTTTGTTTGGTTTTGTTTGTTTTTATTGGGAGGTGTTTGGTTTTGTTTGGGAGAGGTTTGTTTGGTTGGTTATTTTTGTTGTTTTTCCTTTTTCATGATGTTCTTTGAATTTGGGATAAGGATGGAATATTGCATTTCTTACATCACTTATAACTAGATAGAGTCCTATATGGGAATTCTATATATGATTTCCCCAAAACTGTAAAATGTTGGACTGAAATTGGAACCTTGCAGCTGTACTCCCACTACTAATATGTGTCCAATTAGACTGTTACATGCTGCCTATCATGTGACACAGTCTTAAAACAACTTCAATATTTTATTCAAATGCGTAGGCAAATTGTCATCCACTTCTGTTTTCCTCCTCTGCTCTGGTGGGACTGAACCTCTTTGGGCTTGTTGCTATTCTGGGAAGCCTGTCTGAGGGCATATGCTTTTCCTACTGCTCTGTGCTGCTGCAGTTCACAATTCTGCAGCTCAGAGCTGTTCCAGTGTCTGTTGAGCATTTCTATACTGTGTATTTCTAAGTCTGTCTTTGCTACTGAAGCACGTATGGCATGCTGTGGTATGTAAGAAAAGGCAGCTAATCACAATAAGGAGTGAAATGTTGCAGGTTTGTTTTTTTTTTTTTTCTCCAAGAAGAGGTTAAAGACTAGAGGAAATATTTTTGTTGTTGTTGTTGTTTTATTTATATTCTGATTTGCCTGTGGCTACTCAAAGCAAACAAAACACCTAATTTTTTGCAACTTGATTTTTCAACTCATATGTGCCTGAATGACATTGTAAATTTCCAAATGAAGAAAAAATACAGTTTTTCATTCCTTCTTATTTGTATAATTTTTTAAATGTCTATAATGATATGCTTGTTTAAAAATATATTTTTACCGTCTTTCATTTCAGCTTCAGAGCTTCTACACATATCTTTACTATGACCAAACTGTCACTGGAGACTCTTTATTGGCTGTTTTACTGAAATTAAAACTACCAGTTACAGAAAGCTTTTTGTAATTGTGTAACTGACTCAGAGTTAAGAGCCTTTTGATGTACAGTGCTTTTCCACCCCTCCGTTTAGGAGTCAATGCAAAGCCTTTTTATTTTTGTCATGAAACGTATGATGTAGCAGCAACAGGTCTGGTGTATTTGGCACTATTTCATTAGTCAAATCAAAGTCTTCAGCCATTTTTCTTAACCAGAGTGGTAGCCAAGGTAGCAAAGTTTTTTTACACACATAGCTTCTGGCTGGATAATGTTGGGCAGCAGAATCAGAACAGCTACAATATAATTTACTCTTAAAATTTCTGAACAACAACACGAGCAATTTTAAACAACAATCAATAAATTAAAAGGTAATTGAGGTGACATCTTTAAAATGTCTTCCCGGATGACAGTTTCATCTTGTAGAATCATTTGCTGTTTCAAACCTTGATTTTTTTATATGCAGGAATATAGAGAGGATTTTTTCAAACTTTTCAAAATATCTGAGTTTTTATATGTGGAAAATATATGTAAGCCTGCTTTTTCTGAAGGGTGCTTTCCAGGCTCTCATAGATCTCAATCCATAAATTGCTTTGTATAAGATTCGAAAGTCTCTTTCACACACAGAATATTTCACTGAAATTTTGTCAAAGTGATATATTAACAATGTAGCAGAGGAGTACTTTTATCCCAGAATTCTTATTTGGAGTAAAAAAAAAAAAATTAAAAAAATCAGACAGCTAGTCATAAAACATTTTAGAATTATTTACCCTTCAGGTGCGAGGATCCTTTGGTGTTGTTGTGGATGAGTGTTCTTATTGATACTTTAGAGAAGATGCTAATGAAAGATGTATTACAGTTCATCTTTGGGAAATAGAAAAAGATGAACAGCTTGGTCCATGTTACATACAGAGTAATGTATTTTATATTTTATCCCTGAAAGCTCAGATTTTAAGCCTCTATTATCTTTTGAAACAATATTTGAATTTTCTAAAAAAATAAAATAACAAGGTATAATAATATCAGTTCAAACTCTAGAAGATCTCATTGATTGCAACACTGAAAACTGTGATTTGCTTGGATACTAGTTTATTATGTTAAGTGAGAAATGCAGCATAGTTCCAGACTATAATAAATGTCTTTCTACTCTAAAAGGGTGAGTTTCCTGATGTTGAAACTCATCAGCTACAAAATTGGGTGGGAAGATTGTTAATGATAACGGAGAAAGTGAGCACATTTTATTAGACACCAACCATTCCTCATAAAACATAGAAATCTGCTTTCACAGAAGATGGATCTTTCATTTTAAAGCTCTCTCTGTTAAGGCAAAGTGGTCATTAAAAACTTAACAAAAATAACAAATGAGAAGATACCTGGAAATATAAGTTAAAAGCATTCGTGAAAACCAATCTATGGTCAGAATCTATTTCCTTTACTAAGGGCATTGATACAGACATGAGAAATTCTAATAATCTTATAGCTATTAGCACGATTACTGCCAATAGTTTACAATGAATCAGAGCTGTCTTAATAGTCAAAGTAAACTCTCAATAGGAAAGAAGAGCATATACAGGAGTAACCAAGAGATTAATGGAGAAGCAACTGCTAAATATTTATAACATAAAAGTTAAGGATTACCAGAAATGAAAACTAGCGAAATACCTGTCAGTGAGTCTGATGAGCTCTCTCAAACCATGAGCACTATTTATCATCAAGTAGCTAGCTAGAAAGTTGTCTAAGGCCCAATGAAACAACTAAAAAACCCTGTACCACTACTTGAAGAAAAATACAGATCTGGAAGATGTAATTAACTTTATGATGGTCACCAACAACTAAACAATGCAAAAAGTGAAACAGCAAGCAGTAAGTGCAGAATTAAAGGAACATAACTAAATTGTCTATAAATAGTGTCTTTTTATGGGCAACAGATGAGTAACAAACCCAATACATTTTTAAAATGAAATTATTAGTTTTGTTCATAAGTGCATTTAATGGAAGTTTGTATACTTTCATTGAAAATAGAAACACTATTAAAAATAAAATATGTTGCCTAAATTAAGTTAGAAACCACCATATAGATAAAAAATGTTTAGAAATAGGAAAATTATTTTATAGAGGTGAAGCATGACACATAGTTCTAGCATTGGACTGAATTACATTATATTATATTATATTACATTATATTATATTATATTAATGACTTGTGGAAAAATACAACATTACTGCTTACAATATTTTCAGGTTGTATTTAAATGTGGTGTTTGTGGCCATAAATAATTTTGAGAATTTGTAATTTATACTGAATAACCAGAATTGAGCCTCTTGTCTATTCTTCACACCAGCTAAGGACAGTTCCATGGGCAGAAGACTTACCGTAGTCCTGGAAGATGCCTTTGTTATTGAAGCTTATGCATAACACACAGGGTGTTTGTCTATTGCCAATGCAGGTAGCCATGCTTATGGTCCATTTTCTCATTATATTACTATAGAGTTAAAATTAAAATATGCTGCTATAACCGGATTTGAAAGCTATGAGTGATGCAGACCCTGTACAGAGCAGTGATCTAACTCGAGTGAAAAATATACACTGTGAGCTCTAAGTAAGGCAGTGCATAGTTTGCCAAACATCCCAAATAACATAACAGTAACCAAATTGTGACTCAGGCAATCGCAGCTTGATGTTTATTTTTCAGAAAGAAAGGCAGTCCAGAAGCTTTTGCCTCCATGTGAGTTTAATTGTGACAGCTACAGCCTGTGATACGAGAATTATTCTCTGCATTTACAGGCTCTGGTATGAAAGAGAAGCATCCTAATAGCATCAGTATTTAACACCTAAAGAAGCAGACTATGAATTATGATATGCCCAATAGTGAATTCCCATTTATCTGACAGAGTGATTTGAGAGGAGATAACATCATGTGCTACAATGAAAAAAAAAAAGACATTTGTTACAGTGAACGTCAGGACGTGCAGCTTGCAGTCCCTGAATCTCTTTTGAGCTACGAAATAAAAGAGATTTTAGCATACACAACAACTGGTGCAGTTCCTATGTTCAGTCTAGGCCTGTCTGCTATCTATTTTAGCTACCTAATTTTTAAGTATTAGAAATCAAAACATCTGATGTATCATACCTTCTTTTGAGAGTCAGGAATTCAAGCCCTATACCTCTTTTTCGTTCATATTAGTTTTGATTGTTTGATAAACCAGTTCATTTCCCCAGCTCTTCTTGTTTGCTTATCAAGCCTCTCTTACCATGATATTGAAAAAATATGTTTCTGCACAAAGCTTATGAATATGTTCCAGTTGTTCAAAAGCAGTATATATGTTAAAATTTCAGAGGCTTAAAGGAGATGAGATTTTATATTTTTATTTCATTTTAATTTGTTTCTATGAGTCTGAGTAATGCTAAATTTATCTATCAGCTACTAGTTATCAGTTTTCAGCTCCTTGGAAGGCTATAATGCATCTGAAGTACAGTTCTTAATGTGTTTATGTAGAATTGTCTTAGAATTTATGCCCTATAAACAGGCATAACCATTTCAATTTAACAATTGCTTTAATCAGTATTTCAGAATGACAACTTGGAATTATCCTATTAACTTTGTTATTGCAGCATTTATAGCCTTTGCAATAGATATCCGTTTGGATGCTATCACTGTATAACTTGTCTTGAAGAAAAGAGTAAAAGGAGATAGATGCACAACTTCAGTTTGTGGTGTAAGAATGTCCTTTATATATATCTCAAAATGTCAATATTTTTAGGTCATTGCTAACAATGCTGCTAGTTGAGAAATACTGTATGATCTACTTGTGTTTCTTGGACATGTTACTATACCACCATTAAACATAGAAAGGTGACACTTTTTATAGTATCACAATTTTAAATCTTTTTTTCCAGCTAAATAAAACTGTTATATAAGTCCAGAAGAAGAACCAGAAATACATTTTCCCATTATGTCCTCCTGACGACCTCTATACAGCTATCTCACAAGCCTCTCTTGGATATAAAAGCACAGTGTCACAAGAAAACCAGAATACATTGGACTTGTGATACACCTTATCAAAACATAAGATAACAATGTAAAGAGATGACAACTTCTAGACAGATCCTTTAAGTAAATGCATTTCATAGCATCTTTAAGTATTGTTATTTGGTGGCTTGTGCCTGAGAAAATGAATGGTACTGTAGTTTAGGGATCTGTACACATGGCTTCACTTTAAAAATGCAGCCTAGGAAATCCATTTTCAGCTAAAGTGGAAGCTAGTTGAACTGCTGCAGACAATTTCTAAGACTTGGATCCTTTTCCTCTATTACCTATCTCACTGGTCTTTCCCTTTCATGTGATATATTCAATAAGCATTTTTAAATCAATTTGGGGTTTCTTAAAAAATAGTATTTTTATAGCAAGTGTCTTTAAGTCCACTCACACACTAAATAAAAGATAATAAAGAACTGCCAGGGGCAATGAAGACCAAACTATTTCCAACACAGAAAGAAAAAAAAGTATGTTCCCTAGTCAGAGTGGTCTTACCCCTCTGTTATTCTACTTTCAATACTGCAATATATAACCTGTTAACTTAACTGTGGTTTTTTTCAGTGCCATCATGCATGTAGACCTCACCTTGCATAACTTGTTTGCCTATTCTCCTTTAATCTGGTCCCTTCGTTTAAGTCCATGATTATTCTATGTAGCCACATCATTGACCATTTATCCATATTTTTGCTATTTCTGCCCTCCTTTTGCCAGGATGTCATCAATTTCCCACCTTTCAATCCCACTCTCATGTAGACTCTGTACCTCACAACTCTTCCCCATTATCCTGCCTGCTTCCATTCTGCCTCCCAAGTTCTTTCCCCTCTGTCTTTTACCAGATGTCAGCTGCTCCTTCAGTGTTCAGAGCAAATGTGCAGTGAAAGAATTGGAAGTTTCTGCTTTCTGATGATTGGGCTGGTATGAATTTGTGCAGGATTTGTAGAGGAAAATGTAGGAGACCAAAATATGGTAGAATAGTCTCACTTGAACAAGATTCTTCAAAAGAGTTAGCTTCAGGATTTTAAAATTTACTAACAGATATATTTTTTATGCCATATGGAAGTGAATTCATTGAATTAAGGTGTGTTTTTCTGGAGAAAGGAAATAGCAAAATGTTGAGACGATTATCTTGGTTGATCATCAGGATGCAATAGTTATGCAAATAAAAGTACAAGGGTACATAAAGAAAATAACCGTAGGAATATGTCACTGGAATTGGTGCAGCACTCATGGAAAATTCCTGACTTCATAAATCATGTTGGAGAATTAACCCTATTATTATTAAAACATGACAACAGGTAAATTGTGTTCTTTTTACACTGTAAATCTAGATGAATCATTCCAATTTTAGGGTTGTTGCTCAACTATTTTGTAAATGGAAGTAGAGCCTTCTCCTTTCTTACAAAATTAAGATGCAAATAAGCTGAGAGAAAGTAAATACGTTTTCTAGAAGAACAATCGTGTTATGCCAACATATATTATACCAACCTGTGTTATATTTGGATTCAAATCCCAGAAGATGAGCACTCTTATTTGACAGGAAACTTGTCCACTTCAGATTTTTTTAGCAGATTGTATAAAAAAATTTTCTAGTCAGGTCATTAAAGTTTTAATAAACAAATTATCAAATAGTTAATTTATGTAATTATCCTCTCCGTAAGAGAGAAAGTCTTGGTAAAACTCTGTCTCTTAATTGGATTACTAAACTGAAAATTGCGTCAAGAATAGGCAAACAATTTTTGAACTTTAAACAACATGAAGAAAAGGGAGGTCTTTTCAGGTAATATATTCAAGAATTAAGAACACAAATCACATTATCAGACTAAGGCATTCACTGGCTGAAGACTGAATCTGAGAGATTGATGTCTAAAATTTGGCCTGTTGAATTGTATTTGTATCTCTCAAAAGAGGGACTGCAAAATCTGTAGTGACAACTACAGTTTTAGATAGATTATCTGCCTCGTTTTGCTTAAAATAAGTAATTACCTGCGTGAACAACATGGAGAATCTCTAGTCTTTCTGCATCAAGTAAGAGCAGTTGTCATCGTTAAAACTCTGACAATTTGAGAATAAAAACAAGAGGACAGTTATAATATTTGTGCTTGTTTGCAACAGATACAACTTAGTTATTAACAACAATACATCTCAGGGTATAAGTAAAGAATATGGCACATACAATTAGGGTGCCAATATGCTGGCCCATGTCCTGACCCAAAATTTGCTTAAAAAAATCTCACTAAAAAGAAAAGGGGAATGATTAATGTATTATCAGCTCTGCATATGCTGTGCAGATAAGATTTTGGAAATATCTCGATTACTGACATTACAGAGAGGCTGCTCTTAAATTTGATTCTTGTTTTCCATTTTAATGTAATGAAAATGTGAGAGATGTCTTCTGAATTTTGAATCCATAGAGTTCATTTTCTACATCCATCTAAAATAAAATCTTGATAGTACCCACAACAAATCCCCTGATTACAGACAGTATCTCAAAAACTCTATTTTAGAGGAAGTTTAAATAAATAATAATGTTCGAAGGCTTCCAGTTAGACTTCTTTCTAGTTCTTGCTCTGACCTATATGATGTAAACTAATAATTCAGAACAGTGCAGAATGACTAAATGACTGAAACACCTAGAGATTGACCACTTCCACCTTTAATTTGTATGGTCCAATCCCCAGGTAGACACTTAAGCAGATATCTCCTATATAGTCTAGAAAAAGACATATGAGCTTCTGTGACCATCTGGGAAACTCCTTCATTGAACTACTTAATTATGTCTAACCAAGATGAAGCACTGAATACAGGTAATGTCTTAATTATTTTCTTTTTCATAATGAGCAGAAAAAAAACCACTTTTTTTTTTTTTGATAAATGTGTTGGGAGACTTCTGAATGCAGTTACTATATCAAGATCTTAAAACAGTGTAGGCACTACTGCATTTTGTACTCCTGTTTGCCATAGGTGGGAGCAGCAGATAAATGGTAAAGCATTAATATAAATAAAAATAAAAGGTGGCTCCTAGTTAGTGGGACATTTATTTCTTTGAGATATACTTTAGGTGTAGCTGATAAGCCCATACCTCTCCACTGCTGAACTAGTTTGCCAGAGGCCTTTTGTGGCCAGTGGAGATGGAGTTATTCACCTATTTATTTCAGAAATCTCTTTTAACATCAAGTGAACTGCACCCTAGGAGTAGTTGGCTGTAAAAAAAGAAATGGATGAGCAGGTGAATAAATGAGGGTTAGTGAATATTACAGAATGAACAGATGAATTACTCAGTTAAGGTTGTTTACAACCACAAATTTTAGGGTTTTATGACCATAAATCCTATTTTGGATATAATACTGAAAGACTTCAGGTAGATGGTTTTTGGGTTTTTAATTGTGAAAAGGAAGCTACAGAACAGTATCTTCATCATGTTTGAAACACACTGAAATATGACTGATGGTTACCAAATATGATGACACCAAATGATTTTGGTTTTAGAGTGCTTTCTTTTGAATCAGAATGAAACTTTAGATTCTAATCCATTTACTGAGATCATTTATCAGATTAACAGTAGTGTACCCAGATAATTAAGGGAAAAATATTACTCTTATATTTTTATAGTCTTTTTGGTTTCATTTCTCTTACTGTGTTCAATTATCTGCTACTAGCATACTCCTTTTTCTTTTTTTTTTTTTTCAGTTTGATGCCTGGAAATTCTATGTGCAGGATAAGGTCCACCTCTGTTCTCACTTCCATCCTGACCATCCTACAATCTTTAAAATAACATATTTTGTGAAAAATTGGAGATGAATTCATACACTTTTAGAGAGATGAAAACTTGATTTCAAGTTGCCCATATTCTTTCTTTATGTAAGGATTTCTAAGCATTAATTTATTAAATAAAAGTACATCTCCTCTCTAAATCCATTTTCTTTCCTCCTGACTTATCTCCTTCTCTCACCTTTCTCTTATTCCCCAAAGGAAATCTACTTAAAGCAATTTCAGTAATTTGGGTCAAAGCCAGTTTTGGGATGAAAAAGACTGGAGGTTTTCATAAAAATATTTACTGATTTTTTTTTTTTAACTACTTGAAAATGATAGCATAATTTGACTTCATTTTTATATATAGGTAAAGACTGAAACAATTAAAGACTCCATTCTTAATTTGATGGCATGTAATTGTTACCCCTAATTTTTGACAATAGAATTTAATTAAGGTAGATCACCACATTAAAGTGCCTATACTGATTCTAATACCTAAACTGTAATTTTCAAAGATAGCTTGGATTAACTCTGCTTGGCACTCCTCTGTTCTGTGTGAAAGAAACCATTTCTCTCAAACCTACTGGACATTGCATAAATAAAGCTATTGAATGCCTCAAACCAAAATAAAATTAGTATATCTCCTCTGAAGAGTGGTTAAATAGAAGATAAAGTGTTTTTTTAAATAATCATTAATAGTATATTTATTTTTGTTCTGATGAAATTGCTGAAACGTATGCTATTAGCATGATTTTCAGCAATTGAGCTGGTGTGAATTGTTAGTAAATCAGGCCTGTAATCTTCAAACATACTCCCTAGGCCCTGAATCTAAAACCATCTGGACAGTGTGACAGTGTTCTATTTATTACATACAACTGCTTGGATACTGCCAATGCATAAACAGTAATTAAGCACACAAGCCAACCATGCATGCCAGATTTGCTAGAACTATCCTTTGAGTATCTTACAGTTTCCATGCCAGTGAGCTTAGTGAGGCACTGGCTGGTGATTAAACATTAATGATTTATGCTGCAAGCAGGGTTCATTTACTGCTTACTGAAATATGTTTGACAGTATTTTTAAAGATAATGCTTTCAAAGATATGTTTCCTACTCATTATCTATATGTTTTCAGTAAGAATGTGATATAAAATCTCATAGGATAATTGCTTGTTTGTGTGATTCTCTTGCTGTTCTATATTATGAGTCAAGAAAATAGGTTTTTTCCTCAGTTCGAGGGAGCTTTCTAAAAATAAATTCCGAAGTCCAGTATAGCAGACTCTTAAAGTAATATTGAACTGTGAATTTTAGCATAAGTGTGCATCTTAATATTGAATTGTGCAACTTAATCTTGAACTGCGCATCTATACAGGTGGATTTTTCCACTGGCGTTTTGTTCATCCCAGCTCCAGGTGACTTTTCTAAGATCTGCATTTGGGATCCAACATACTTTTCACAGGGACATAAAGAAATTACATATGTTGGTAGTATTGGTATAGGGGTCATGAGAAAATCTGACACAAATAGGGACAAAATGTTCAACTGAGTGGGAGAAAGTACTCTGTACTGCAAGTGGGAGATAATGAAATGCCATCATTAAAGATCTGTGATTATTTAATGTCAAGGACTATTGTCTAATATATCTATATTATCTATATATATTGTCTATATTTATGTGCGTGGAAAAATTTTGTTCACAGCCATAAGCTTGTGCTCATGATGTTTGTCTGGAAATTATATGTGACTAGAAACTTGTTATTGTAGAGTTTCAGAGTTTATATCAGTAGGTTACTGCTCATGCGTGCCAGTGTCAGATGTTTCCCCCTTCACCACACCTATCTGATTTACTAGTATTTCAAGTTCCACTAGGGAACTAGGAAAGCTAATTACAAATTTGACCACGTAATCATGGCAAGAGAGGTATAACTCACTGGTTTGACAACACATGAGAGTGCTGATCAGGGATGCCTGGGTTTTTGATCTGAACTCTGGAATTGGATAGATCTTGGATCTGAAATAAATCCGGAAGCCTCCAACTGAACTGAAAACCTCTAATTTTGTAGACAATTCTTTAATACATGTTCTGGTAACTTCTGTGGCTATATTAATTAAGGTACTGTTTAGTACCAGTTTCTAAGGCATTAGTCTCATATTTCAGAATTACCAGTATAGAGGAGCAAGTACTATAAAAATACAAAATACAGAGTTTTTTACAGTTTTTACCTTCTAGTAACACCCTACAGTCTGGGTCTGGAGGTGGTGGCTTTCCGTTTGGATTACCTCCAAGTTTGATTATCCATGCAGAAAGATTATAAGGAAAAGTGAACCCCTAAATAAGGCATTATGGAAGTTTTCTACAGTGTGGACAGGTTAAGATAGTCAAGAAACTAAGCCCTGCATAAGAACCGAACCTGTCAAATAATAGGCTTTTTGTCTTAGGCATTTGCAGAGATGCAAACTGTAGAAAGATTCCTGAAACACCTCAGCAACATTTACCTTAGAATTTGGAAAAAAAATGACAATGCTGGTGTCATGCCCCAGATAATTATCTCTGATGAGAGATACAGGTAAATTAACATGGACACATAATCAATTAATGTGTTAATTGCTTCCAGGACAGAAGCAAACATTTTCTTTCAATACTTCACTTTGCCACATGAATACCAGAAAGAATGGTATTCATTTACCACAAAAAATGCTTTCAGGACTATCTAAGGTAAATTTGGGACACCATTTCCCCTGTGTAAGTGTTGTGAAACTCTGAACCCCTACTAGTAATACAGGGCTAAGCTACTGCCCCGGAGTAGGAGGTAAGAGTGACCTTCCCACATACTTAGTAATTTTGTCAATGGCATTACTTTTCCTGTGAGTTTCTGTACTGAAAAATGTCTTCCTTTTACAGAAACCACTGCCACAGGTGAAACCTGAAAAAATTGTTCCACACTTTTCTCTTGTAATTATAATGTTTAATATAATATAGTTATTTGAAGAATAAAAGAATACTCTGTAACCACACAGCAACAGAAGTCCTGACTCTCACATGGTTTTCTACCAGCTTCATTCCAGGACTAGGAGGAACTTACCTTGAGAGGTAGTATATAAAATGCTTGCTGTAGTTGGTGAACCCCAAGTTTTATATGCTGACACCACATCAGAAGGCTATAGCTGAAGAGCTGGTCTGTGGAGCATATATTCCCCCACAAACACATTGGACGGGAATTGTCAGCATATTTTCCCCTGCAGACTTGCAGATAGCCTCTGGCTGGCTACCCATTAGCTGCTAGCCACAGGCATAACCTTGGGTGACTATCTCCATGGTATTTACTTTGCCCTTTATTTTAACTAATTTGAAAAATTGTCCTTCTGCTCATGCTATTTAAAGATACTTCTAAACACTGGCAATTTTTCTTCTGGTTTTTCTATGGTTAATGTCTTTGAGGAAAAAATGCCTGCACAGAGCAAAGAGGTACAGGATCACTAAGCAAATGGAATTCAGTTATGCTGATCCCTATTTAACATGGTTCTCTCCTTTCTGCCTACCTCATCCTCTGCTGGCAGACTGTTCAGTAAATATTTTCTCTGCAGGTCTCTGAGTCATCCTCGTAGTAAGTCATAGCCAGAGACGCAGGGATAATTGGGAAGTGGGTCAGTGAACGAGTCTCTCTGAGGATCAGGGTTAAAAATTGCTCCCAGAGCTCAAGTGTAGTGGTCTTGTACTGTTACCACGTGTTTATACCACTGAGCTACCACCACTGTTGGCCTGGTGCTTCTGTAAGGAAAACCAGTCTCATATCTGAATTCGTAGTTTGGTGAGTCCCTCCCTGCACAGTGTATCCAGCTAACTGATGAACTAATATTCTTAGGCAGACTCTCTAAGTTTTTAACATTGAAGCCTCAATGTTCATATAAATGAGATATCTATAGATTGTCTCTTCTGGAGGTCAGCTGACTCAACATCCTAATGAAAGTGGTAGAATTAGTGACATAACTAATGTGATTGTTGTGTTAGGTGGCTTGAGGCCCTTTCTGGATGCTCTCTGAACAAAGAATCATAGAATTATGGAATCGTTTATGTTGAAAAAGACATTTAAGATCATCGAATCCAACTGTTAACCTAACATTACCAAGTCCACCTCTAAATAGGTCCCTAAGTGCCATATTCATGCACCTTTTACATACCTCCAGGGACTGTGACTCAAACACTTCGCTGGGTAGCCTATTCCAATGCTTGATCAATCACTCTTTCACTGAAGACATTATTCCTAATACCCAATCCAAACCTCCCCTGGTGCAACTTGAGGCTGTTACCTCTTGTCCTATAGCTTGTTATTTGGGAAAAAGAGACTGACCCCCACTTGGCTCCTTTCAGGTAGTTGTAGAGAGCAGTAACGTCCCCCTTTTCTCCAGCCTGAACAACCCCAGCTTCCTCAGCTGCTCCTCATAAGACTTGTGCTCCAGACCGTTCACCAGCTTTGTTGTCCTTCTTTGGACTCAATGTGTGGCCTCACCTGTGCTGAGCACAGTGTGTTGATCCCTGCTCTGGCAGATCACTGCTGACTACATTATTCCTGATACAGGCTAGGATGCCACTGGCCTTCTTGGCCACCTGGGCACACTGCTGATTCATGTTCAGCCAACTACCTATCAGCACCCCCAGGTCCTTTTCCTCCAGGCATCTTTCCGGTCTCTCTTCCTTCAGTGCTGCATGAGCTTGTTGTTACCCAAGTGCATGCCAAGTGTGGAGCAGCCTCACAGTCTATGAGTGACCTGTTCCAGTCAGGACATTTTTTAATTTTATCTAATTGGAATATCCCTTGCTGCAACTTTTGTCCATTGACTGTTGTCCTTTCACTGTGCACCTCTGGAGAAATGAAGTCCTGTCTTCTTTACCCACGAAGTTGAAGAAAGTTGACTCTATCCCTTTTTCCTTTTCCTCTTCATGCTGTACTACCCATTTTCACTTCCTTACAGCCTTTCTTTGTTAAATACACACTGATTTGTTATTAATGAACAAGATATATACCATTTTGACAAGCTAAAGTACTAAGAGCTGCTACCCTGCACAAAAGGTAGCACGGTAGCTGTTTTCTAAGGAAATAGAAATTCTTTTCCCTGTATTCTAAGGAAATATCACTACTTTTTGTTTGGGACACAGTTGTATTAACATTACTGAAGTCTGGTAGGAAACTATGCGGTATCTCTGGCCATTGGGATATATTACTCTCAATGTTTCTTCTCCTATAGTTCTTCAAATGTATGGTCTCCCAAGAATGTCCATATCAGCAGCCATAACTCTTAACCTCACCAAGGTGCAGAGTTTTTCCTCACTGCATCATTGCAGTAGCTTATGCATCTCTTTCAGACACAGCCTTCACAAGAATCTTTCTATGAAGGTCTTTAGCACATCTTTAACAAGAATGGTTCATCATCCTAACGTAAGCTGCTTCCTTTTGATTCAGTATTACCTGAGACTGATATATTCCAACCATTTTATGATACTTTGGTCCAATTCCTCCACCATATTTCTGTGCCACAGCATAAATAATTTCAGATTTAATGTTAAAAATGTGAAAATTGGGCTGATCTGAGCCCAGAACTTCATCACTTTCAATATCTTTCCTGTGTGATCATCAGTAGAAACAATAAAAACTCCTGTAACTAGGATAAGTTCTCCTTTTTTCCTCTTTTTTTTCCACACTTTTTTGTGCTTCAGATATTCAACAATCTTGATTTCTCCAAATTAGAATCACTATAGACCAACATTAAGCAACACAATGCTTGATTAAACCTTGTTTGTCAGTGCAGAATTCAACCTAAAGAAACTTAACCTTTTAGTCAATTTAGCAAAGAGATGAGAAGAAACAAAAAAAAAAAAAGGGGTGTGTGTGTCTTTTTTCATATTATACTAAGCCTACACTGAGTTCCACAGTTAAGATAAAACTAATGGACATATCTCTTTGTTTTGGACTGCATGCTAAAGTACTCTGTTTTCAAAGGCCTTCTGTACTTTCACTTCATATAAAGCAATTATATATAAATAATAACATTAACATGATTTTTGTGGCAATATAAGTGATAAATGCTTCTCCTATAAAGGAACTGTATACTTTATTGCAAAATTTCAGTGAATATTGTGTGTGTGGTTCAGCTTTGAAACACTAGAAGGAGAACTGTCAGGCCAGTTTTTCAAGCTAGAAGCTTTACAAGACCCTTCAGGAAATGTTTACCCAGAGTTAGAATCCCTTAAGAACAGGAAGATTAAAACCTCTAAAGAGTTTTATTTCATAATATTAGGATAGTATTGAATAGGAACTACAAAGCTATGTAAGAAAACCAGGTAATTACTTGTTGAATACCTCAGGAGACAAGTGATGTGGAAAATGGCTGCAACATTCATTACAGCATGCTATTGTTGAAGTCTGAGGAACCAGACCAAAGAGAAGTGGAGAACCAGTAAAACCAAGAGAAGGGCTATTCCTTCTAACAAATTCTCAGGGGCTACATGGGTGACTAATTCCAAGCTGCTTTTGCTGACATCTTCATTTACCCCCAGAGCCTTGTCATTTGGAATCAAGCCTTCTAAGTCAGTTGAATGTTGATAGTTCCTTTAAAACCAAAATATGTTAATTTTCTTTAATCTATTACTAATATAAAAGAGATGGATATCCAGCATACACAAAAAAACTGCAGTGAGGGCTACTCTCTGTCCTCAGGCTTCTTAGTATTAAAAGAGGGATTTAAAGTGTGTATTTCTCATAGCCTATATTTTGGCTTCATGGACCGTAGAACCATTGGTTGATCTAAGACATAGTAGGTTCAAAGCAGGCAGAGTGATCAAAATAATTTGGAATTTGGAATTTTTTTATATTAACTATATTCTCAAAAATACTGTTATTGTAAGCACGATAGTAAAAATCTAAAAAATTTTGGCAAGGATCTGTAGATCAGCAATGATCCTGAGTCTGAGAAGTGCTAAGGACCCAGGAGACTTCTGAATGAGGCATGGAAGATTACTCATAAAAACAAAGAAAGTGAAAGATGGATGTGATGCAATGCAATACAAGCGGTCATTTTAATATACCTTTCTCTTGAAGAGATTGATTGTTGCTTTTTCTGAAGATTGTTGAAGAGATGAAAGCTTTACTTTTATTTGTTCCTTTTCTTTAACTGGTTTTCCTATTTCTTTCAATTTTTTAGGTTCTTTTTATATTTATTTCTGTTAAACTTTGTTTCTCTCTTGCTCATTTCATTATTCTCAATAGTTTCAATTATTTTCTTTATAAAAAGCATTAAATAGAAACCAAGAACTCCTCTATGCCTTTTAATGCAATCTTATTGCCAAATGATAGCATGACAGATTAGATACTGTGTCAGTTTGTAGAAGGCATACTCAGTAAGGACCATATTCTTCCATTCTTTCTCACAGTTAGTGTAACCTTTTGTCATGCAGAATTTCATTCATGTCAGTGGAGATGTTAATGAAATTTTAATTAGTTCCATAAAGATAAAGAAGTTTATATTTTTCTGATTCTATGTTAAAAACACTAAAAAAAATCATTAGACCCAATAAAATCAGCATAAAGGGATGCATCCACACATACACAAAGAAAAAATAGTTGAAACCTCTCTTAAAAATAGACAGCTCCAAAATCTACAAATTCTCTAAGTAAAGATCATCAATTATCTTTACTTGGCAAATGAAAGGCAATAACAGTAAAATGCGTATGAGCACCAACTGTGATGTGAAATTTAAGGCTCTAAAACTTCATTAAAATCAGACTGGTAATGATGTACCATATGCACTGGGCTGCGTTTGCCTGAGGATCTCCAACCTGTGGCTCATTTCTTCTGTTACACCACCTCTTTATAAGAATGACTCAGAGGGCTTTGTTGAAATGCTTAGGGGCTGACAAGCAGGGTAGGTGTTTCAGAAATAATCATTTGCTTCATTATGCCCTGGTGGATTATAGACATTTTCTGTTTATAGGAGAATCTTAAGCTTTCATCTCTAAAGTTAACTGAACACATGAAACAAGGCTGTTAACAAGTATTCTGACAACTTATGCTTTCTGAATAGGTAACTGATTTTTTTTTAATAGCAAGTAAAAAGGATTTTTTTAATAGTCTTTTACAGAAATAACTGATAATGACTTTGGATAGTACATTTCAGAGAGATTATAAAAATATATTAACCAGGTAAGATAGATGGGTAGACATCATAGGTGAAGGGCTGCATATTTCCTTACCAACTCTTGAGCAATTTGGCCCCCATGTGCTTGTTTTATTATTCTTGTACTTTAGTTTCTTATTTGTAGCTCACCTTTATAAATTATTCAGAACCTTTTCCTTTTTCAATGCTTACATATATAGCTCCCATTAATGCTACAGCAAGCTAAGGCTATATGTGGAAAGTAAAATAAGTGCTTTTGGATGAACCTTCAGCTTATTATGATTAAAGATAAAAGAAAGCCCATGCCAAAGCAACATTAAGCTAAATTCTTCATGTTTAGAAAGATGAAAAACTGGTGGTACCTGAAAGGTATTAATTAACCTGAAATCTATTTGATATTTGGTCATACCCTAATCATTAAAAATTAAACTTCTGAACATAGGCAGAAGCACCTCTGAACACTGACACGTAACAAACGTGTCCAAATTCTCACAAGAGACAGTCTGGTGAGGAAGCTTAAACTGTCTTCAGCTTGTCTGACAGTCACAAACACTCAGAAATGGAGACAGATTAAAGCAGTAGAAGTTCCTGGGTTAACTGATTCGTTTGCTTTCAACATAAACAACCTGCTGACCAGGCTATTTATCCAGAGTAGGAAAGCCTGTGTTTATTCTGTTTTCTGAACGAGAAAGCACCTTAACCACTTAAAGTGTGGGAAGAGTGCATGCTACTGGCCTTGTAGTGCAGTAAGGGGGAAAAAGTGTGACCTTAACAACTAACATGCTCACTTAGGTAAGTATAGAATCTTATGGGACATAGGATAATCTATAATATTTTTTCTTTTCCTTTTTCATGTAATAAAATGATTAGTAAATACATTTTATCTTTGCAGAAGTATTTTCTCGTGTTTCAGATGTTTTGAATATTATAAAAAGGATTTAAACATACTTTTCACAAGTTTTTTTCAGGTTGTCTGTAGTACCATTACAACACATACAATCTAAACTTTTACTGAAAAAAATAAATTTCAGATTAATTTTTGAAACTTTGGCGATCACTTGCCATAAAAGGGACATCACAGGTCCATGTACAGTGTAGAATACTAGCTCCATGTACAGTGTAGTGTTACTGGTATCTGACCATGTGCTTTTAACTGACTAACCATTGATGAAAAAAAAAAAATCTCATACTATAGGGTGATAGTAAAGAATCACTGAACTATTATTTTCCAGTTCTGACATTTCAGCCTTCTAGAAAAATATTTACCAGAAAGGAATTAATAAAAGTTAATATCTTTTTTTTTAGTTTAAAATGTTATAATTAAGCCTTTGAACAGCATCATACTTTGTAATAACCTTCTGCATCAAGTCATGGTTTAGAGATAATAATGAAGGCACACATAGCATTTGTTTTATAAAACAGTGCATGCAAGCAATGGTGAAATGCCTTTTGCATTTGACTCTACTGGCTAGTTAAAAGTGAATGAGCTGGTAAAAGAAAAAAAAGCAGCAATGAGTATTTATATTTCAGCTACATTCAGAACACTATTAAAAATTATAAAAATAAACAAATTATCTTAACGAAAATCAAATTTTCATCATAGTCCATGCCTGGTTTGTGATTGCTGCCATGGAGTCTAACATCACCCAGCTGGCTAGAAACCTAGCCAACTAGAAATCTGAATCTCAGACTAAGGAGCCTCTGTTCTCAGTACGGTTAGGTTGGATACCAATAGACTACATTTCTGTATTTGCTGTGTAAGCACAGAATTCCCCCAAATGGAGTTCAGTTAAAACAGAAGAGAAGCTGTTCCTAAAAGCTGAAGTCATATGATGAAGAATAAGATCATACGATTGTTGATACTTTGTAATATAATGAAAATGTAGAAGTGTACTCATGACTGAAGTCTTGAATCTTTGTTTGGAATATCCAAGGCACTGGTTTAAATAGTTGATAAATTAATAACCATCCTAATATAGTTTTAGATTCTTGACTGGAAAATTGTTGAATATGGTAAAGTTCTAGTTTCACTGCCAGTTACCATCTGAGCTCTAGGTGTAGAGAGAAACCACTGCAGGTGTAAATGTACTATGGATTAGTGTTTGCATAGCATAAAGTTAAGTGTTCATGTAGTGGACTTGAGCAAGACCATTATCCTCGCTGCTCCCACTTGAGATCTCTGGATTAAGTACATGTAAATTGAGGGATGGTTATTTTCAAGATGTAATAATATGTATAGGTTTTTTAAAATATCCTTTAGGAAGCAAAGTAGATGCCATCGATTTCCCAGAATACTGAAGGCTGAAGAAGAGAATATTCATTATTTGTTTCATGCTCCATTTTTCATTTTTGTCTAACACTGTATCTTTTTAAACTTGTGTGCTCTTTTTATGAAATGTAGAGTTTCATATTAGGTCATATAAAATCAAGAATAATGCATCTATTTTTAATCAAGATTTGGTAGTCTTATATCATTATAGCTTCATCTTGGTCTGTTCTGTATCCTAAATTAGAAAAATCAACAAGAAACAAGCAAACAAAATCCCCAGACTTTTATACTTTTTCACCAGTGTTGATTTCACAATCTCAGTAAGTATTTGACACTGAGCTCTCTTAAAAGCACGATGTCATAATTGTTGGACCTGGAGTTTGGTCCAGAGTAATGAATATTTTGTTTCCAGGGCTCTCTGAGTGTGGATAAATGCAAGTCAGCATCATATGAAGCTGCACCTACAACATTAGTAAAAATCCTGTATAAGACATTATTTTCAATAGGAAAAAAAAGGTTTGAAATTGTTAAAATAAGAATGAATGTATAATTTTTACATAAATAAATTTCTTTATTTGATCTTTCTTTTCTTGATGACTTTAGCAGAATTGCTCAGTTATATCAAAACATATTCCTTCTAAAAATGTTATTTTCTTAATGACCTAAGAACACTGGTCAGTTACTAATAGACAGCATCATGACACAACTTCTATAGGTATTAAAGGTCCTGGTAATGTACATTTTTACTGCATACATATAATGGCTTAAAGGATAACTTCTTAAATGGAAAATTACTAGAGGCAAATTTTAACATCTCATAACAGGGTTTCTATTGCTTATACTATATCCATCATTTAACAAATGCATAGGAAATAATTATTATTCTTCAATTAATTGACTATTTAACTTTCAAACATAAGATCTATTTCTGAGCAGTGACACACTATAAAAGTATTGATCCCATGACTAAAACAATTGCAAATACTCTTGAAATGTCATCACTAATTTTTGTCTTCTGACAATTATCTATGAACTCAGGAAGAAATATATTGTATTGCATATCTACTGCAAGCAGATATTTTAGGGTTTTTTATGCATTTCAAATGTTGAAGAAGCTTAATGACTGGTTAGGCAATCAAAGGACATCACTTCGGGGCTGATAAACATTCTATGAAACATTTATTATTATTAATAATAAATTTAGGTTAACTCTTGATAATCACTAAATGCCCTGGTAGTATTTTAAATAGTAAATTGCTAAAATCCAATATGTGGGTCAATATGAAGTTGAGATGGGGAAGCTGATCCATCTGGGTTACTATGTGACAACATCTTTCTTTGGACAAACCCTGCCTAGCAAAGAACAGTGCATTTTTCAACTCATCTCATAAATCATTTTGACAAGAAACACTAGAGATTGTCTCAAGTTGCAAAATTCACTTCCAGATCTGGAACTGCATCTCACTGGTTTTGAAAAAACTCCTTTTTTTCCCTCCTTACTATAAACAGAAGAGCAATCTCTATATAAAGTATAGCTTTTATTAAATGAACAAAGTATGGAGCAGTACAGTTTGATCTTTTTTGTTTATTCTCAAATATGAAATCAACAACCACTATCTCTGTGAACTAATGTCACTTCAGAATGTAGTACAAATGCTTCTCAATTGCCTTACGTAGCCTATTATTATGTCTTGAGGGCAGCACAAATAAGAGCTTCTTTTCTCTGGGATAAACTTACACTGTATGTAACCAATCCAGAATAAAAGATAACTTGATAAGCTGAAGAAAAATATATTTACCTAGTAAGTATAATTTCATAGGCAGATCTTCAGTACTATCTGCTTTAAAATGAGGCCTCAGAGAATAACTGTCCCCAAAATATCAGATGTCAAGAGGAACTAATAGATTTGATTTCACTTTCATATATAATAAACCATCCAGTTTCACCCAGTTGTGTTTGCAGAGTCTAAAAGCTTTTGTTGAATAGAAACTTCTTTCTCAGTCTGTTTTCCTGTCTGAATGGAACATACCATGGTACAGAGGATCCTCTGCTTCTCAGTACTGTGTTTTTTCAAGTGTTAATTATTCTCACTCTTCTCACTCAATAGTAAAATAGAAAATAAGTTTATAAAATTCTAGTTTGTTTCTGGCTGGATTTGTTTTTTTAGCTTTTCCTCTATACAATAGTTTGTTTTTTAAAATGTATTTTCTGTGCTAGACCAAAAAAACTTCCAACAAACAAACACCACCATCCCAACAGACAAACAAACAAACAAATCAACAACAACAAATATTAAACCCCATTGGTTTTATTTCACAACTGTCCTTACTCAGGATAGTAAATTTATGTGTCATTGTTTAGGATTAAGTAAGTAGGTTGGGTTCTCTTAAACTTACCACGATGTGATAAGCCCCAGCCCCTGAAATGTTCTGTCTACTTTTTTTCCAAAACCCCTAGGATTTCTTATTGAATCTAAATATCAACACTGGATGTTATTCTCTTGTTAATATTTCCGCTGTCAAAAATAGACAAAAATTTGATCTCCTAATTCTACGTAGTCTACTGTGCCTCTTTCTCTGCACTGGTGTCACAGTACAACATGGAGGTTGATAATCAATTGCTTATTTGCTATGATTTTCAAGTGAAACCAAAAAGACTTGAAATGAAACTGGGTTTTGGAACCACGTGAGCAGTTGATCTTTATCTGTTGGTCTACTTAACATATAAAATCTTTCCTAGTACGCCAGCCATTGTGATATATATTTGCAGTTCTTGCATCTATCAAAGGTTGAGTGAGTCATGGGTAGCACTGGACTAGCACAAACATGGCAAGAAATGTGACAGCTGTCTTTATCCAGGCAAAGGTCAGCTCAGCTTCACTAGATCTTTGAATGACACTAGCATCATATGCAGTTAAATAAAAACCCAGCAAAATCAGATATTTTTTCCAGACATTCGTTGCTCTTCCCATCTTCTTGCAACAATTTAACACAGTAAAAGGAAAGAGACTTAGATGAGCATTTTCTTAGGAAACCCATGAAAATTATTCTTGGGTAATAAGCTTCCAAAGATAAATGTTAACAAGTGGCATGTTTTTGTACTTTTTTTGGCATTAATATGGCACAGAACTTCCTGATTTCTCCTTCTATCTAAAGTAGATTTGAGCACACCTACTTTATCTCCCAGGATCCGCAAAATACTTGATTGGAAAATATAAGCAAGTGCATCCAATTTTCTTCTTTGTATTGCAAGACATCTGTAAGCTGGTTATAGAAGATCTCACATTTTCTGGCATGACTTTCCAACCTTAGGTTTTCCCATTCATTTCTCCTAAAATTCAGCAAAATTATGATAGTACTTAGACAAGTAGAAGATTCACAAGGGAAAAAGAAAGCAAAAAAAAGCTCCTTACATTTTGTGGCTTAGATTTTTTTTTTCAAAAATATACAAATGGAAATAATTTTTGTAAACTGGCTCTTCCGTAATTTTCCAGTACAATCTGAATGACAGTTTCATGTTAAAAGATCTATTGTTTATTTGTGTTAAGGGTGTCTCCAAATGGGACTAAAATGAGCTTCATAGCAATGATAAGTTTGATTTGGCTGGTCATCTCCATCAGGATAGATACTAGAGATAATACAGAGAATAAAAGCATCATGGACAATTAAAATTGTTCATTTATCATTACAACAAGATTCATCATATACCATTTTGTCCTTTGGATGAATTCCTGCCTTGGATTTCATTGTACATTATTATCTGAGCACTGTATAGTAAACCAACTAAACAGCCCACACAAACACCCACAAGTAAGATTAATAATATCTCCCCTAACCTTCTTGTCTTGCCTTTCAAGGAGAATCTAAAAAAAAAAAAATCTAGATATTCTTTACTGTTGGTTTGAGAATCTCAGAAAAAGAACTCAGTCTGATAGAGGGTGGACAAGCAGATGACAATTAACTTGCTACAATTCTTAGATGTCAGTGTTCTCTGAAGACTAGTATATACTCTGAAGTATTTTGCAATTAGCCTAGATATCTTACCATCAAGTCTTACTACCTTCTCTTACTACCTACTCAAGTCCAGGCTCCTGACTCTTGTGCAGTCCTTACATTAACATGAAGTGGGTCTGAGGACACCAGGAGTGTGCTTCCTGCACCTGAAAAATTTTCTTCTATGATGTAGCTGTAACAGTTGATGCACAGGCAAAGGGTCTAGTGAACTCCTGATACCAAACCCATCAGTTTCATCTTGTATTTTTAAAATTCGTGTGATTTGTGGCACTGCTGAACAAACGCACACAGATGGGCATTCATATGGGCATTGCTAAGTATGTTCTGATGCAGGAGACATCAGACCTCTGGATGATTACTGAACCAACTGGACTATGCAACAAGACTAGACGCCAAACTAAAAGTCAAAATATAATTTCTGTATATCTTCTGTTTTCATCCATTTCATTTTATATGGTTCTATGCATTACTTATCTTTAAGGTAGCTCTAAGTAGTCATAATATTTATGTTTTGAACTAATCTCTATGTGCTCACCTGGGCTGATTGAATTAATTACCTTTTTAAAAGCAAACTCTACAGATCATGCCTCAAATTAAAATCTAAGATTGAACTCTCCATAGCACTGCAGAGGACTGGTTTAATGATTCCCCTCATTAAAGAGGAGAGCACCAGTTTTGGAGGGGAAATAGCAGTTTGAAGAGCTCTTGGATGCTGGAGATACTAGGTTTATTGCCACTATGGTATGCCAGAGGTAATTAAGAGACAGGTGAAGGAAGGAGCTGGAGATCACCTGGAGATAAGAATGAGCCCAATTTCACAGTAAAAATATCTTAGTTGGCAAAAGTTTGTTTTCCCTAGGCTACAACAGCTCAAGTTGGTCCCAGGACTTCTTGTTTTCTTGGAAATAAATGTACTGTACATTATGGAATGTGGTCCTGCCCCTGAAGAGGTCTAGTCAGATGTGTACATGTGAGTATATGACAATTCTATGATCCTAGACCCTCCTAGATAAGATGATGATTTAAAAATTACCTATTCCTTCATATTAAAAAGGATTTCTTCAGTTAAAACAATGCACATTCCAGGTTTGTGAAAAAGGAGCTATCTGCCTAGGGTGGCATGCCAAGGGTAAAAAGTAATTCTGGCTTTTTATTTTTCTTTGTCATGGAAAATAAAAGCACAGTATGTAGCGCAGTGGCTAATCCTGATGGAAAAAGGGTTCTCCAGGAATAGGTTCTCCAGGAAATGGTAGTTGACAACCTTTGCTTCTTTTGCTCTTCTATGCAATACTATGGTAATAGTAAGTCTATCCTTCAAGGATCTTCATATTTCTTTCTCTGGTCTTTCTGTTCCAATTTTAATCCTTTTTCCTTTCTATAGTAGCAGCAGTAAGACTTTTGATCCTTATCCAAAGGAAGGTAAAATTAGTCCATTTGGCTAAGAAGTCTCAGGCCAGCCCTGATGAAAGTTGCATGTCCTATTACAATTCAGCATCAAAACACCATGCCTATTATTTTATCATATGCTACAATTGCATTTTCACAGCCTAAGGAAATATTTTCTTGAAGTCCCACGAAAAATGCGCAAATAAAGTTAGACAGAATCAGATCATACTGTGAGTGGCGAAAAGTAATTTGCTTTTATATCGTTGTTTTATAACGTGATTTTGCTTTATAGTGGTTAATAGCTTGCTGTAAAGCAAATACTGAGATAAAAAGGACAATAGAATAGCATCCATGCTTACAGTAGACTGGATAAAATTTGAGGATTATCAAACTTGCTTCTAGGAGATGTAATGTGATAATCAGCTAACATCAAGCACTGTGTGGTGGTTTGAGACCCCCAGAAATCCAACTCCCGAGTCCAAGCCTCCCTCCCACAACTTACCCCAGTGTGAGAGGGGTTTTCAAGACACAACACAAGACTCAATATGGGGGGAAAGGAATTATATTGCAATTATACACAAATAAATATTATAATACATTATATCCATAATCCTAACTATCTCTCTTATGATAAAGCAGTATTTACATTGGATCAAATCTCTTCCCCCTCCAATAAAAGTCCAGAAGGGAAGAAGGAAAGATCCTTTCCACGTTCAGGGCAGCAGTGTCTCTCCTTCAATGCAGAAGTTGTAGCTGAAGTTGTAGCTGAATCTCTTCCCATTACACGTGAGAGGGTCTCCTCTCACCCCTCTCAGCCCTTCGACTCCAAGCGAAGGTCTCTCTCCCGTGGACTGCAATTGCCGGGACAAAAGCTCACCTCACCACATCATATCATGAGATGTAAGACCCCCATGAAGGTCCCTTCCTCAAGGGGTTGAGTTCCCCTGAGTCAGAACGTTTAGGGCAGCTTTCAGTTCAGTCTTTGCCTTAAGCGTTCTATCAGACCTCCTGTGCTCTGTCTCAGTCTGCCAGCCTGGCAGCAACAGCGGGGCAAGGCCGCTTCCCCCACATTCTGTCCAGCCATCCCAGTCCAGCTTCCAGGACGTCTTGAGCTTCTCAGCTCCTCTCTCTGGTGTTGCTGCATTCCAAGACTCCCCTCAAGTAGGAGTCCGCCCCTTCCTCCTAGGAGGGGTCTCAAATGGGTTTTGGAGTAGTTTTGATTCAGTTCTTACCCCAAAACTGTCTTTGTTGAGCTTAGTCCTCTCTCTCTCTCTCTCTCTCCATCAGACATCTCTGTGTCTCTCTGCCTGGCTGCATGCCATTTTTGCTGCTTGTTTCGTATCTTCTTGGCTTTTAGCCATAGCCTTCCACTCAGCGCTGCCTCTGCTGCCGCTTTTCTGTCTTCTGCTGCCCCTTTTCTGTCTTCTGCTGCCCACTCACAGTGGAGAAAGACTCCCCTAGCTCTTCAGTCACAGAACCTGGTCCAGTTTAACACAGTTTCCGAGTTTCTACGACTCCAGCTGGGGGGGCTGGGGGGCCGTGGCCCCCAGCGGGGCTCCTAGCCCCCTCTCTCTCATCTTCTGGTCTCAGAACATGGCCACTTCTCCTCCAACCACCTCATCATCCCTCTTTTCCGGTCTGGTGTGATATGTTTAAATTTTGCAGGGGTGCTGATTGGGTCAACACCAAGAGAGACACCACCCTCTCGGGGGTTACCATTTTTTTAACTCCAGGGGGAAAACCACTTTTTTTCCCCATCACACATAGCTTCTGAAACAAGGAATCACACATTGCCATATCTGAAGTATTTTGCATCCATGGTGAACAGTGAACACGAATGTATCATGAAAGCACATGAGCCAAATACACTTTGTGGTGAAGCATTTTGCCCAGGCTTCTCTGAAGGAGAGAGAATCCATTTATAAAGAGCACACTGACACATACTGTGATTTCATACTTCAGGAGTTAAGTTCCCTTTATAATGCATTGCTATCTCACTCTCTCTTGTTGGAGGTGTAAGACTTAACAGGCTTCTCATAATGACTGACAAGTTCCAGCTGGAACACAGAAAAAGGTAACAAAGCACAAACTCAATAAGCCTTAAGTATAAATAAATAACTGCACTTTATTGAGATTAGAGGGGATGAGGTGGTTAGTGCTTTGGAAATTAAAACAGTTAATGTAAAATAGAATCTAATTTTTTTTTTTAATTACAAGACAGGTAAGGCAATAAACGTTCCATATGAATCTGTTATTTGGTCGCTATCAATTAAATGCAAATTCTGATCTTTAAAGGAAAAGTAACATACATTTCTGTCAAGGGTAACTTCCACTGAAATTAGTTCTTTCAAATCTAAGTCTATACGTCTTCCTTAGTAAATGTAGCATCACCTTTACTTCTATGATTTTTTTTTCTTTATGAAAAGACATTTCTTGTATTTACAGTCCTTTGCAAACAAAAGAGCTTTCAGCTCTTATAAATCTGATGACTGCTTTTATCCTCTTCATCCAGATTTTTCTGAAGGAAGTTAATAGAGGTCATCTAGATAAATGATTACCCTACAGAACTGGAGGACCTTTTGATCAGTAAACAAAGCTGCAGAGAGAAAGATGTTATGGGGAATTCTGGCTTGATTGTGGAACTCTGTTATCAGGAGGCAACATCCTGTGTGACTCAGGCTTGAACCATAGCTCTGCTACAAACTTTGTGCAAAAACAGTGAATAGATTAACTGTTGCAGGAGCTCATCATGGCATATAATTGCTGTAATAAAGATAAAAATCACACAATGTGTAATTTATTTGTAACTTTTTATTGTATTAATTATGGTAGTAACTAAAAACCAAGACCCCATTTTACTAAACCCTGTAAAAATTGATGACTGAAGAATGTACTTGTATGATTCTGACTAATCTCAAAAGAAGATATAAGCATTAATGGAAAATATTTTTAGAAAAAGAATAAAAAATAGTTATATGCTCTGTGAAAGACAGCATAGTTTTTCCTTCCACATGAGTAATTAATTTCCAAATTTTAGTAATGCCTCATCAAACCCCTTTCTTAATTATCACATTGCTGTATTTTTCTAGTTATTCCACTTCAAATGACATTTTTGTCTGTATGGGACCAAACATAGGCTACTTAACTTTAAAAAACATTTGCTGACTAGTTGGTATGTCCTAATGAATACCAAAGAGTCATTATCTCCATAAAATTGTGTGATGGTGATGGCCCTGTGTATTCGCTAATAAAGTTTCAATGCCTGAGCCTTCATGCTTGTTCCATCAGCACCTAAATGGATCTTTTTTGGCTAATACCAAAAAATTTTTGGCTATTCCCTTATACTCTGTTGTCTCTTTGGCCTTTGATAGCTGTGCTTGCATTTGAGATTGAGTTCACAGTGGCTTCAGTTAGTAATCTACTGAATTATCTTAGACTATCAGCTCTTGCATGGAGAGACTCTCTATGTTCTGTATTTGTACAGTGTTATGATAATAAAATAGAAAAGAGGAAGGTCAATGGAGATGACACAATTATGCTCAATGGAGTAAATTAGGACAACAGAGCTTTCAGAAACATTTTGCATAAGCGATGCAACATTCAGTTTGTCAGCACCAAAAGGAAAAGGCATCAATAGTCAAAATACCTGGCAATTAATTGTTGTTTATGATTCTTTGGTGAAGTACTATTTCACTTTTGAATGTTTTCATTACTTGTAAGAGCCAGCATACACATGGATATGTGCTTCTTTTGCTTCATACCTGCTCTAGCTGTGTACAGTCTACTTCCCGAGATGTTTGATGATGAGGGATATGTCTGGATTATTCAGTTTGCAAAATTCCCTATGCAATTTAAATGTTTTGAAACATGTTTTACTACACTGTGTTGAAACAGCTCACAGCTGAACTACTCCAGGAACACCTAGTAGATTGAGTGGAAACTACAAGAGACATCTAATTTTTTTAGCTAGAAAGACATCTGCTGCATAGTTTCTTTGTCTGAATCTTACCAGCTGACCCTGAAAACTCACCAAGGATAGCTTTTTTTTTTTTTTAGTAAAAAGAAATGCTAAAAAAGGGAAGCAAATATTTTCAATAAGGTCTGGAAAAAACCAAAGCACAAGTACATACTGGGCAGAAAATGGAATGAGAGCAGCCCTGAGAGGAAAGACTTGGCAACGTTCATGCACAAGCTCAACATGACTCAGCAGTGTGCACAGGTCAAGGAATGTGATTCTGCCCCTCGACTCTGCTCTTTTGAGACCCCACCTGGATCACTGCATCTGACACTGGTGCCCCCAACACAAGAAAGATGTGGAACTGTTGGAACAAATCTACAGGAGAGCCACTAAGTTGATCAGAGGGCTGGAGCACCTCTCCAATGAAGGCAGACTGCAATAGCTGTGTTTTTTCAGCCTGGAGAAGAGAAGACTTCAGGGAGCTCTTATAGCAGCCTTCTATAGCAGCATACCTAAAGTGGGCTTACAAGAGAACTGGACGAGGACTTTTTACAAGGGCACATAGTGATAGGACAAAGGGAAATGGCTTTAAGCTGAAGGAGGGTAGATTTAGGTTTGATGTTAGGAAGAAATTCTTTCCTGTGAGGATGACACTGGCACAATTACCCAAAGTTGTGAATACTCCATCCCTAGAAGTGTTCAAGGCCAGGCTGCATAGAGTTCTGAGTAACCCGGTCCACTGGAAGGTGTCCCTGCCCATGGCAGAGTGGGTTTGGAACTGGATTTAAGGTCCCTTCCAATACAACCTGTTGGATGATTTATTCTGATTCAACTGTGCTCAAAGTACACATACAGATTTTATAAACAGTCCTCATACCATGTTCATGGGGCAGGAAGAGAAAGAGTAGATAATCCAAACCAAAATATTAGTCAGACAAATAACACATTATTGGAAAATGCTTAGACACAACCATTAGTTAGGGTTATGCATGTTAAGACATCTCTTCTACCAAGTTGAACCAAACACAATAATAGGACAGATTTATGCAGGGAGCTAGCACAAGGGATTAAGAATTTCAGTCTTGTTTTGTGTGTCCAGTCATTAATAAAGTCAAGTGCTCAAAGTACTTCAGGCATTATGAAAAATATTTCATAAAAGCTAGTTCAGGTGAAATAATATTCATTTTGAAGATACTGCTTATTAGGTCTTATGTGCTGTGTTCTAAAAGTATATTCTCTGTACAACAAGTTTAGTATCATTAATCTACTATTTTAGAGAAAGAGGAAGATATGTTACAAGGATGGGTAAGGCAGTTCTGTCACTTGGCTTGGAAAATGCAGCATTCTGATCTTGGCATTTCAGTACAAGAAAAATGTGAAGACATTGGTAGAATTTCAGAGGAAAACAAAGGGATTTCCTCATTTCCCATGAGGAAATACCAAAATTAAATATATTTAATTTGGTCAAATGATGGTGTAGTGGAAAAATATCTTGTGTTAAAGGTTTTGGAATTAGAAATTCCAATTGGAAGGAAATACAGCCTATAGTATTAGAAGGGAAACAAAGTAACTGTGGTTATTGGTATGTCAACAAATGATGAAAAATTTAGGGAAAAACAAAATTTAAAGACAAATTTCATTGAAAATTATTGATTCAGTTGCAACTTTATCACCCTATGGATGATATCTACAATTAACTCAGACTGAAAGAAAAAATGTCGCATAACTAAAAAAATGTTTGCTATTTGGAGTTTAACTTTTAAAAATCAAAGAAGAAACTCCAAAACCCAGAAAGGCAAATTGTATGTTAATTTTCCTTGCCTTTCTTCATAATCAATTATTTACTGTATTAATTTTGAAATGTGGTAAATAGAAAGAGCTTTTATCATTTGAACAGTCAGACTTTTAATCATCAAAATTTGCACAAGTTCAAGAAACAGGGACTGTTAAATTTGCCACCCAATTTTGGCGCTGATCTAGCTACAGGTATAGGATGACTTCAGTGGTGTTCTCATGCCTATGGACAACCAGAAATTATTAAACAGTGGAAAAGAGAAGACCGTGGCGAAAAAGGCCAAATGAAGGTTCAGGGTTTCGTGTGCAACTTCATTGACAGCTTGAAGTATAAAAGAAGACAAAAAAAATATGTTATCAAGAAAAATGAAATTTTGTGAAACGTGTAACTGCACTTGTGATACTATTCATTCTCTAGTACTTTGACATTAATAGTTTGACGAAATAGTTACACAGAATCTTATTTATCTCTCTTTTGGAAGGCTATAATCAGAT
The DNA here is from genome assembly GCF_009829145.1 of Chiroxiphia lanceolata. Taxonomy (NCBI): domain Eukaryota; kingdom Metazoa; phylum Chordata; class Aves; order Passeriformes; family Pipridae; genus Chiroxiphia; species Chiroxiphia lanceolata. Next base: position 28,751,647 of record NC_045637.1, read on the forward strand.
GGTATGGATTAGAACATGGATAAAGCAAAACTCTGGTTATTAAGAAAGAGACCTACTGTGTGTGGACAAGTACACAGATTACTTAGAAAAAGGTACGTTAATTAAAACAGCTGTGTTCCTTATTTCTCCATTTGAGAGATTTCTGAAGGATGAAATCTTGAATTTTGGGAGCTTTGTCTTCTACAAGTACATTTTTAGTTGCCCTTCCAGAGAAGGATTTAGTTAAAGTCATATGAGAATATGCAATGCCATAAAATATATGCATCCCACAAAACACATTGCAGATGTCATGATTTAGGAATGGTATTCCCTAATTTAGTGTTCCCACTGAAACCTCACTTGCTCCCCCCTCCTTATCCCTCTCCACCTGCAGTGGGAGAGAAGAATTGGAGGCACAAAAGGTAAAAATCATGGGTTGAAATAAGACCAATTTACAGGAAACAGCAATGAGATAAGAGAACGAACAATAACAGCTGCAACATCAGTAACAAAGTATACAAAATAGACAAATTATTCACATGTGTTTGCTCAGAAACGGTGTTTGTTGCCCCACTGCTCCCTCTGCCACACTTACTTAACTGGAAGGAAACTCTTCTCCCCGGAAGAGATTCCCTTTCCCATGTTCCCCAAAAATGACATGAAGGTGTATAGAATAACCTCTGGGTCCTAGCCATGCCCCCTTCTGGGGACTACTGCAAAAATTAACCCCGTCCTGGCCAAAACAAGGACAGCAGGACATTAATACTTTTGTATTAGGAGCATTCTAGTTGCAGTAACACAGGTCCCTGTGAGAGTAAATTTTACCTTCAAATAAATTAATCATTACAGAAAGCATCACCATCATTGTAAACTTCAGAGAGCTGGGCTAGCTATGTGTGACTAAGCTAGTTCTAACACTTGAATGAAAAATTGGAATATTCTTCTTTCTTGAGGGAGATATTTCAGAACATTTTCCTTGTCATTTCGCAGCAAAAATGGCTTATTTGAGTTGCGGTTTTTTTGGTATGGAAAAGACTTGAAAAGTTTCAGATCCATGTTATTGACTCCTTTGCTTGCTTTGAAATGCAGCTTAATAAAACAGGGTAAAATATATCTTAAAATGTTGCGTTTTGCCATAATTAAAGCATATAAAATAGGTAGCAAATTCAACTTATGGCAGCAGTGTGAAAACATAAATATACTATTAGAATTTCCTATACCTAATTACCTTCTCTTCTTTTTCTTACAGCACTGGCATGTGAAAACAATCTACCAATTTTAATATAGAATAATGGATAATTGTGTTGTTATCATTCATTGTATTAATTATGGCATTTCTGTTTCTATGTTCTGATTAATTTATGTTTGAATTTTGTAATTTATAGGCATTAGAAGGGTTTTATAATCTATGAAATTCTTTAAGAGTATATTAGTTTCTCAAAATTAAATTATATACACTCTTTAACAGTATTCAGCAATTTGTTCCAGAATAAATAGCATGTACGTTGTATCAACAAGAAACTATATTTATTAAATTTACATTTACAATAGCACTCAGTTGCTTAATTTTATATCTTCAAAAACTATTCCTGTGGTTTCTGAGGACAAGAGTAAAACTCATGTAATTTTCAGTTTGATTCTGGAACAACCGCTTTAAATATCTTGCATTTACATTAAATTTACATAAAATAAATATATTGAAGAATTTCATGAAGATATTCTTCTTATTAGGTCTGCCCACAAGAAATATTTGAAAACCAATGCATTTAAAGAACACTTTCAACAACCCATAAAGATTATTAAACTGCAAACAACTACATTGGTGTATGGAAAAATTTTCTTCTTTCTTGACTTGCTAAATGGCATTTTGTACCCCTAGTGTGCTGACATTATATCAAATTAACTTCAGTTTGACAAAGTTCTGCAACTGATGTCCTAAAACACATCTTAAAAAGTAATTCTGTTACTGGTTTCTTGTTCTTTAGACAAATTTGCCATAGCATTGAATTAAACATAATAAGCTTTGTTGCATATTTGATGTTTGTTTTTTCACATAAACAGAAAGCTGGCCAGCTTGGGGCTAGTCTGCATGGAGATGATACGAAACATTAATGTGAAGCAGTGGAAGGCATGATGATACAGTCTGCAAGGTAGTTAGGTTAATACTATCACTTCCAACCATATGAGTGCTTTTAATTTGAAATAGTCATATAAGAGTACTGTATCTTAATTGTTCTCCTCTGTTTATGTGTGTGTTGTGTATACAGAGAGGTTTAACTTAATTTCCAAGACCATTCTGTTCCGTTTAATTTTCATGCACAGTCAAATCCTAAATTCCTTAAGAAAACCAAGGCAGGTCTATTTTGTCACATTTAAAATTCTCTATTTGGAAAAACAGCCTCCACTGGCAAAGAAGAGATTAAAATTCTATCCATCGCAGCTGGTTTATAGCTGGAATGTAAATGTGTTGCTTATGTGTGTTTCTTGTGGTCCACTGAAGAGTAACGTAAAAGCTGCTGTCATGTCTCTCCTACGAAGACAGGCTGAGAGAGCTGGGAATGTTTAGCCTGGAGAAGAGAAGACTCTGGGGAGCCTTTCAGTACCTAAAGAACCTACAAGAGAGCTGGAGAGGGCTTTTTTAGAAGGTCATGTAGTCATAGGACAAGGGAGAATGGTTTTAAACTGAAAAAGCACAGGTTTAGGTATAAGGAAAAATTCTTTACTCTCACTGCCTTTACTCACAAGGTGGTGAGAAACTGGAACAGGTTGCCCAGAGAAGTTGTGGATGTCCCATCCCTGGAGGTCTTCAAAGCCATATTGGATGCAGCTTTGAGCAACCTGGTCTAGTGGAAGGTATTCCTGCCCATGACAGGGGTTTGGGATTAGGTGATCTTTAAGGTCTTTTCCAACCCAAGCCATTCTATAATTCTATGATTCTAAGTCATATCTCTGTTATAGAGGTTCATTCACAAACTTACAGAGCAGACTGAATCAGGATCGTCTATAAAATTATTTTCCAATATATTTGCACTCAAAATTAATCAAAGAAGTAACTGTAAATAAAACATCGTTACAAAAATATATGTTTTTTCTCCTCAATAAATTGATTTGTCTGTTTTATGTTTCATATATTTAAAATGCAAAGTGAAATGTACCAGATTAAGATTTTATTGAATTTGGAAAATTCTGACAATGACCTACCACCCTATGATTTAGAAAGAACTGTCTGTCTGGCAATTTCTTTCTAATAGAGTCTTAGGTTTGTAATAAATCGAAAATAAACACAGAATTAAAGAACAGAGTGTAGGAGCATGACAACTAAAGTTGAAGTGTGAATATATGAACATAATAAGTTAGGCTAAAGTGGTTTCCTTGTAGACATAAAAGTAGTGTGTATAACAAAATGAGGAATTTATTATTTAAGTGTCAAAATGTGTTGTTTATTGTTATCAATTTCTATGCAAATGCTTGCATGGAAACAAGAATAAGTAGGGTATTTGGGGATTAATCTTACTTTTACTGGATTTTGTAACAAAACTTATATTAATTTCAGATGAATGCAAACTCAAACTCTGGAAAAATACCACTAAAGCATCTGGCATGACGGTCTGGACAAAGGCCTTTGAGATGAAGGAGAATCTGAAAGCTTCTAAGATGATTTGAAGATGTATATTTTATAGGTTCCAGTACTTGTAATCTGGCTCACCTAAGATCTAAAGATCTTTCCAGAGAGTATTACTGAGGTTTTTCTAGCATTTGGTAATGTTGCATCAACCCTTCACAGATATAGGAATGACAGGGGAGGAAGACATTTACCAGCAGCTCTGTGAGGAAATGGTGGACAGGGTTGATGAGGAAAGGGCCTGGGGTGATGTGAACAAAAAGAAACATAAAACCAGTAAAACAGGGCTTAAGCAGAGTCACCTCAAGAATTGATGTGAAGCAAGAAAATGCCCAACAGGCACATTATGAAAAAGGTATCCAGATAATTTTTGGGAAATGAGCATACTGGGATTCTTCTATGAGGTGCTATACACAAGTGCACACAGTGTGGCAAATAAACATCAGGAATTAGAGATCTGTGAGCAGTTCCAGGGCTATGATCTTCTTATGGTCACAGAGTCATGGTGGGATGGCTTGCACCCCAGCTCAGAGTGCTGCAATTTCAGCATGTGAGTATATCAGTGGCAAAAGAAGATTAGGCCAAATCTGCTCCTGCTGATGAGTGGTGCAGGGGACCTTTTGACATAGGACATTGAAGAGTGTGAGATGCTGGAGGCCTTCATTACCACTGTCTTTACTAGTAAGACCAGCCTTCAGAAGAATTCCAAGGATGCAGAGGCCAGGGAGAAAATCTACAGCAAGGAAGACATACTGTTGCAAGAGAATTAGTTCAGAGAATATTTGAGCAGATTTGTCATGCTTAAGTTCATGAGTCCTCATGGGATGCACCCAAGTGCTGAGTGAACTGACTGATTTACCAAAAATTGGTAAATCAGAGATAAAACCAAGATTCACTAAAACATGATATGAGGAAAATTTTTATAAACTCCAACACATGCTTGGAAAAAAATTTAGCAAAAGCGTTGGATTGCAGAATGCAATTACACAGAAAATAGAAGAGCAGGGAGATTGAAAGAATAGGCAGTTACCAAGGTGGGCATACAGGTAAAATAATGTACGCAATAAAGAAGGATTAGTGTATGCTAGATAATGAAAGCAAAACAATAAGAAAACAATGTCTGTACATATTCAGAAAAAACCAGCATTTTGAAGAGACAGAAACTCTAGCAGAATACAGTAGGCAAAAAGCAAACAGAAAACTCAAAAGACTGAATTTTTAAATAGCTATTTTCACTTTTTTTCTCTTTAAAAAATGATGAAGGAAAATAACATGGGAAATAATAAAATGAGAGCATATTATGCAAGAAGCAGAAACAGTGATTAATGGTAATAGCTGCAGAGACTGAGACCAAAGAGTAAACAGAGTATCTGACCACATGATGTTTGAACAGTGAATAATTCATAGAGAACAATCAGGATCTCACTGCCATGAAAGTTGTTTTAGAATCCACCTCTTGTAGTAGGAAATTGCCCCAGTAGCTAATCTTTAAAGTTAAGTTTACAGTTTTCTTGAACAGAAGAAATGTCAGAAACAGTGTAAAAGAAATACAGCGAGTGGTAAAATTACAGGACCAGTAGGACTGAGAGATGTAAATTACCCTGTTCCTCACTCCTTTCAGAGTGAGAAATCTGAAAACTAGCCAGGTTTGTTAAATGCCAGCTCTTAACTAGTCAGATTCTGAAGTTTTTTAAATTTCCTTTACTTGTGACATCCAATTAATGTGACTACACAGTTCTGAAACGTTTGTCCATAGAGCACCCACTGCCAAGATGTATTTAGCAACTAAAACTTCAACTTTTCCTTTATAATTGATGGAAGCAATTCTGTGTAGCAGATACAAAGAAAGAATTTGGAACTGAAGCCAGATCTATGTGACAAATCTCTATGGCACAATTTTTTTAAAAAGTGGTATAAGAATATGTGATTGACATCCCTCAAAAAGTCTGCATATAGCTTTTCTTATACACACATACATACATATGTATGAATACATTCATATTTATGCATACACTCTGCTTTTTCTTTCATACCAGCTCACCCTGTAAAGTTTTACTAGCAAGGTTATCCAGCTATACATCTTCTTTGACTAATACATTCCCATAAATCACAGAACATTTTTATTTATACTAAGAGCTATGGTTTGACAATTATGAAAATCTCTAAACAAAACTATTCCATTCTGCCATGTAGCAAGGTGACTTACAAAAAAACACCAAAAGGCTGAGTCTATTGATTTCACTAGTGCCTGCATCTCTTATCAGAGAAGCATTCCTTTTTTCATTTATTCTTTTATGTATGCTAGCCTTTTTATAGGGGATCCTTTACTTCAAAATCTAAACGATAAGGAGGGGAAAGGCATGGGTATCTAGTACTACCACTTTCATGGAAAAATGTAAAATGTTAATTTTCAATTCACTGAACTTATTTATTAGTGAATAAAACCAGTAACTATGCAATATTTCAATAGCACAGTGGATGATTAACATTTAATCTAATCTCATTTTAAATCATTCATAAAGTTTCTGAGATTCATTCACCTGTCCTTATGCTAGTCATTTTAAAAATAACTTGCTGCTTGTCACTCTGCTAAATAATGAATTCTCATCAGTTCTCTATTCCCTTGAGAGTTATTTTGAAATGCAATCTGTTATGTGAAATACACGTTCCTGATTAAAAAATAAAAAAAAGGAACATGAAAATATGAATTCTAAAATCATGGTGTCAGTTTTCAGAATCAAGCCTTGCAAAAGTTTTCCTGCTGCCAGTGAGTACTCATCTGACTTTCCCAGGTTTCTTGTGGTTCTGCCCTTTCTCTTCCCATGTCCCCTACCCTCCCCTCTACCCCATCCTGCCTCTTGCCAGGTACCTGCCAACAGCTGCCTCAATATATATCCTCTCTGTTTGGTTCCTTCTTTCCCCTCGTCATTTAGCCCCTGCTATATGTAGCTCCAAATGTGTTTTGTCTTGTAACAAAGCTATATATCTTGAAGAATCTCCAGGTGTTACAGACCCAGGAGAGCGCTACTTCAGAAGACAAACTGTCCTGAGTTTGTCACTGTCCTCACTAATCCTGCTTTTCTTTGAAAACCGACTCATTGAGACATTTCATCATCTAATTGCTTACAGCCTGAAATAAAAAGAATTTAATGTGTTATTGAACAATTTGAAAATTCCACAGTAGAGAAGGACACAATCATTCTCATGCCAGTAGTTCAGCCATGACCAATGAACATGAGAGAGTTCAGCTCATTTTTCAGATTTCACCTGTACTGGCTGTTGATTGTAAATTATACAAACAGTGAAGGACTGCTTAATAAATTACCTGAAAAATTACAGAGGCTGTTGAACACATCAAACACTGGTGCACTCCCAAAGCAACAGAAAAACTAAGTCAGAGTTTAGTGGTTCATATTTCATGACTACTATTGTTAGAAACAGGAAAGAACTCGTAAAACAGCCATGTCTATATTATAAATTGTCAGGCTTTAATTTAGGTCAGGCATCAGTAAATTTGCTTCTCAGATGTCCAAAGAAAACAAAGAAAAGTTTCAGTGTTCCAGGTCTTCAAAGTTTAAAAACCCCAATATACTCCTAAGAGACCAAAGGATTGTTCTAATTAAAACTGTAGTAAATTTAGGATGTTGAACAGTTGATTTTCATATTATAATGTGGAGTCACAGATGCTTTAGCCAGAAAGAAAACCTACTGTTATTTAGCAAACTTTTTCTTTTAGTCATTTAATTAATTCTCATTTTTGTTTGAGTCAGTCCTAGCCTACCCTTCTTCATTGTTTGGTTCACTCCACATTTCAGTCTCCCAAATCAGACTCCACGCACTAATCACACAGAGGAAGCCTGCTACTGACCTCAAGTAATATGCATTTATTGAAGGCAGTGCAGGTGTGCTACTTTACATCAATTACAGGTCAGATCCTGTGTTCAGAAGACAGCGAATATGCAGTCATCCGTGGCATTAACTTAGATGCATTAACATAAATGCAACCAAGTGGGATGTAAATACTGTTATTCACATTCAGTGTAACCTTCCTTACCCACCCTGGTTTCCCAGGGCTGCGCAATCTGTGTTTCACATTAGTTTAAGCTGAGACTGCTGTAGTAATCAGTTCTCTTCCTGCCCTCATAGCTTCATCTTTAATTATGTAGTCTTAAATCTTTCCTAAATGTAACCTGAGTGGTTTATTTGAATTCTTTGTGAAGCTCATCATGAGCAAGGAGGAAATTAATCCAGCAACAAAACAAGCGAGTGTCTTCTTACTGGCTCAGTAAGCTGAGATCACTCATCAGAGGACAAGATGTGTTCAAGTGTTGACACAAATAGGAAGACATGTAGGGAGGGAGCTATAGCAGAATCATATTCTGAGCTTATAATACACCAATACATACTTTTTTTTTATTGCACTATATAAAGATTATCTCAATATAACCAGAATGACATTTATGCAAATTCATTTCATATGATCATTTCATGTTCTCAGTGATTAGATTTGTTTCTCCATCAGTTTAATGCTCTGTATTTTCTACATATAATCATCCTAATTTCATTGCATGTTTTACTTCAGTGGTGTGCATATCCAGAGAGAAGGCATTTTTGGTAGAGACAGAAATAGAGTAACAGACTGCATGGGAACCACCTGCTTTCTTTAGGTTTATCTTTTCTGGATTGTCTGCTTCAAAAACTCTGCCATCTTCAAAGTAAAGTAAGCAGAGAAGTACCGTTACATGATTGAGAGACTCAAACATGTGCCCTTGGTACAGATTCTGTCATCTTTCTACTACAGTAAGACCCTGAGTTTATGTAACTTTTTTTTTTTTACTATACTCATCTTCACACCTTCAGCATGTAGTATTTTCCTCTCGTCTTTAATCAAGCTTCCTTTCCTTAAACTGTCCTACAAAAAAGACCCCTAGGTAAACTAAATGAATCCTGAAGTAGGCGGTACAGGCACAGTTAAGACTGAAAATAAATTTGAGCTGCACTTTATGCTTTTCATGCCAAATCATGCAGTATTCTAGGCAATGCGGAGTGTCGACCTACAGTCATGCCCAGACCCAGTGAGAAATCTATCTTTCAGTCATCAGAGACAGTACACAATCAGAAATACAGAGACACAGTATGTTAAGAAACAGAGCAAACAGTATCAGGAAAAAATATTTGAAGATAAAAATTTACAATGCTGCCAACATTAATATCTGAATTATCTTCCTGCTATACACACAGTAGTCAAACCTAGGTTTAGAGAGATTTAATTGACATTGATAAAATGTTCTTTGGTTTAGTGAAAATCTTATGTTCGATAAATGTTGTTTTCATGTAACTTTTCACAGGAGAGTTACAAGACATGACTTTTTACTTTATAGTGGCCAACACCAAAATATGTCAAGACAAGAAAATAAGTGATAAACTTATTTGACATACTGGAATCAATGTTTCATAAAATGCTTTTACAGACAGGGAAAAAAAAAAACAAACTGCTTTTGAAAATTTGAGCCTCATGGGGTTTTTGTATTTTTATTCTTGATTTTGTTCTGTTTTTTTCCTGGGGGTAGGGTTTCTGGGTATTACTTTTTGATGTTTTTTTACAATTAGATTTTATTTCTAATTTGTTCTGTATTCATCAGTTGAAGTAACTTGAAACATCACAGATAAAGGGGATGTACCCAAGTTCTAACCTTCTCAAGGTTTTGATGACTTAGATGGAGGAGATATACTGGTGCAATCACACCATATGTAAACCAGAGTCTACTGAATCAGTACCCCATACATTATATTTTGCAGACCTGGATATATGGATTTTGTTTCTTGGCCAAGTGTCTGAAATATTATTTGAAATAAAAGCTTCCTACAAATACATCTTAATAAAACAAAAGGAAAAAAATTAATTCATTAGACTAAAAATTAGAAAGACAAAAATAATTGTTGATAAATTATTTAATAATTTTTAACATTTATTTAAGGATTAAGAAAGGTCGCTTTGACATAAAAGATAAAAAGCACACATGGAAATAAATTTTACTTGCTTTCAGAGAAACATCCACTACTGGCTTTATGTTATGGATCATTGCTTGAATGTTGGCTACTGGCCTTTTAACACTGAACTGGATGAAGCCTCTCATTGAATCAAAATAACTATTTTTGTATAAGAAAACTTTGTTTCAACTTTCTCAATACTCAGTAGCAGGAGTCTACATAAAGAAAGCCAAAAAGGATGCTGGAGCTGTATCTGCCTGTCTCAAGTACATTTGTATGAGCAGGCAGCTAAAAAGGAGACAATGCTCAGACCTATCTTATTATCAGAAAAGAACATAATTCAGTTGCTGATGCATTCTCATCATACAGCAAAGAATGGTTAATATTGGTGAAGATACACAATGGATAGAGAAAGCAAGCATACATGTTCAGGTGCCAGAGTAGGTTATATGAGATCATCTTGATCCTGTAGATAGATTCTACTTCTGAGCTCACTGATATTTTCCCAACAGTTATATCAGCAAGGCCCAGAAATGTTTTGCTTCTTAACACTGACAAAGAGAAGATGAGAATAATAAGATTTTAAAATCATCAATATATTTGAAAACTGTAATCCTGGTATCTGAAAACAAAAATCTTAGTTAAGAATCTGCCAGTCAAGGAATCAATGTGTTCAGAAAATGGTCAGCATAAAATAAAACAAGAATAAAATAAATCAACAGGCTCTATTACCAGTCCCATCACATTCCACCATCCTCTGCTGTCACTAGCTAGGAGTCTTCTGCAGTGCACTTTATCCTTAAATGAAAAAATATTTAAGATATATTGATGAAAATGGAATAGATATTAAAGAATGCTTTCAATAATGGAATATCACAAAACCAGAGCTACACAAAACCAGTGTATTTAAATTTGAATTTTAACTGTGAGAATAGCACTGTAGGCAGAAGAAAGTTATGCTGAAGGAGCCATTAGCTGAACACATCAGACTTTTGGAAAACAAAGATGGGGAGAGTGGCCAATATCCCAGAGTGCTGTGCAGCCCTTCAGAAGGCCCTTGACAGATTGGAGGGATGATCAGAAAAGAACTGTCTGAAATTCAGCAAAGGTAAATGCAGGGTCCTGCACCTAGGAAGGAATAACCCCAAGCACCAGTACAGGCTGGGGGATGATCTGCTGGAAAGCAGCTCTGTGAAGGACCTGGGGGTCCTGGTGGGCAAGTTGTCCATGAACCAGCAGTGTGTCCTTGTGGCCAAGAAGGCCAAAGGTATCCCAGGCTGCATTAGTAAGAGCACTGCCAACAGGTCAATAGAGTGTTCTTTCCCCTCTACTCAGCCCTAGTAAGGCTGTATCTGGAGTGCTGTGGCCAGTTCTGGGCTCTGCAGTACAAGAGGGACATGGAGCTCCATGAACGGGTCCAGTGGAGGACTACAAAGATCATTAGGGGACTGGAGCATCTCTCTTATGAGGAAAAGGCTGAGGGAGCTGGGTCTGTTCTGTCCAAAGAGACAACTGAGAGGGGATCTCATCAATGTCTGTAAGTATCTAAAGGGAGAGTGTTAAAGAGGCTGGAGCCAGGTTCTTCTCAGTGGTGCCAAGCAATAGGACAAGAGGCAATCGGCAAAAACTGATGGACAGGAAGTTCCATCTGAGTATGAGGAAGAACTTCTTTATCGTTTGGGTGACCACACACTGGGACAGATTGCCCAGAGCTGTTGTAGCACCTCCATCACTGGAGATATTCAAGCACCATCTGGATGAAATTTTGTGCCATGTGCTTTAAGTTGACCCTGCTTGAGCAGGAAGTTGTACCAGATGATCCACTGTGGTCCCTTCCAACTGTACCCATTCTGTGATTCTGTGTTTCTGTGCTTTTCATTGCCTGTGAGTGAAGTCAGAAAAAAGTTACATACAGATAAACTGATGTTTTGATAGCTTCATAATGTACAGGGAAGAGGTAGATAGAAGTATGCAGTTAAGAAAAGTAAATTCTTGGTTTTATCTGGTTCATTTTATTTTTCCATGGCTGTCTAAGTAAACTGGGTGATCTCTACTGTCCTAAAAATTTCCAGTTGTACATAACAAAGAAATACAAGGTAAACGTTACCTTCATTTGAGAATCCATAATCAAAAATTCTTCAAATGTACAGTTAAACTGTGAAAAGGAATAATGAGACAACAAAGAAATAGAGCTAAATTCTCTTAGTGCTAACTTCTCATATTTTTCGTACTCAGTTTAATTCAGATGTCTATATTAACAGTCCCCCAAAAGCCAAACATGAGGAATAAAGCATTTGCTCACCTCAGACAATACAATGCAAAGCTGGAATATTCTGAGCAAAACCAATTTCATACAGAATTACATAAGAGAATTACACATAGATCTTCATTAACTCTCTCTGACTTGAGGGATCATGAAGATCACAGTGCCAGAAAAATGATTTAACATCTAAATCCAAGAGGTCCCCAAACTGACCTCTCTGTTTATGATGTTGCACCCAGCAGTGGGAATTTGTAATTCATATTTATCTACTTTACACTCCATACAAAAGAGAACAAATGGGTGGAAATGCAGAGAAAAGAGCACTTGAGAGCCTTTCCTGCCGCAGGAACAGCTGGAAGATTGGCTGATGAGAGAAGGAACTGAGTACAGGCCAGTATCTCAGCCCCTGTCTACTAATACTGAGTCAAAAGTTTTGCAGGACTCTTCTAAAACCAAAATCTGCAACAAAATTTCTGTTTTGTTTCTCCATCAGTCTATTTTCCCAGACATTATTTCCCAACAGTTACAGTGACCTGAATTCATATACCTTGAACTCGTCTTGCTCTCCCCCAACTTTCCCTCCATTCCTGTGTGTTTCTATCTTCTCCAGAACTGCTGGCAATGCACGTATGAGGTGAGCTGTTCAGGGAGCTGTACTGGAAATGATCTAAAATCTCACAAGATGTTCTCTTAACATTTCTTTGGAGTCACTAGCTCATGCAAATATTATTTTTTGCCCAATACGACAATTTAAACTGTGACATGTCTTGTTCAAGAATTTTGTTTTTCATCCATTCTGCAAATAATATAGAATTTTTTAAATACAAAATGCCATTAGCTGTGGTTGGGGAGAGAGAACAACTCTTAACTTGGATTGTCACAGTCTGCCTGCTCAGCTTTCCCTGACCCAGGACAGAACATAGTGAAAGGGAACAGCTGTTCCCTCAAGCAAGGAAATCACAGGAGTGCGTTTGTCAGTTGAGAGATAAGTTCATTTAAAATGTCTAACTGTCCTTTTTGATGTTTATGAATGCTCTTCCTTTGCTATAAAAGCAACTTTTTTTTTCTGGCCACTGACCAGAACTAGTCTTTCTGTAAGATGGAATGCTCCTTTCAGTAGCTGGGAAGAAAGAAAAATGTACTGTTTTGGATGAGTTGTAACAGTCAGAAAATTAGACAGTCTGCTATTGTCTGATAGTTCTAAGTTCCTTTAACAGTAGTGACCTCTATGCTGATCCTACCATTCCTCTTTTGTTAGTGGCAGCATGACCTTTTTGCTGAGAAGTCTGACTTCCCACACACTAGTTTCTGTGACATTTATGGGAGCCTTGGTAGAATGACTTAGAGACATAATCAGCATAGTTCCTTCTCATAGTTAGGCATATAACAAAGAATTTTTGTAATACACTTCTGTGTACTTGAAACAATAGAACAACTTGAGCAATAAATAAAACTAAGGATTATTTCTGAGTGGAAAAATTTGAACAAGCTACAAAAACCCCAAACTACATTAAAATACATATGATAAACTCACGAAGGTTATGTGCAACTAACCAATGTAGTGTTCAAGCGCGTTTTCTTTCTGTATTTGGTACCAAGGTTATTTGAATTTTCTCCATGAATATTAACCATACAATCTTCCATATTCCTCAACTTTTACCAGGATTTCACAAGGAATTGTTTTCATCTTGAAACATGCTAGTATAAATTCTGAGTCTTGCTTTTCTAGTAGGTTATGCTGGTAAGCTCTAAAAATCTGTTTTCTGGTTCTCCAGAGATGAGTTGAATATAAGAAAAAAATTATCTATTTTCCTTCTCTAGCTAAGAATACTTTTAATTTCATTTACTTATTATTGTGAGCTTTTACCTAAAAACAATACCAAAGAAATGTCACAAGCAGTAGAGTAATGTTAATGATTATTTTTTAATGTAAAATAATCTCAAAAATTCAAATAGACAAAAGAAAACTTGGTGAAAAGACTTTGCTAATGTTAGATGTGGAAGCCAAAAGAGGACTGAAAAGGATATCAAAGAAAGCTAGGAAAACTCAGTGAAGACATTCACTCTGAATGCTGGATATTTGGTCAAAATGACAAATTCAGTCATATAACTGCCTAATTGTTTAAACTAATATTGTGCCTGCAGCCCCATGACAATAATAAGAAAGCAATACCTGAGACTTTTTAAATTTAAATGTGTTTTAAATATACGAATTTTTCAGAACATTAGTGGTGTTGGAAGCAGCAAGTTTAGTCTTAGGCTCTTGTAGGTATATTTAGAAGAGCTAAGTTTTTATTACTCTAAAGGAATTCTGGTTTAAACACTCTACAGACTTGCTCATAAAGACGTCTGCATACAGAAATATATGATCCATTTATTAAATATTTCTAAGATTATTTTTTGAAAATTAATAAGCTTGTAATCAAAATTTTAAACCTCCGAGTTTTCTTAAAACAATTCAGAATTCTGTATTTCAATCTCTCTTGCTCATGGATATCTTTCAAAATATGCCAAAATGAAATGACACTTGTAGTAATCTTAATAGTGGATAAATTAAATGTTTGGCTTAAGTTTAAATGAAAAGAACAAGTTGTTTAATAAAAGCAGAAAAACTGTTAAACTCACAAGACAAGAGAGTATGAAAGGACATTGGTCACAGTACCAACCCTGACAGAGTACAAGAAACATTTGGACAATACTCTCAGGCACATGGTGTGTGTGACTCTTGGGAATGGTCATGTGCAGGGCCAGGAGCTGGATGCAATGATCCTTATGGGTCCTTCCAACTTGGTATGTTCTATGATTCTGTGATTAGTGAATCACAAAATAAAGAGGCATATAAAACAAAAATCAAATAAGAACAAACATAAATATTATTTGCTACTAGGTTGGATTTTCAAAAACAGGCTGCATAAAGGCTTTACTGTTCTTACATTGAAGCCAGTAATAAAACTCCACTGAATTGACAGAGAACAGATCTAAGCCCACACTGAACACTTTCAAGATCATATCACTAGCCATACACTAAACCATCCAATGATAAAAAAGAACTTCAGATGGCAAATAACAATATATTATTCTCTGAGAACCTAGTGAGGTCAGAGATTACTTCAAGTATATTCAATACATAAAGCACCAATGTTCCATATGCTCAATAGCAGATTTCTTGTCTATTGTTAAAAACCATGGCTTACAGGGTAATTGTGAAAATATTTTTCAGTCTGAAGCTAAGGAAGATGGGTAGGATGAACATTAGCAGCAACTATAGACAAGGCGACAAGGATTTTGCCACAAATTTTTATGACAAGCTGCTAGGAGTACCACAGGATACCTAAGAGCTGGGTTCCAGCCTCTCTTTGAGGATTCATAGCATTGGTCAACTATTTAGAGATAGCTGTCTAGAATATTTTAATGTTTACATGTTTCAAGTCATTTGTAGCAAGAGACAAAGTTAGTATCCTAAAACCAGTGAAGATCTTATTGACTGTCTGCATTTTGGGAAGCAACGACCAGAACATATTTCAAACCAATACCTTTACAGCATGAACACAACTCTCTTAGACTCCTTACCAGAGCTGTTCTGGTTTATATAAAAGTCATTAATTATTAATCAAGTAACTAAAGATTCTATTTGATAATGACCAGAGTGGGTATCACAGTATTTTCCACAAAACACCTGCCAATACATGACATGAAATCATAGGAGTAACATATAATGGAATCATAGAATGTTAAGGGTTGGAAGGGACTTTAAAGATCATCTAGTCTCAACATCCCTCACCATGGGCAGGGGCACATCTCACTAGACCAGGTTGCTCAAGGCCTTATCCGACCTGGCTTTGAACACTTTCAGCATTGGGGCATCCTCAACCCTCCCGGGCAACTGGCTCCAGTGCCTCACCACCCTCATAGTAAAGAATTTGTTCCTGATATCTAATGTAAATTTGCCTGTTTTCAGTTTGTATCCATTACTCCTTGTGTTATCACTATAGCTCCTGACTAAGAGCCACTTTATGGCTTCCCTGTAGGGCCCTTTCAAATACTGAAAAGTTTCTATGAGGTCTCCAAGCAACCTTCTCATTTCTAGGTTGGTCTCAGACTGGTCTCATCATCAGAGATGACATTCTCTTGTGCTAACGGGTACCTTGGGCAGATCTAAGGACAGATCTACCAGGTGTTGTTGGATGTGTATCAGCAAGCAAGAAAGCAAAACTATGTGTTGGAAGGCCCAATGTTGCATCTCTAGGTTGGGACATCAGTAGGCTAGGAAAGGCTGCCAGAACCCTCATGAAGTTCAGCAAAGGGAAGTGCAAAGTTCTGCAACTGGACAGGAACAGCACCACACAAGTATATGCTGGGAGCTGCCCAGGTGGGAAAGTAGATGTGGGTCCTGGAGAACACCAAGTTGAACATCAATCAGCAATGAGCCCTTGCAGAAAAAAAGCTCATCAACCTCCTAGGCTTCATTAAGCAGAACACTGCCAGTAGATCCCCTCTGCTCAGCCCTGGTGGAGCACTGCATCCAACTCTGAAATCCCAAGTACAAAAGACTGGAGAGAGTCCAGAAAGTGCCACGACGATTATTAATGTCTTAGACCATCTCTCCTATGAGGAGAGTTTGGGGTATATGGCAATGGGGACAAGCAGAAACACAGGAAATTCCACTGAATTATAAGAGTTTCCTGTGAGTTTGTTTCAACACTGGCACAGGTTACCCATAGAAGTTGTTCAGTTCTCTGTTCATGAGGATGTTTTAAACTCAGCTGGACATGGCCCTAAGTAGCCTGCTCTAGCTGAGCCGGCTTTGAGCAGTGCCTAGGTGATCTCCAGAATTGCCATCCAGCCTCAAGATTTTGTGATTCTGTGATAGCATACCTGTGAAAGAACACTTGATCAGAATTTAAAGGTATATATTCTGATCTTCTGGTTAGAAAGCACACCTTGAACTTCATTAGTATGGTTACTCTTCTGTTAAAAAACAGAATGTCTGTTAATAAATAAATAAATAATAAAAGAGGAAGAATATCAAACTTCCTATAAGTATTATTTCCTACTGTGGGTTCTAAATCAGATCCTGAGGGATTAGACATATAGAGCTACTTTAGTGTAAGAGGGTATTTTAAGGATTAGGAACATTGAAAGATAAGGTAAATAACAAGTTGAAAAATATATGTCTACAAATAAAAAATGGAACTATTTTTTTTAAAAGGTGCTCCAATCAATTTAATTATGAAGCAATTTTAAACCTGGAGAGCTAATTACAGAACACATAATTAGTATACGTAGGTAATTGCTATGAGATGTTATCTAATTCTGAGATTAATAGGATTAATAAAAATGAAAAACATTAATATGCACAGCTAGAGTAGAAGATAGAGCATAATGGTAAAAAGTGTCCCTTGTGTTAAGAGTCAAAACTAAGAAAGAAAATCAATCAGGTTCCAGTAAAATATATTCCAATTACTATACCAGAAGTCTCAAGTAGTGGTATAATTTTTCCTGCTGTTGAAGGACCTAAGTGACCTTTCGGTCACTTGCCTAGGATTTTTGTCAGAGTAATCACAAAAAAATAGTCAACGCACTGAAAAACATAAAATAATTAATTCTGAAAAGTTATCACATAACATGCACTGGAACCAGTCTATGTGGGATGACAGAACTTGTGATATATAAAAAACAGGATAGGAGTAAGAACCCATTCTCCCAAAAAACAGATAAATAAATCCACTCTTTTCAGCCCTCTTATGTATCCCAGACTGTTCAACTGAGAGGAGTAGAACTGCTAGCAAAATACTTTTCACTTCACGTAACTTCCATTCAAATCAGATATGAGCTGTCAGAGCAGCAGGCAAAGTGGTGGGTGCAGCTAGATAAGCTTTCATGTTTCCAAGCTGCTCGATCACAGTTTAGAAACTCATTAGTAAATCAAGACCCTGTACCGTGAAAAACCTGCTCAGTTCTTGTAGTTTAAGTCAAATCACGATTCAAGTGGGTTTACTGATTTATTAATGAGATGTAATTAACTGAGAATCAGCAAACTTTATATTCAGGATCAATATCTAATATTCTTTCACTATTAACAATAGGACAAATAAACCACAATATTCTAAATGTTAATATGTGTCAAAATGTTTTCTAGATACCTGTTATAATCCTGATAAATTTTGATCCTGCCTTTTATCCCAAACACTGTAATAAATACTATGGGTGATTCAGGCCTCCCCGGACCTGTGGAACACCCTGCCAGTTCCCTCTGCTATGGGAGATGTGAGTGCTCTGGCTGTTCCCCATAATCTCAGAGGGGACATATCCTAAACCCCCAGCATGCAAGTCACCAAGTGCCCCATGAGGGGTGTGAGTGAGATGGGGGTAGTGGCTGAGGGAACAGGCCCCTTGTGTCATGGGGACACATTTGAAAGGGTAACACCAGTGCCATTGTTGCCCTGCTTCTGTGTTCACCTATCCTTGTTTTTCACTTGTATATCTGCTTAATTACTCCCCCCCCGCCCCCAGGTCTCTTAATTCCCCAATTGCTGTTTAATTGGACTGATAGTTGTATTCCTCTTTAACAAGATCAGTTTGGGAAAATACCCACTCAGACAATTTGAGCATCCCACTCATGCAAATTTTTGCAGGCTTGTTTCTGTCTTGCTGGCTGCTGTTATTCCGAACTCTTTGCCAAGGCTGGGACCACCAAGTACTGCTAACACATTAAGCTATTAACCATAAGAAAATACCATAAAGATCAAAAGCGGCAACAGGACAGAGCTGTTATGCATCTCTAATTTCTAGGCTACTGTCATATTTGCACAGATAAATTCCATGTATGCAGTTACAGAAGAGAAGTACCGAATCTTGTTACAAAAACGTAGCATCTGGTTTTTTCTCTCTTATGGCTCAGGGTTCTTGAACGAGTATCAGTAGTGATAGCTGACCTTAATATTCTGAAAGCAAATGAACAGCTAGATTAAGGTTTTTCTGGTGGATGGTTTTCTATAAAAGTATTTTTCCATAAAAATATTTTATAAATATTTTAACAGTTCTGAGGCAGAATTGCAATCCCATTTTTTGAACAGAAAACTGTATGACTGCTTGAATTCAGAAATATTTTCAACTGTACTAAAATCCTGACGATGAAGAGAAGACTACATAATACAAGTCACAACTTTGAGATTGCAGAATAAATGGAACAGTTATGATGCCACTACAGAGAAATGAAAAGCATAACAAGTTTAGCTATTATCAAAGTGAAATCAGCAATTCCTACCCTTTGTATAAGGTCTAGTGGAGAATCAGTAAGCACCTCAATGCTCTACACTTTGTTAACAGCTGCATATATTTGCTGTGCTGCAAAATCCTAAACCACCCAAATTAAAGTTAGCTTGATGCATGTGAACAACTGTATAAAGAAAAAAAATCCATTAAAAGCAAATCATTATTTTTCAGGATGGTTTGGGTTTTAATGACAAAAAGCAATTTTTGCTTCACTGCTCATAATGTCTAAGTTCTTCCTCTCTTACCTCAGAAACCACTGGATTTTGAAAGCAACAATGGAAGAATGTGACAGCCTAAAACAAACCTAGTGACACCGTTGATTCACTTCTTGCTTGATAAACTAAATAATCACAATTACATATGTGCATGAGAATAGAATATACCTTCATTATTTTTTAGTATATGCATGGTTAAGCAAAGTAGCCTTATAAATTTAAACTGTAGTTACATGTGCACAGTAAGTGAGAAATCGAATAAATTTTACAATTCAAAGAATCAAATGAATAAACAGTTACTTCTGGATAATTCTGCACTTACACTATTTAATAGCTTGAAACATTACTATTTTTCTTTAGTGGTAAGAATTTTTTCCCCAAGTTCATATACATTTCATTAACTTAATCTGTATTCCCACAAAACAAATAAAGAATCAAACAAATGGAAAACCCACCTTATAATTGCTGAAGTATTATTCTTAAAAATATTTTTAAACCCTTTAATTTTAAATTTTTTATTTAGACTTCTGACACTATATTTGAAATCACATTTCCAGTTCCTTTATGTCTGCCAGCCTTCCACCTGTTGGAGTCTAATTTTTGCCTCACAAAATTTAAAATGTATTGGTATGTTTATGAATTTTAAACCTACTTAAAGTATTCAAACCATTGCTGTGTATATTTAGTACAAAAAATTTCTTTTGTTCATCAGATAGGTGTCAGGACAAATTGCAGAGAAAGTTGATAGATAGATCCATCTATCTGCCCTATGAAATCTCTAATATCAGCAATTTCATAGATGATTGATGATAGCCAAGTGCTCTCATGTATTTTTGCCAAGCTGTCAGAGAAACATAAGAAAGCATCCGTAGTGCTGTTCTGTTGTATTAACTGTGAGACAGTAGCAGGGGTATGTGGGGATTCTCCCTGTCCCCCCTCTAATGAGTGCAGCAAGCATTGGATGAGGTTATATACCATAACTTTCCTTTTCCAGGTACCTTCTTGGAGTCAGAGCAGCTCTGTAGCTTCAGAGTATATGCCTATGTGCAGAAGACTAAAATCACAGAACCTAAGGTTTTGTGGGAACCCAAGGACACTGAGGGAAACACTTGAGTGTGGCCTATACTTAGAAGATAATAACAGTTCCAAATTCATTTACTGGTGCTAAGCTGGCTATCAGACCTACAAAGACAGACATAAACAAATTACAAAGAATGTAGTTTAGCATCAACTTGAAAAGTTTTTAAAACTCTGATATCAAAGCAGAAGAAACGCATGAGAAAAACAGTCTGATTATGGGTTGTCAGTGTGGTTCAGGAAAGGATCAAGATCATGCCTGACTAGTTTGTTGAAATATTTTGAAATGCCTACCACCAAGGTAGACAAGGTGACACAGCAGGAGCTCTCATTTGCAACTTCTCAGTAAAAGCTCTGCAGCCACTTCAGGGGAGTCTTGCTAAACAAGGTATTTGTTTTAAAAAAAAAAGATGAACAAGGGTTTTGTTGAACACTAGGAAAAAAATGCAAGAGTTACTTGTGGATATAAACACAGCTTACACTGTATTTAGTCCTGACATTTACCAGACAGCTTTTGCTGCCAGAATTTAAGACTGTGGTCTGAACTGGCTGCTCCCTGAGTGGCTGACAAGCAGCCTGGCAACGCATGGCACCTCTGGGCACCAAAGACTCCAGGGAACTAAGTGCTGCTGAGCATTTTACCCTCTGAAGGATGACTTACTTCAGATTCAACCCTTCAAATTGATGATAAGTTGTTTTAGAGGGGACACATCTCATTGCATTACGTATAAAGGGCAGGGTGCAGGCAGAGGAGGTTGCAGGGCAGCCTCTGTGAGGAGACGCAGCCAGTTCCAGACCATGCCAACCCACCCATGGCAGGGCACAGCTGAACCCCTCAGCCTGGTGGGAGGTACCTCTGGATCAACATATTTAATAAAGGATGGTAAAACACTGAGAGGAAAAAGGATAAAACATATGAGACCACATGAGGTGTTCCATTGTGGAGATGGGAACACCTGCAGAGGAGCTGTAAACCATGGAGAGGAGGAAATAAGCATTAAGGAAGAAGCAGAGGCAGAAGTGGAGGGAGAGTAAGGAACAAGGAGCTACAACAGACACTGCTATGGCCTGACTCCAACCTCCTGCCCCACATATTGCCTCACCAAAGGGACCAAGTGTAATCTGTGGCAATATCCAGGAAGGAGACCTGCAGTGAAGGAGGAAAGGTGTCTCCTGTAAGTGCTTAAATATTTGTCTTCTTTGTTTTCAATACCCAAATCTTAATTAAATCTTTTAAACTGAGTTAAATTCCCCAGAGCTGAGTCTACTTTGCTTGTGACAGCAATTGCTGCGTGATTTCCCTGCTTCTATTTCACCCAGTGGGTTTCCTCATCCTGGTTCTTCCCCATCCTGCTTGTGGTGGGGAGCAGCACTGGGAGCAGTCCCCTTGACTGCCAACTGGGGCAACACACCACATTCACCCAGCTCAGAGAACTAAAACTTTAGTTATCCATAAGAACAGCTACTGGCAGAGAGAGATTTATTCCATCTGAGAAAATAATCAGGGAAATGGCTTCAATGTTTAAGAAGGTTCTAATTTATGGTACTTTCCTTTCCAAGACAGTGGCTTGATACAGTGTGTTTTGTAAAAGCGTAGGTTTAATAATCTACTGCCTGATAATGAGAACTATCCTTTGTAGCACGGAGGTTAGTCTTTCAAAACTTTATATATTTTAATATTTAATAAATTACAGATGACACAAACTTGGAGGAGCTGTTGACCCCCATGAAGGCAGGAAGGCCCCACAGAGAGTCCTCAACAAATTAGAAGGCTGGGCAATCATCAACGATACAAAGTTTCCCAAGGGGAAGTTCTGGATTTTGCACCTGGGATGGGGCAACCCTGGATGTATGTACAGACTGGGGAATGAGATGCTGGAAAGCAGTGCCATGGAAAGGGACTCGGGGGTCCTCGTTGAGGGCAAGTGGAATAGAGTCAGCAGTGCCCTGTCAGACAGGAGGAGCAACTGTGTCCTCAGGGGCATGAGGCAAAGGATTGCCAGTCAGTCAAGGGAGATGATTGTCCAGTTCTGCTCTGTGCTGGTGTGGCCTAACCTGGAATATTGTGTGCAGTTTTGGACACCACAATATAAGAAAGATATTAAGCTATAAGAGAGTGTCCAAAGGTGGGCAGCAAACATGGTGAAGGGCTTTGAGGGGGAGCCATATGAGGAACAGCTGAGATCACTTGGTCTGTTCAGCCTGGAGAAGAGGAGACTGAGGAGAGACCTCATTGCAGTCTACAACTTCCTCATGAGAGGAGGAAGAGGGGCAGGCACTGATCTGTTCTCTGTGGTGACCAGTGACAGGACCATGAAGTTGTGTCAGGGGAGGTTTAGGTTGGATATTAGAAAAAAGTTTTCCACCCAGAGGGTGGTTGGGCATCTGGAACAGGCTCCCCAGTCTATAGAGATAATCAGCTGAACAATAAATGTCCACCTACTGTAGGGTGAAATAAATAGTTTTCCATACTCTTTACTGTATTGAAGAGTTATTCATTGATTATAAAGGGAGATTAGGCTTGATTCTGGTGTCTAAACATAAGCAGCACATGCCATTTAAGCTATCCTGGGATATTCTTGGAAACAAACAAGGTGTCTTACTGGGTCCTATGCTACACACTATCTCTAAATCAAATGGATGTGGCACAAAAGGTTGAATAGTCAGGTAATAATGTTTTACTGTGTAGAAACTTGTGATATACCAGCTATGTGATTTGAGAGGTGAATTTCTGATTGAGTCGGTTCTGGTAAATCTGCATCTGGTCATAATAATATATCCAGAACTATGGAGTCACTTGACTTTGAAAATTTGGCCAGTGTCTTTTAGACAGCTTAAGAATTTATATATTGGTGAATTATTTTTAATTCAACTGTTATTTTGACTTTGAATACATTCAATGAATTTAAGAAATAGGTATATATCATATTAAACAAAGGCTGAAAATGTACTGCTTTTTGAGGAAGAACTGAAAGGGAGATAACAACTGAATATTCCATCAATATTTGAAAAGCTATTGTGCTATGCATACAGTTTCCAAGATAGCAATGAGATAAATATGCAAGAAAAGCTGTTTGCACTTGTGATATGAAGCAGCGTTACTATAGATCCCAACCTGAGAGCATCTGAAGAGCAGCCCCAGGGGAATGCTGCAGGCAGCTAGCTGATGCAAACTGTCAAAATTCAAGGACTTTCAGGACATTTTCTTTAATGAAAAAGAGACCGAAAATTGCAAATTTACATCTTTGAAGCACTTCCGTTTCATCTTTCGTGATTACTAGGATGTTTTGCTTTGCCTAAAGAATTCTCTGAACTTAAAATAGCTCAGACTAAATTCTTCCACTCCTGTTTAGACTTGAAGTTGTTAAATGTCCTTACAGTAAACAGACAACTATTTAGGAAGATATGCAGAAAGTAAATTCTTTTTCATATTTTAGTTTTAAAAGCTATGCTAGTTCAAAACTTTGAAATAATTACTACTTTTTCTGATCGCAATTTGTCTGCAAATAATGAAAAATAATGTTATTTGAATGTTTTCAATTGTGTTTTTTGAGTCACTGTAAGTAGCTCTTTTCAAACAGCTTAGACTTCTCACTGTGCAACAAGAAAAAATTAGTAGCACAGAGAAGTGTGAATCTGGGTCATGTTTGTTCAGCTATGCCTCTCATGTCTGAAGTCAAACCCCTATTTTTATACTGAATATAAAGAAGGTAGTTGTTATCTTGAGACTGTTCTTCACTTAGTCTTTACAATTGACTGAATGGCCAGATTTATTCTCACTACTAAAATTACACCACATCGTTTACACTAGCAGGCTCTTGCTGTAAACTTATAGCAGAGAGTTGAACAGGATTCAAAGGCAAGCATTAAAGATTCAACTACATAGTTCAAGAAATGTGGAATCCCTGTTTGCAAAGTTTTTTTGTTCTTAGAATAACTTTCTTTTGGATTAGGCTGTGTAAGATTTCTGGTAAGCCTCTTCAACTCCTCTGCTTGCTTGATTCTTTTTCTGTCTTGATCTCTCCTTGTCAATTGTCAGAGTGTGAGATCCTAGCTGATTCTTTTCCCTTGTCTTACCTGCTAATAGGCATTTTTTTGACTCACCTCAAGAGCAGTCCTCTTTAGCAAAGAAATAATGGAAAAAAAATTCCTAGTTTCATACAGTTTTAACTGTTCATTTGCAGTAGCAGGCAGACCAATAGAAACAAGGCAGAAGACCTCAACTCATCTCAGTAAGTGTTCTTGCTTTTGGAAATATTTGTCATCTTAGTTCAGGGACCTTTTTCTTTTCACCATTTTTCTTTCTTAAAGATTTCAACTCTTTTCATTATACCTAGATCAAACTGACATTTAAAAATCTTATTTTTAAACATGACAATTTACATTAAAAATGCAAAAATTTATACTCTCTAATGAGAGTATACAGTCTTCTCTGAGTAAGGTTACTATATACATTCAAAATGTTCAGAATTCAGGTAAGAAATATTATCCTGTTCTTATGTGAGCAATCTTGTATATTATCCATATTTTACCACTTTTAAACATATGCACTTACTCAGACATGAAATATTCAGTATTCTGATAAGCTGGTACTTGTTGTATAAAATACAGTGAGTTTAACATCTTGTCCTAGATTTTAAGAAATAGGGTTTTTGTGTGTTCGACTTTGCATATACAAATAATTGAGCTTGAGTTTCTGCATGCATAATTCATAACAGGTGCAAATACTCTTTGGGTGATTAGATAATAGCTAATATTTGTGCTCACATTCACTTTAGGTACATGAATTCAGGTCAGTGATTTGTGAGCACGAAATTGCTCAAACTGTAAAGGCAGATAGATACATGTAAATCAGACCTTGGTTTTGTTGACTGTTAGAGGGAAGATTTGTTCCTGCAAGGTGCTGAGAACTTGTAAGAAATGTTGAGAATTCGCTACTGGTCTTGTGATTGTTAGGAAAACAGAGTGATTAGCACCTTGCAAGGCTGGGAACTATGACATCCCAAAAATACCCTTTGTGAACTTTCAGGTTACAATTCAGAAAGCATATGTTTAACTTAAAGGGCAAGTGAAGTGTCATTGTAATGAATGGACGTGTTTATGTTTAAATTAACAACATATTTAAGTACCTTGGTAAATTAAGACAATTTCTTAAGAGGTTTGCAAAGGGAGAACCAGCCCATTAACATCAAAAAGGCACAGAACATTCAGGAGAAGTAAAAGAAATTAACCATCAAAAACTTGCTAGAGAGTGTTAAAGCTTTGTATGGATTTTTAATTCAGATGTAAAGTGGTATTGGGTAACTATCTTAATCCTCCTTTAGCTAGCGAAGGAAGATCATTTTACTTTTGCTTTAAGGAAGTAACAGAAGGTTTTAATATGTTTTAATTTTGTTTTATCTTTTCTGAGTAAAAGCTATAGGATATATTTTGGATGAAATAGCTATTTGTAATTAAATGACAGTTCATTGACTGCAAAATATTTTTTATGGAACCTCTCAGGCTCTGACAGGAGACTCAGCTGAACAGACCAGCCCTGTCATGCAGAGGTACTGAACCAAGGGCTGAAGTTCCAGGATTTGCAGTTCAAGCTGAAGATCAGCTCCCCAGCTCTGTAAAAATGAGAAGCAGAAACCCTGGAGGAAGCCAGCACTGTTAGAGTTTTATGAACCCTGCTGCAGAACCCAAACTGGGCTGAACTCCAAGAGCGTTTATTTGGATAATAACCAAAATAAAACAAAAATGAAACACTCTCCTTAACCTGTTCTATTCCTCACTAATCTTGCAGACTTATTTTAAAAGACCCTTCTAGAGAGGGGGTATTTGCTCAGAAAAACAAAAGCTGGAAACTGATAGCAATAAGATAATTCTTGAGTTTGTCTGGGTTTTTTTTCAGACTGAGTTCTATATATCTCAGTTATATCTATAATAGCCAATTATATATAATTATATATGCATAAAATATTTCATTATCTATTATATATACACATTAGTTATATCTATAATTAAAGGAAGATTACTACAAGGACTGATAACACAGAATAAATTTTAAGTGTGGTCAGCGTAGAATTAATTTCTTTGTTTGAATATTCACCAACTTGCCACAGAAGATCAAAAGAAAATTCCTTAATGAATAATAGCCTTTAATATGCACAATATACCATAAAAGCAAACTCGTATAAAATGTGTGGAGTAGGAACCTAATTAAAATTAATTAAAAATGTTTTATTTGATTATTGTGGAAGGATGCTGTATTAAAGAGTGTCATAATGTCCCTCATAGTAGTGATGATTTCTCACATGTGAACCCAGTGCCTTCTAGAGAATATAAATTCAGGTCTTACAAAGAGGCAGGGGACTGACATCTGTGTTCTGACCCCACAGGGATGTCAGGCACTCAGTGTATTGCTGTGGATCAGAACACTGACTTTGCAGCCTCATGAGTTTGTGTCACTTCTTAATAGACACCTACTCAGAGATCCCCAGTGTTATTATGGGATTGGGCAGTATAATTGAGTTTACATTCATAATACTAGGCTCAATTCTTCATGCTTAGTGAACATACAACAGTTTGTTTTCTACTGTGGATTTTTTTTTTTCTGGTGTTATTCTCAGGCATAATTATAAGCAAAGGAGGAATCTACTACTGCTATAAATAAAAAAGTAAAAGTAATTTCACCACAGAGATCCCTCCTGAACTTTAGCGGTTATGAAAGAAAATAGACAGGCCTTCTAGGAGGCAGAGGAGCAAGAAAAGCTCTGAACCACATAGACTACATCAGAACCTCTCTCCACTGACTTACCTCAGAAATTCTGCCCAAAGAAGAAGGCACCATAGAACCTCTTTAAAAAACATAGTAGAAGAAAGCTAAACCCTTAAGTATTAATACAGTCCAGTTGGAAAGAGTCTCACTGTTACAAAATTGTGTTCAACATAAGCTTTTTCTTAAATGGAAGTTCTTGATTTTCATTAATCTCCTTACATCTACTTATATATCATGAGCAGCTGCAAGGAACACTTTTGCAATGAAACTGGAGCCATTTTCTTTCTGCAGCTTGTGAGGTAGCTTTTAATTATCTCTGTAAACTGTATCTTTGAAGATGTCCTGTCTCAGGAATGCTGGTGCTTACAAACGAGATATTCTACATCAAAGAGATGAACTGGATTGCTTTACGAAACTTAAATTATGATTTGTAACCTACATAAAATAGAAAGAAATGGAGTAATTTTTGTAAAGCTCTACAATACAAAGAGTGCCACGAAGTTCTGTATGAGTGCATTGAGCTCATCAGGATGATTAAAACGTAATCTGCTCTCAAAAGATCCTTTTAAGACAGTCTTACACTGATTTGAATTGAACAAAGTAGATCTGAATTATTTAATTCAGCTGCTGAGGAGCTCACCACAACAGAAGACAGTTCTCAGCTGGTGTATTCAGGGAAGACTTGCCACACACAAGCCACATCTGGTCTCAGCTCCTTAGAGGAAATTTCAAAGACCAATGAAGATCAAGAGAAAGGAAAATGAAGTCAACACGTTGTGGTAACCCTGATATAGGAGGGTTTTGCAATTCACTACTTGCAAAAAATGAATTACGGAATTCCTGAACTTTTGTGTTTAATTCCCGGAAATTAAAGATTAGGATATGTGAAACTGTTGTCTCTTTTCTTTAGTCTTGTGAAATTAATATGTACTTTTTTTAGAGAGAACTGTCTCTATTTTGATATTGAAAGGGCTTTGGTACTGTTTCTATTCACTTCTAAAGTCGGATTTTTCATACACTCTAGTCTGGTAGAGAGGAATTTTGTTAGTTTAGTGTGTTACTACCGAAATACGTATAGTATAACGCTGCTGCTTCCTCTGTGAACGCACGCAGGATCACTCTCAAGGAGAAAAGGTAATGCAGAAAGAATCGTGTCTTGCAGAACATACCACCTAAGGAGTCTTTCTGCTGTACCTTTTGCAATCGGACATGCCTGTCTCGTATTGGCCTCATCAGCCACCAGCGTGCTTGTAACAATTGTGGGTAGAGCCTTCCTAAATATTCGTTCACAAAGCCTAGCCATGAACATATAGTATATATGTATTTCAGTATAGTAGTCCTTAACTGAGCATTTTTATTTACTGTGCACCTAAATACCTCATTTTGCCTTGTGACTCAGAGGTGTATAGCTCTGGTCGCTATATAGACTCTGGAATGCAGTGAAGAGATTATATACACGAAGGAGAAAAGGAAAATGTCCCTCAAACCACAAAATCATACAATGTGATTAATTTATTTTGATTACAAAAATTAATTTGACGGGTCTTAATAATAAATTAGACAACTAGGAACACATGATTATCGTTGAGGACTTTTTAATTGTCTTTTGTCATTTGCATCTTTACTGTAGTTCGCTGTAGTCATTTAACCTATTTATTATTACTACCCATAACAGGAAAACTGCTATAACATACTGATTCATCTACAAGGTCTATAGTAAAGCAGGTGAAAAAACCAGTCCATTCCTAACAGACACTGAAAGATAATACAAACTATAGAGGAAAAAATACTTAGTTCAAATTGTTATCACTGAAGAATGACATTATACTATTTATTATGTGCCTGTGGAAATCTTTCAGAAAGAAAACTCACTGAGCTGAATATACTTTCCCTTGAAAATATATTTTACCTTCAAAGTTTTACTTTTGTTATATCTGGAGTTTCTAATGACAAAAATGTTGGAGTGATACCAAACTATGAATTTTATCTGGTCCTTACCCTAATTTCCTACGTACCTAGAAGTCTTGCTTGTGTGTGTGTTGGGAAGGGAATAGAGTTCAGATTAGTTGGAAGAAGCACCTTTTAATCTCTATTTCAGAATGCTAGAACCACCGCACATTTTAAGTTCTCAAACAACTGGCAATTTTTTGTTTGGCTTCAGAATGGCAAAGGCATGGCTTTTGAAGCTGCTGACCTGACATTTTACAATAGTATGAGTTCTCCTGTTTGCCTTTTTTCTGTGAGCTACCTGAATAATTTGGAACCAGTCACTTCAAGTCTTTGAGTCTTAGTCTCCCAACTTTTCTGGATGGGTTTGATATTGACCTAGTTTTATATAAAATCCTATTTCCTTTTGCTATATTCAGCATTATCACCAAAGCACTAAGAAAATCTGCAGATGAAGTTAGACACCTATTTTTCCTTACTTGTGTTGGCTTCTGGTGAATTCAGTGGAAAAGCATTAACAAATAACTGCAGAACAGTTTAGCCAGCATGTGGTGTGTCAGATGCTGAAATGTGGTGCTATGTGCAGTATTTTATCACCAAACAGCATTGTCACACAGCATACACATATGCCTGAATTGAAGTGGGCCCAGAAAGCCTATGCTAAAGGAGCAATACATTTAACCTGATTTGTAAAACTCACAAGAAAGGCAAATATTTTAATAACGAACATTTCCGTTGTCTCTTTTAGAGCAGATATTGCATTTTCATTAGTAGATTCAGCTTTGATTTCACTAAAGACATTGGATATTTTATCACAATCCTAATGGATCGTTAGTTACTCTTAAAATCACTTGCAAGTTAGAAATTTAGTCTCATTCCAACAACCCTTAATTTTATGAATAACTCATATTCCTAAAGGTAAGCATATTAATGCCAATTGGTTATTCCATATATAAGATCTCCAGATAAAATAAGTAAAAATTAATACCCACTGTTTTCTGCCAGGGTTAAATATCTCAACAGAAGGTCCTTTATGGTTTAATCTCTTGTCCTCATGCTTATATGCATTTCAAAATCTGTCCCTGTCTGCAGCAGTAAGACTTACAGCAATACAATTTGATGTCACAGTCCCGCCATTTGTTTTCAGATACTCATATAAATATGTGATCCTTTTGTTTTTATAGCTCTTTTCAGAAAGGAAGATGTTACTCTCATTATGCATATGGCTTAGCCTTGGAATTCAATCCAATGACCCTTTACAAAAGCCAGGAGAATGCCTCTGCCTGCACTCTCTTCTATAGTGATGTCAGAGTGAGAATTAAATGTTTCAAATTTTTTAATAGCAGTAGAAGGCTGAATGGAAGTAGACTCTGTACTGCTTTTATGACTATTGTGGGAAACTAGCCAAAGAGAGTTCTGAAAGGTTAGAATGACTTTGATAGTGTTGGTGCCTAATCATTGCATAGAATATTAATGTGACAGACAGGTACTTTGCAAAGTCCTATTTTAAAGGAGGTAGTGACTCACCAGAAGGAGAAGGTATTTCAAAATCTGAGTCTAAATAACTTCACTGTTTATAACTCCTCACCATTGGTTTCCAAAGGCAATGATTACTTTTTGTTGTAATATTTTTGCGAATTGTAGCTTTAAAGGTACTTTACAAGATATGTTACTAGTGTGCATAAACACTAGACTGTGATTGAACTAGTTTTGATTTTGATTTAATTTGACATGTCAGGAGCCTTGTCTCAACATGTGTTACTCTGTAATTATTTAACCAGTGTTGGTAGAATCCAGAAGCCAATTTTATACCTGCACTAAAACCTTGAGTATGAAACAGAACTCAGACACTGGCACAATTATTTCATTTTGGTTTTAGAGACAAATTAAAACTGACAAAGGAGAAAGAAAATTAACAAACTTTGAAATGGAAGCATGTAAAACCTAATGGATTAATCTCTAAATTCACCTGCCATCTTTCTGCTTCTCTAAGAATCCTGGAGAAAAAGAACTAACGAAGTACAATGAACAGAGAAGATTTCCACAGGTCTCAAGAAAAATAGCATATTTAAGAATCTACCAGTTTTCTCAATATTAGCTCATTTGAAAGGTATAGTTTATCCACAGGTATGTACTTCAGTTAAAATGCAGCCTACAAAGACTCACACCAGTCAAAAGTTTTTAAAGGTTAATTACTTGAGGAATTATGGAACTTATTAAATAAAATCATTGACCTATATCAAAAGCTATGGATTTCATTAGTTAACGTGAGAAAGAATAATTTGTTTAGGTATCATGGGTGTTGATTTTTTACACTTATAAAAATTTAGGCATGATGTGGCTGTAAGTACAATGAATTTCATTATTAGCATAAACATTCTTATCAATAAAATTGTGTGGCATATAGTGTCACTGTAGGTCCTGGCTTTTCTTGGGCAGTGTCCAACTCCAGATCAAATTCTTACTTGTCTTAGTGGTCACAGACTCACATTTTGCTCTTACTTGTTCTTTTAATTTACAGAAAATGCTCCATATTCTAGTAAAACACTTGATTTTTGCTACCTATTTATTTTGGTATTTTGCTCCTCTGTTTGACTTTTATCTCAGTCTTTCACTCTAATCACACTCTAGTGGTTCCAGCTTCAGAGTCAATTACCTTTACTTTAATCCTTTACATAAAGATCTACTTTTTTTTTTTTTGAGAAAATGAACAGTGATTAGCAAGGTGAATGCCAAGGTTCCTCATTTTCTAATTTTCTTCTGGGAATTAAGTGTGTCATTCCATCAAAATTCCAGTTCTCTAGACTTAAAAGTAGCATCATGAACTAGTGCTTGGCTGTGCAGTGCTCAGGTAGTCAATGGCTTTTTACTGGTATTCTCTTAATACTGCTTTTTAAAAATTGTTTAAATACCTTCTGGTAAATATGCCACTTCACTAGATAGACACACTAATTTAGACTACAGTTTTATGACTGGCTTTCTAAACAAGTTAAGGAAAAATAGCTTCATGAGCAATGAAGGAGTAACAGAGGATAAGCTCTAAAACAGAAAAGTGAACCTAGGATAAAGTTAGAAGCTGTGAGTTGCCCAACAAATTTCAGCTGACTAATGTGTTGAATGCTGCTAAAGTTTCACAAAATGAACAGTGCAGATTTGCACATAGCTCAGTCAAAGAATAATTTTGCGTGTAGACATAAATGTGTTTTTCAGCATGAAACTTTACAGTTACACTCGAATATTGCAATATTAGTGTACAGTGGCATCCAGCAAGTTGATTTACTTTCCATCAATGTATTATATTTACCTGAATTTTATTTGTATCCCTGAAGTAAGATAACTCGAATTTTTCCCTATAATCTGGCTGGCTAATTTTTTTTTTTATTTTTTTAAAGCAGTAGATTCAACTCGTTGTTCTATTTTATAATTCTGAAGGGAGTTACTTGTTTTTTTGTTTTGTTTTTTTGGGGTTTTTATTTGTTCTGTTTTGTTTATTTTAATTTTTGATTAACCTAACTTTTGGATACCAATTTCATTGTCTTGTAATGATAATTAACAGCTGATAGTTGTTCATTTAGAATAATGGTAGTCTGCTCTACAGCAAGCTGCACATTTTGATTATATATCATACTGGCAATTCAAGTCATGAACAACAAATATAAATCACACTGCTGCTTAGGTAAGACATTGTCATTTTGTTGTAATAAATATACATTTGTTATCATTTTACTGGAAATAAAAAAGCAATAATTGCATCAAGAGTAATGAGCATTCAAGGTAATCTGAACTTGTTAGTATATGAGGGGTGTGTGGCTGGATCAGAAGACACGAAAACACAGTGGGTTCAAAGTTGTCAGTACTCTGCATTGGTCGTGGTCCTATGAGAAGGTTTGCAGATGTTTCAGGCTTGATGTTCCTTTGCTGGTTCAGGTGACACATTAGCAATATGTCTAACACTCACTACAGATATAGGTTTCTTTCAAAAGGCTGCTCCTGAATGATCAAAAGAAATTGTCTGTTAGCCTCTGTGTTGAAATTCTTTGTCAGGGAAATGAGACTCGTACGTTCTGCTCAGCCCAGAAATCTGAAAGCCTATGGCTTTTGCATCTCAGGAGAGCATGTGATTGGAATGGAAGCTAGACTCCCGTCCAGAGATTAGGATCCTAAAATACAGGAGTTCAATACATAGGAATTTAAGTTCTTTCCAGAAGGCCTTAATCATATCTTCTTTGGCTTATTGTTCTTAATGTTCTTTTCAGGAATTCAAGGCTTGGATGACTAAACCAGGCATGTAAGGCTATAAAAATCATGGATTAATTAATCACAATCAAGTTCATTTTATAAGAAAAATAAGCCTCATTTTCTTGTGCTTTCTAATGTATTACCAATGGCCTTTCTGCTCTTCAATGTCCTTCTCAGACCACAGACACAAATTTTCCCTATGTTTTTGAAAGGAACTGAATCACATTTAAAAATCTGTTGCATTTATAATATTCCTGAAATATTTTTCATGACCAGCATGACACACCCTATTCCTGCTTAGCTGGCATAAGGTGATTGCTACCATTTTATTCTGAACACTAACCTGAAAGCCATCATATTGCATGCTCAAAGCTGCTCAAAATCTCTTAGGTTGCAGTCAATAGTGTGCCCCACACAGAAATCCTACTCAGCTGCATCTTTCCAGCTATCTTATTCAACTGTTCCTTTTCTGTTTTCTTAAGTAAATCATCATCCAGATAGCACTGATATTGATATCAGGGCCAACTCTTGACCTGTGCTACTCCTGGGCAAGTAAGGAGAGGAATGGTAGACACTGGAATAAGCTAGATGACCTGCGTTCTACAACCAGGTTTTGTAGCCTGGTCTCATGAAAAATGAAAAAGGTATAAAAAACCATGGAAAATTAAAGCCAGGTCTAGTGGAAAGTCTGCCCATACTAGTGTTCTCTAAATATGATATTAATTTCAGGTCTTTGTACAAGAGAAGACCATTCTAATAACTTATTTTGATTTCTTGAATAATATAGGTCATAAAACGTCATCAAATGGTTCTTCTGTCATGCCTTTTAAAAGTTTTGATCTTGATTTCAACTATAAATCCAATACACATTCTAGTGCTCCTCCTGTGTATATATGTATATTAGTGTTTAATTCCTTATATACTAGAGTTGCCCATTTTCGTTTTATGTCCTTGTTTAGATAAATGTCACACTCATACTGGGATATCATTTTATTCTTTCCTTGTAAAGTCCAGAAGTCAATTGTAGTATTCACCACTGACTTTTGACTCAAAATTTTTCATTTTCTCTATACTTCTTTCTCTTTGAACCCATTTTCCCCAACTTTACTATCTTACAATCTTTGTTTATCATCTGTGTTTCAGATTCCTTGCCCTGTATTCTGTCTCCTGATCTTGGCTCCCCATTGTTTTCCAAGCATATGCACTTTTCTACCTTGCATTCTTAGTAGAAACACTGCAAACATAGTTGTGTGAGACAGGTTGCTGTTGCAGTTTCTAATAGCACAGGTATCTTGGAGCAGGTATCAAAGGGAAAAATTGTTCTTGTTTGAAATTCTGAACTGAAGAAAGCTTAGAATGTTAGGAACCATAGAGGCCTAAGTTCACTTTTCTCCTGAGCAAAAACTACCATGTTTTAAACAGATGGATTTATTTACTGGATCTTAAGTTTCTGGAAACTGCAGGCCTTAGTGCAAGAAAGTATTCTTTGAATTTAAAGAAGTCTCATTGCTTTGAAATCATTCAGTGAAAACTGTCCCAAAGGATTTATGTTAAGGAACTGGGTATCTTCATTAACAACTGAAGGTAGTGATGAAACACATCTTCCTTTTAGAATAGCAGAGTGGAACTGGGGCATTATTGTGGGAAATGCACAGACTGAAGTAAATTTCTAGTATCCTCACAGGCTGACACTGGAGTGATCACATTTGGGAGTTTTTTTGTTGTTAATCTTCTGGCTCAGATCCATACCCTGAACACAACTCTTTTTCAACACAGGACTTTCTTGTCTGTGACTCACAGGTACAGGAACAGGAAAGGTTAGTGACAGGGAGCACTGATCAGGAATCTAATAAAAGTTTTTCTTTCTTTATAACTTTTTTTTCCTGCAGCTGCAGAAGAAATCAATGTCCATCCTTCATTTTATATGTATCAAGTGCAATAGTCTTTTCACTAAACTGATCTTTACCCTCGTTTTGAACAGCCAATAGAAATGATAAAAAGCTATGGGTGAGTAAGACAGGAGAGTTGTATGAGATTTTCTCTAAGTTAAAGAAAATCTATCTGAAGCATTGTTTTACTATAAAATGAGGGCATTCTTATACTATGTAATGTGGTTTTATGCTAGAAATATCTGAGGTTTTTGTGAATGAGCTGATCAGCAGAACAGTCTTTCCAGTTCATGAAAAGGTACCCTCTGTTCATCCAGCTGCTAGTTGTGGACCCTATTCTGAGTTTGGTCAGCTTCACCCACCCATGATAGAAAGAATTTAGGTGCTTAGTGCAGGCCTCTGAATTAAGTTGGTTCCCAAGATTTAGCTATTATGGAACACAGCATTGTAGTTTTGAAGTACCTTTGTGAATTTCACTTACTGCCTTTTCCTGGGCAGCTGTGTAAGAGCCAGCAGCTCCACCAGGAAACAGGTTTGCACCATACTGGCTCCAGTTTTGAATTTGACAGACCCCCATAGTAGAATAGCTCGAACAGTGGAACAAGGTATTTAGCATTATGAATAGCAGCGGTTAATGAGAACATGACAGCTGTAATGAAAACCCACAGAGGCTGAAAGACAAGCCCATGCTTGTTAAAAGAAATTCTTACGTGAACTAAGTCACTTAGAGCTACCCAGATTTTGGTGGATGCAGCTTTTCTGAAGCTATCCAGAAATCAAATCTAATGTAATAGTAGAAACACTCACCTGAGCACATGTTGGTCACTGCATGTGAAAACCAATAGTAGCTTCCACCAGACTGGAAAGGATGTACCAACCTATCTTTTTACTGGATCAAAAAGTTAATGTGAGTTTGCATTTAATTCTTTCAAGTAATGATAGAATGGGAGTCTTTTGTTGGAAGTTCAAATTTTTAAAGATTGAAATTATGGAGATTCATGGGAAATCCATTAGGTCTAATTTATTTTCACCATTAGGAAATTTTATTTCATAATCTAAATATCAGATTTTATTCTTTGCTGTTGTAACCTGTGGTCATTAATTCTTATTCTGTCAAACATGAAAAAGAAACTAAATTCTCACTGTTTGTGATGTGTTTGTAGACTGCAATAATATTCATCTTTCACTTCCACCTCTACCCTTTCTATTTTTTAGGATTTTTTAAATGTCTGGTCCTCATAGACCATGTTTTCTAACTTTCTAAGCATTCTCACCACTCTTTCATAAACTCTTCCTGAATGGTGAATATTATTGGTAATTTTCCCATTTTAGAAGTACTTTTTCTTTATTACCCTTTATAGATCCAATTGTGACACTTGATAGCTGCAGTGCCAGATCACAGTGCTGGTGGATAGATATGATTCTCTGCAACTTCTTAGGTACAAGTCACATGGGTGACTTTCAGAATATGCTTTTTTTGAATGCAAAATCTCTACCTTTGTCTTTTCTTATTACTGAATCAGTGAATCTCAAGTCATATTCTCCAACTAATGTCAACCTATGCTGCAATCACCAATTCTATTTTTTCATATGGTAATTATTGCATTTCTATTTCCATTTTTAAATTGCTTTATAATCATATAATGTACCTAAAATAATGTAAAGTACAGGAAATAAACCAGTAATTTTCCTTCACAATATTTTAGTCTTGGGAATTTTTTAACAGAAACAAGTACAAAAAGAAAATTTTTGTTAATATAGGATCACTTAAAGAAATTCTGAGAGCTCATGGTATGATACAATTAGATAAGGAAAGCTACATTTTATGTCAATGCAGTGAAACACAGTTGAAATTAAAGACTTCATTGGTCTGCCTACATATCTTAATATGTGCCAGCAGTTTCTCCCAGCACAAGCTGTACTATACAGAGATCATTGAATGATCCATCCATGACCAAGATAGCTGTGTCAGTGAAACTCTTCAAAATAGTCCTGACATAAGACAGCCAGTGGTATGCTGTATTTCCAAAGTGGTGACAACTACATGTTGGGCTCTCTCCACCAATAATTTTATTGGCTATCTTCTTCCTGCTATAGCTGGTCTACACAAAACAACTCTGACAGCAGTTGCAATCAAATTTGAGGTCTTAAAGGGTTCATAGGGATTTTTTCTGACGTTCCAAGTTGGAGTGAGCTTTAACATATTCTGAGGAATGGTTAATATTCTTTCTTATTCTTCTTTATCATATGAATGTGAAGGAGAGCATTTGCTCCTTGTTGACAATTGAGCACAAGTACTGCACTCATCATAAGAAATGTATACGAGTTGTTTGATTATGTCTTATGAGTTGGTACAGTCAGGCAAAGAATTTAACAAATTTTCCTGGTTTCACATTTTCGTTTAATGTTCAGGACATAATGCTAGAGAAGTTTGGCTTTAGTGTTTACTCTGATAACCTACTTTTAATAGTAAAGATTGAATTCTTGAAAGAAAAAAAGTCCTAATTTTCCACCCTAGTGGTTCTACCTGGCTGGCTTTGCCAACAATTATATGACTAATTTTCCGCAAACCTTCAAATTGAATCCATTTTAAAGTTGCTGAAATTAACTTTCCAGTATCACTAGCAATCAAGGAGAGTTTAGGCAAAACATTTTCAAAGTATTTAAGTAAGTAAAGAATTTCAATGATTTAGATGCTTAAGTCCCTTGATACTCTGAGTCTCAGAGTCAGGCTTAAGAAAAATATCAGTTTAAAGGTTCAGATAGGTACTAAGGGATATTACAACTAAACTAGATAAAGCACCTTGCACTTTCTTAACCACTTTTGAAAATCCTACTAGTAGCTAATGGATCTCTAGATGATTAAATAATGTTGTAACTAGTCTTTTGTGGTGAATTTAGGAACAGGATTTTTTTGGTGTTGTTCAGGACTTTACCAAAATCTTATGTTTTTATTTAAAGAAAAAAAATATGTTTTACATTTACATTTACAAGGGAATGAGATTTTATTTTTATAAACTTACTGTACATTAAGCATATCTGATGGACATATGTAGAAAGATAGACATTTCTTTCAGGTTTTCCCTTTAGTATCAACTGGAAATTATTGATACTGCAACTTCTCTAGTTAATTAACTACATAGTTGACTTAGTCCATGTGTCATATGCTGCCATTCCAAGTGTTATTCCTGTTACTTCTAAATACTAAAAAATGCATTTTACAACAGAATGTGAAAAACATTGGTAAAATCTGACTTCTGAAATTATAGTCTCCTATATAAAAGTATGGGAAGCACTTTATGGCATTAAGTGCTTTGTAATTTTCTTTTCCTTCTTTAACTTTGCTGTTGCTGCTTGTTCTAAAGTCACATCACTGGACTGCCAAAGTCTCCTTTGACACACATCTTTTTATGGCTAACTGTTCCAATTGTTTTGTTACCTATTTTAACAATACCATAAGAAATGTGAAAACTGACAAGTCACTTCTTTCTAGAACAGAGAGGTCATCAAATGTCTAGATAGTGGCTAACAATCGCTGTGTCTTTGTCAATGAACAGAGAGGAAGGATATATTTGAAGCAGAGCTTCTGTCACAGATTGAGTTCATATATTTTCAAAGCAGAATTCTTTGAATGAATAATGGACAATCTTAATGGGATTTAGGGCCTCATCATTTTTAACAGTGCTCTGCAGTTTTACTGACACATTACTTACTTTTTTCATTTATGATGTACTGCATTCTCATAGTAAGGAGGAAGTTAACATTAAGAACTTCAGAAAGACATTTAATTTCACTTTATGTCAAGGTATTTCTTTTCTGGAAGATTCCATTTTTTTCCTTTTCATTTCCAAGATACATTTTACTCTTTCTAAAAGTACCTGAGAGAGTTTTTAGTGCATATTACCCAAGTACTATAGTTACAATAGTTAAATCTTCTACCTACTGAAAAATAAATAATGTCACTATTAAAAAATTACTAATATATTACAAATAAAACAGTAAACCAAGATATATTTTAAAAGACTTATTTTATATAGTTCCTCATGTTCTAATCAGTAATTTAAACAGTTTTCAATTTGTCCCAGGGATTAGATAGAAAGAAAAGAGAAGTGACATTTTAAACCATAGTTTCAAATTTATATTTTCACTCAGCAATAATCCTGTTTTCCTATAAACACTGAAAATGCCAAATAAGCCCTAAATCCTTTTGACTACTGGGTCACTGCTTACTGTGATGCTGATTTATCACTTTAGAGTACAACAAAGTTCAGACATTATTTATTTACATAGAAAAAGCCTCCATGTTTTACTAACACACAGGTTAAGTTATAAGTGCCCCACCAAGCTCTCTGCTGCCATATTTTCATGAGATATGGGAATTTTATAGAAATAAAAAAGCAGGGAAAAAAAACAAGAAAAAGGTAAAAGCTCAGATCTATGAAGTTAAGAATTCCAGAGATCATATTTTGCCCAGTGTGGTCTCCATCATAAGAAATCTCTTAACAAGAGTTTTCCATAAAAGTGGTGAAATACATAAGCTGTAAGTGATTCATTAAAGATATGAGCTTATCTGGAATGGAGAGGGTAGTAGGCAAAGAAGTAGTTCCAATACTGATAAGTGAGGTTATACAATGTTCTTTTTGTCTTCTGGAATTCTCTCATGGGAGGAAGTTCTGATGAAAGGAAGAGTATTATTTATCTGCATTTCCTTTTTTTCTGACAAATTCGAGTGCAAGGAATATAGAGTCATAGAACCATAGAATATCCTGAGTTAGGAGGGACCCATGAGGAACATTGAGTCCAACTCCTAAAATTTACATTTTTAAATCAGAAGGTTTCCAAATGGGTAGATTTTTTAGTTATGACTAAGGTTTTCCATGTGGCACTAAGAATTGCAAGACTATTTGGGGACAAAATGTTTTTATACATACATACATTTTGTATGTGTCTAGATAGACAGGTCTAATATGTCTCTAATAGAAAACTGGGTCACTGCCCTACATTTTTTACATGTATATAAAATAACAGAAACCCACTGTTCTATTCAGGAAGCAAGACATTATTTGTCTAATAAAGTGTCCTCAGATCAAAAGCTCTTCAGAGTTTTATTTTAAAAATACATACATGTACCTATTTTATCTACATTAACTTAGCCTAACTGTCTGGTTAGTTGCTTTTCTTTGCCATATGCATTTCAGTCTTACAGGATACCAGGAGGACTGAGATGTCTCAAATCTACATCATATATAAATTACAAAGTACAGAGATCATACTAATAAAGACTTTTAAGGCTCTTTCAGGCTCCTTTCTACAACTGGATGGTTTCCTTCAAGCAAGAGAAGTGGAGTTTTGCTAAATCCCTTGACACATTTAATTTAGGTATGCCTATTTCAGGATTCAAAAAAAAAAAAAAAGAAAAAATATCTATTAACGTGGCATTCTGCAGAAATGCAATGCAAAAGCACAGGTGTTGAATCACATGAGAAACATCTGCTGGACCAGCTGTTGCCACCATTGCAGTGCAAGATGGTGCCCAGGAGTATTTTCTCCTGCAGTTTTGTTTGTTCACTGGGGGAGAATGATAGGTGATGGAATGCAAAGCTGAGATGTGATTATTACATTCAAGAGTGATTTGGTTGACCCTCAGGTGTACCATCTTGTTAGTGACTCCCACAATTGGACTGCTGCCAAGACACATCTGCTGGAGAGTGGACAGATTTATTGAGTGCGACAAGAGGGAAAATAATGTCTCTGTTATGATGGAGAATCTACACGAACTGTTAACCAAGTTAGTATAGCAGAGATGACTAAATATTTGTGATCTTCAAAAAAACAATAAAAATGACTTTGTGTTAATGTTAATTCACTAAGTGAAAATGCACACAAACAGTACTTTATTTTGACTAAGAAGACTGAAATGAAGAAGAATCTGATTTCTCTGAACTGTTAGACATCTTTGGCTGCCTTGGAATTCGGTTGCATAGCTACATGGCTAGCATTTCAGGAAATCAGGCACTTTGTGTTTTATTTCTATTCCTGGGCACTTGTGACAAAAGGGCATGACTGAGACACTTGGGTTACACAAAAAGTGTCCAAGAGCATGATGTAATCATAACATTAAGTAATCATGCAGACAATAGGTCACAGACTAATAGCCAGTCAGAACTTTTTGTAAACTTTTACTAACAG
The DNA here is from genome assembly GCF_009829145.1 of Chiroxiphia lanceolata. Lineage (NCBI taxonomy): Eukaryota > Metazoa > Chordata > Aves > Passeriformes > Pipridae > Chiroxiphia > Chiroxiphia lanceolata. The sequence goes on from NC_045637.1 coordinate 28,793,096, forward strand.
TATATGAACTAGAGAGGGAAATCCTCAGATGTTGCAATCTTGGTATTGCAGTGCCTTATCTTTAGGTATTTTCTATTGATCTGGGAAATCCAGCCATTCAAGTATATTTCAGAATATATACCTCAAACCAGTATCTTTTCATTGTACAATCCCAATGCTGCAAAGAAATTCCAAAATAGGCTAAGATTTTGTACTCCACATTATCTTGCAGGATCAGAGTTTCATATTTAAACCCTACTTACAGATTGCCTTATTTTTTAGTTTTTACTAAGAAGTCAGTTTTGCAGGTGTAATGACAAAACAATCTCCATACATGATATTTCTCACAGGTTTTTGCCACTTAGTCCTGTATTACTTAGGTTGAATTTTCCATTATTATCAATAATTTCATCAATAGAATGAGGACTATGGATTACGTTGTTGCAAAGATGTGTTCTGCAAACAGCTAGTGAGGTCATGAAATTCATTTTACAACAAGCCTACGTAAACAACTGATGAGGTCAATAGTGTTGTTCTTCTTATTAGTGTTGGATATAAACCTTTGCCCCCAATACTGAAAGATAAATGTTTCATTTAAGCGAATACCTACTTCCTTTATTGATCGATTTCCAGTACACAATTGTAATGCTTTGTTTAGTGTTATGGGTGTTTTTGCAGATACATTCTCCACACTTGTCCATTAGAAGTTTTAATATCTTTAATAAAATCTTCTATAAAAATCATTACTAAAATGCAAGTCTGATAGCAAACTGCTAGACAAGTGTTTACACTATCAAAGTCATAGTCTAAACAATTTATAACAGTTGTAAATATTTAATATGAGTTGGTGGGTGAGAATATACTCAAGCATGATCCTAGTGGTGTTTCAGCTTTTTCAGTAGAATTATTTCCTTCAAAATTGTTTTTTCTAGGACAAAGTTTCACATGGATTATACCCAGTACAGCATTGCTTACCTATATTTGTGTTGTGCCCATTGGTGTTTCTTAGTGACTATTACACCGAGTCTATTAAGATCATATGGCAACAAAGACTTTTTTTTTCCGATTTGTCAGTCTACAAACTGAAAACCACTGTGTATTATACGCCATCGCATGCAAAAAGCGTGTTGCAACAACACAAACTTTTTTCTCCTTTGCATGTGTTGTCTGGAATGGGAACAGGAATTGGTACCATACAAGTGTATTTTGACAACTGCCAGGAAGATAGGACTCCTAATAAGTACTAGGAGATGAAAACTCAGCTTTGTGGGAGGTAGCAGTTTTGTCATTGACTTCATCAGAGTTAGAGGTTCACTTGGGTAGTATTTGTTTTCAGGTAATCAGCAGTTTTCACATTGTTAATTTTATGTTAATGGTATTTAAAGCATAGCTATTTATTTAGGTAATAATAGTGAAACTAGAAGCTATCTTTGCTTTGTTTTCTATTTCCCCATACATAATGGTTAAAAGTGCTAGTCAAATATTGCTCATGCACACATCAGACTTCCATTCATTATATGCAGTCTGCATTACGTCTGACCTTCAGCCTAACAAATGATCCTTGATTATTACCCATTCACTGAATATTCGATGCTTACTGAAAGCATATTTACGCTTGTTTATTAACTTTTTACCTGGTTATTATTACCTGCCAATAATATCCTCCAGTTAAACAATTTCTGTCGTATTAACCACATTGCAAAGCTATTCAAAATGGATATCGAATTACTGTAACACAGAGGTTTTTCCAAGTTAGTCTTCAAGATGTGAATGGTCAATCAAAACCCAAACCAATCTGTATTTATGTAGCTATTTCTTTTACCTCAGTGGAGAGTTTTTTTACCCTACACTAACAAAGTATTATTTTGTCTTTTTGTGGTGGTGTGTCGGCTATTTCTCCACTTATGCATGCTATATAAGTTACCCTCTCCTTCAGACTCATGGCACATCCACCAAGTCTCTGGATAAGGCACTCACTTAAAGCAGCTCTTTATCTATGTAGATACACAGGGAGTAGTATTCTTTTCAACTTCTCTGATGCTTCAAACTTTTTGAACAGTGATGTTTTCATAACATTAATAAAATAAATAGTGATTGTTTTGGACAGATTTGCATACTATGGAATTTACCAGTGTAGGCCTATATAAGCCTAGCATAGCAAATGTAACATTTTTTTTAACATAGAATTGCGGAATATTTCTCAGTTCTGACCTAAGAACATATCTTTCAGAATAGCATATATGATATCTTGCTGCAACCACAGTGGTTTGATAAATCTACTGCAAATAAAATGAAGTAATATCAAACTCATTTATTGTGAAGGGCAGGGCTAGTAATTTGTCTGTATCCAGCGTCTCTATTTATTGTTTTAATATTCAGGAGCTAAAATTGGAGTTATGCAATAAACTTATTTTCACTGGGTCTGTCCTTCAGAGAATTCAATATATCAGCCACTGCTTTTTCCTGAGGTATTCCAGATTCTATTCTTTGTTAAACACACTGATTTAATTTATTTTCTTCTAAATGCCATTCTTAGACTACTGTTTAATCTGCTTGGAAGAAGCAGTAGACACATCCCCAGCAATTATAATTATTAAAAAATATTTCATTTGCTTTATTAGTTTTGTGTTTAGTTTAATATTATAATCTGTAAGGTAACATACATAGTACCTTATTTTCAATAAACAGGACAGGAGAATTCAACATCCAGTTTTATTTGCCAATACTGATATTCACACCAAGAATAACCAAATCTGTCTGTCTCCCAGCTGGCTGTGAATGCCTGTTGTCATAGATAATTCCTGCTTAACAATGAGTCTAGCTCCTTCTTACCTGTTTTCCTCAGATACTATTGAGCTGTTGATTAGAAAAATTGCTTTCTTAAAGGTGACCAAGAGAAAAAAAAAAAGAAAAATAATGCTATTCTCCTCTCATAGAAGGAATCTGATAAAATATATACTGTTAGAAATAGTTACACTTCTATCTCAACTTACACAAAAAAAAAAAAAAATTAGGAATTTATAGTCTTGATTTTCCTGTATGTGTTGAATAAGGTGTTTTTTCAGAAGAGTCTAGGAGTCTATTCAATCTTTGAGTTAAGGAGCTGGACTAGTTGTTTTTATATACATATATGGATGGGTTCTTCATCCATTTGTAACTGGAATTCTTCTAGGTATTAATATTAAATAGGTGTAACATGGATGTAAAAGGATACCCAAAAATGTTATAATGTTTTGCCTTTTAATTGATTAATCATCCACTTTATTTCTCTTAGCAAAAGCAATATTTCTTTTTACTTCAACGTCTAAGATTATACAGTCTAAAACTGGATAAAAATAAACATGCTTTTCATTCATAAAGAAAATGTTTATCATTTAACATGCTGTAGGAGAGATTTTTATATAGTCTGTTTCACTTATGGTCCTATATTTTCCATAGCATTTTCCATATAGGTCATATCAGACTTTGTAAACCTGTTCACTTACCCTCTTCAGGACATAGACAAAGGAGTCTCTCTCCTGCCATTGGCAGCAAAAAATGGATCTCAACACTTGAGCAATATTTCCTCTTCTGTTTCCCTTTCACATTTTTCCCCAGGTTTGGGTTTTTGTTTTTTTGATTGGTTAGTTGGTTGATTTTTTGTTTTGTGTTGTTTTGGGTTTTTTTGTTTAATAATTACTTCAGAAAATATGTCTTGATATAATAGAAAAAAAAATATTACCAGAGATTCATAGAACGATTCATTGGACTCTCTTCAGTATGTCCATATCTCTCCCGCACTGGGAATCCAGAATTTGACCCAATACTCCAAGTGCAGCCTTACCAGTGCTGAACAGAGGGGAAAAATTACCTCTCTCCACTTGCTGGCAATACTTTGTTCAATGCAGCCCAGGACACCATTGTCTGTGTTTGCTGTAAGAGCACATTGCTGGCTCATTTTGAACTTGGTGTCCAGAAGGATCCCCACATCGTATTCTACCAAGCTCCTTTGCATCTGGGTTGTCAAACCCCATAAAGTTCCTTTCAATCTATTCCTCCAGTCGTTCTGAATATCTGCCCTGTCCTGCCTATTTGACAGTCTTGCAACCCCAAGTTAGGTGACATCTACCAACTTGCTGAAAGTGCTCTCCACTGCAGTTAGTTAATGAAGACATGAAACAGTATTGGCCCCAACATGAATCTCTGAGGGATGTTCCTAGTTGCTGGTTGCTGGATGGACTTTACACCACTGATCACAGTACTTTAAGCCCAGTAATTAAACCACATCGAGTGCCCAAACCCAATTTTGTCATGTAGTTATCCAGTCAGTATCTCACCAATTTGGTGATAAGGAGCCTACAGAAGACTTTAACTAAAGTTAAGGTCCACTACCCTTCTCTTGTCCACAAAACCAGTTATCTCATTATATAGTGTTATCAGGTTAGTCAGACATGATTGGTTCATGCTAAACCCATATTGACCATTCCTGACTGTCTTCTTGCCTTTTATGTGCATTGAAATATCAGAGAGTTCCCTCTATAACCCTCCAAGAGATTGAAATTTGGCTGACTGAGGTTACCTGGAGCCTAGTTCTTGTCCTTATTAAAGATGAGTGTGGTTTTTGTTTTTATTTGTGTCATCAGGAACCCATGCTGTTGCTCACCTCCTCCTATAGTTCCTTCACCTGGTTACTGAGGACTGTAACTAAAGCACAGGAGAGGCAAAAACCCTCTCTCCAGTCGCAGACCTGGACAGAGATGCCCTACTCACCTGAGATCTCTATAACCTTTCTTCAGGCAACCCCATTCAGCCACTGGCAGAGGTGCTTTGAGCCCTTGCTGTGCGACTGCTATGTCTCTGCTAGCTGAGTTTTTCTTTGGCTTCAAAGTATATTTTAGAGTGGTCAGAAATCCAAAAGCTTTGTAAAACTCTCCCCTCCTAACTGAGAACAGAAAAGTCAGACCACAAACTAGCCTGTGTCTGAGATCTATAGAGAGTACTCCTATTTAATGACAGATTTTTTTTACTGTGTATAAACAGAAGAGGATATTTAATGATCTCTATCTTAATTTATTCCCCCGCACTCTGTCTCCCATAATCCCTACCTGTTTGGATTAGGATGTCAGATTTTTTTCCCTCAGAAAGTAAATGAGTAACTATGGAGAATTTGCCATAAATTCATTTCCTAAAAATTTACTGCATAAATCAACACTTGTTAAAAAAAATCAAAACAAAACAGATGTTTTCAGAAGTTTCAAAATAATTTTGCTTGTACTCTTCCATACAGAGCTGTGTACTCTGACAATTTCCAAAAGTATGACAGCTTAGCCAAAATTAGTTTCATAGCTCTGACACAGGCATCTGCTACTCTCTCAGAGCTTAAAAAAAAATAAATTTTACTTTGACAAAATTTACATATGGAAAAGGATGTATACCTGTGGAAATTTGATATGTGTTAGCCCAATACTTGAAGATTACACAGGCACTACTGTTTTAGGCAGATGCTCCCTCCTTTTAGAATATGTTCTTTACATTTATTTTTCTACTAGTCAAGACATATTATGTGTTTAATTTGTTAATTTGTCGATTCTGTGAAGGCAAAGAAAAATGTTATTTAATATCAACAGTATGATGATCAACAGTAATGTTGAGGATTTAAGGGGGGTTTTAATTGAAATTCATTGATGAAAGAAATTAATCAAATGTGAAAACTGATATTACCAAAACTTGATAAGTTAACATGATTTGTGAAAAAAAAATTCCATTTTTATTACTATATACTAACCTCGAACTATTAGAGTGTGGTTAGAAATATGTATTATTTTGCTTATACGTGTTGAAATCAATAGGAATTCTATCTGGTTATTAGCTCACTTCCATTTTCTGTAATCCCATGTTATGGAATCTTTTCCAGTTGCGTTGTGGATTTAGATACCTGAACAAGCAAAGAGTTGGAGATGTTATTTAAAAATTAACATTTCTTGGCATGATGAATGAAGCTTATCTCTGTGAATAATGTTTATTGTACATTTTGTATCAAAATTTAAGCATGATTCTTGTCTAACAAAAGAGGTTAATTTTAACTAGTAAAATTAGAAATCATCATGATTTTAAAATACTTACAATAGTTCCTAAATAGTTTAGTAATACTCCAGCCAAAATCAGTTCGCAGTGATTTAGCCAAAATTTTAAAAGCCTCTACTCAAACATGAAATTTGACTATCTTTAAGCTACTAAGAAAGAATAACCAACTGTGATATGTTGCCCTATTTTAAAGAACTAAATATGCTACAAAGAAAGCAAAAATTGTGAAACATAAATTTAGTTACTTTTAAGAGGAATATTTTGTTTTCAAGAACAATGAACAAACCGTGCCTAGTTGAGAAAGCTCATGCAGATCATAAGTAATTCCCTTCAAACTCTCATTTCTATCAACTGCAAACATTTACATTAAGCTCTGGACTTTCTCCATTATGTTTTTCTTCCCAAAACAGTGAATTTGGTCTGTTCCTTATCCCCTCGGAAATCCCTCCAGATTTCAGAGAAAGGCAATTCATATAATGTGTAGAAAAAGAAAGTGAGATACCAAATCATAATAGATTTTCTTCACTTTACAAAAATTCAGGATGAAGATCAGATTATTTCATTCTGCATTTTTTTCTCTTAACTGTTCTTCATTTGTAAATCTGTGCTCCACTGATTCTTTTGCAGAACTTTTTTGAGTATTCAGAAGTTGATACAATATGCAGCTGCCTCAACAAAGGCATTTATTACCATTTTAAATGCCTTATTGTAATCAGTCCTTTTTGATGGGCCTGGTAGATTTAACAGATTTTTTCACTGATTTTGTAAAATTCTGTAGTGGTGATGTAAATCAGGTGAGATATCGCTGGATTCCTGAAATTGTTCTAAATGCTTACCTGCATTCCACTCAAAAAGCTTTTTAGTTTTTCTGGGAGTGTTTTAGATTGTTCTAATTGCCATACCCCTAACTTTTTTTTTCTTATGTAGTAAATTATAGACCATAAATTAAAAATTAAGTTCTATTTTTACATAAGCATGTGTAGCCTGGTTGTGGAAGTTGGAGAATTATAACTTGATATTTTATTGCCAATTATTGATCCTGTTTCTGCAATTTATAGTACTGCATCATACAAATTATAAGGAGAGTGATTTATTGTTGGCATGAGTTCTTATTATATAGCGGTTTTAATCAGTTTTCTCCTAAAATAAAAAAAAAGCAGTGTGTACATGTATATATCACATGTACTTTTTAAAAATCATATTCATATAAAGAATGCAAAAATTCATAACTTAGAGTTAATTATCTAGGCTTTCATATCAACATTATTTGATAGAAAAACTATCACTCTACTGGAGAGTGATATAGTGAGACTCAATTAATGCTAATACAAATTACAAGAAAACTACAAATCCATCTGGATTTCATTTCCAGTGAAGAACATCAACTTGTAGGAAGGAGTCCAGGCCTTAGTCAAAACTGCTGATCTGGAGCTTGGAAATCTCTTAAATGACACAAAGACCTTGAAAGCGTCTGTGAATTTTTCAGTCTAGATGCTAAAAGTCATGACTAGTTATGATGAGATGACAAAGAAAGAAAAGGATTCTTCGGATATCTGAGCTGTAAGAAGAAGTACAGGGAAAACACAGGCCCATTACTAACATGACAAGAAACCAAGTTACTAATCATACTGACAAGACGGAGGTTCCCAACACTATCTTTTCCCCTGCCTTTTCTGGCGTAAGTGGACCTCAGATCACAGAATCAAGTAGCTCTGGCAACATGTGTCAACCCAGCAGTAGTGGAGGAAGGGCTACCCTGAGGCCTCTTATGAAGAGCTCAGCCCATATAAATCTATGCCTGGATGAAATTCACCCATAGTGGCTGACCATGCAAGGTTGCTCCCTGTAATCTTTGAAAATTTGTGTTTTGTGGGATGTCCCTGATGACCAGAAGGGGTAAATGTTATACCTATCCACAACAAGGGCCCCAAAGAGAACCCAGGAAACTACTTCAGTTTCTGGAAAAGCAATAGAATGAGTTGTCCTGGAAGCAGTCACAAATCAAAGGAAGCAGATCCAGCAGAGGGCCACGAAGATGATGAGTGGAGGGAGCATATGAGGAAAGACTGAGAGAGTTGGTCCTGTTTTACCTGGAGAAGAGAAGGGAAGAAGAGAAGGGAAGAAGAGAAGGTTTAGGAAGGGAAGAAGGGAAGGTTTGGGAAGGGAAGGTTTGGGAAAGTTTGGGAAGGTTTGGGAAAGTTTGGGAAGGTTTGGGAAGGGAAGGTTTGGGAAAGCAAGGCAAAGCAAGGCAAGGGAAGACTGAGAGGGGTCTTGGTGCACGTAAGTATTGGAAGGGAGGGTTTCAAGAGGCTGAAGCCAGCTTGTTCTTAGTGGAGCCAAGAAATAGGATGAGAGGCAACTGGCAGAAACTGAAACACAAGAAGTTTCACCTGAACATAAAGAAGAATGTCTTTGCTATGCAGGTGACTGAGCACTGGAACAGGTTGCCCAGAGAGATTGTGGAGTCTCCATCTCTGGAAATACTTGAAAGCTGTCTGGACACAATCCTGAGTAATGTGCTCTAGGGAAACCTGCTTGAGCAGGGAGGCTGGACTAGATGACCTCCAGTGGTCTGTTCTGATCTCACCCATTCTGTGACTCTGTGTGTGTGTGCTTTTCAAATTACGCTGAATCATGCTTTATTGATGTTAGAAATGTAGACATCTACAGCACAAACCAGCATCTAAATTTAGATGTCTAAATCTAGAGGATAGTCTTTCTATTACAATGTTTGGCCTTCTTTAATAACTTCACTCTTTTTCAACCTCAATATATATAGTATTTTCTGCAGGACCAACACAAACCCAATCGTTTTCTGATTTGACACCTAGGGAAAGTACTAACACACAAAAAAATTGTAAATGTAGACCTGCTGTTATCTAAATTCTACCTGAACTTAGAAATCTAGTGTTTTATAATTTATGATTAAAATTGCAAGAAAGGAGAAAAAAAAAGGGCTTAGATATTTTGTCTCTGGCTAAAAGACCCAAATGTGAAAATTTGTACTGTGAGTGGGACAAAATACAGAATAGCTTTCAGTTAGAATATCAAAATGTATTGAGAGGAATAGATAGCTTAAATGTTTTAAATAGATGCTAAAATGATAAAAAAATAAATTTTCTGAGTAATTTTTGTCTGTTGCTCAAACTCTTTCAGAAGATTCCATTAAGCTGAAAGAGAGACAGCAAAGTGACAACAGCAGTTTGCCTAAAGCCCTAATTCTGCATTTTAATGGGTTTCAAGACATACACTGTAGAATGGCTATTACTGCATGGTTTGGATAGAATCCTTACTAGCTGTGTGTATGCAGAAATTTAATGCTGACTAAAAGAGTATTTTCTCTAGAAATGCTACTGTTTAAAATACAACTAAGTAAGTATTTCTGACTATAAGCTAGAAATTAATGTCCAAATATTTCAAAATTTCATTGGTAATTTTTCTATAATTTTTAAATATTTGCAATTCTGGTAAAAAATCTATATGACATTATATGTTGGAGATGTTGACAAAAAAACCACCAAACTGTTTTTATGTGCAGTAGTCTTTATTTAGTTATGCATGATGATAAAAGGTAAAGCATTTAGCTCCAGTATGTTTCACTTTGTTTTTTGGCTTCATTTCTTGTCTTGCAGAAGAGGCAGGAGCATGTTCATGCTTTGTGATATGGCTGGCTGGGAATCCTTGTGTTCCATGAGTTCTTTTAGGGCAGCAGCAGCAGTGGTAGGTAATTTGCTGCTCCCACCTATGGAAAAGGTTGGCAAGTACAGATCTTTGCCTTTATGGCAAGTATAAGACTGAGTGTAGTAGATGCTAGTAGGGGTTGGGCTTTAATGACTGCAGGGATTGAAACCATAAACATTCAGAAACAAGCAGAATGGATAAAATAAATCTTCCAATCAGAGGGTTATTAAGCAGAAGAACAGTGATCTGATGCATTCATTTTGTATCAGTTAGTTACTGAGTAAAGTATACAATTGACTTGATCATGAAAGCTTGGTGGTCTGTGCCTTGTTGAGTCACAAGACTTCAGTTATGCCTCATGGACTCCTCACAGGAACACAACTTCAACAAAAGAGGCTAAAGAGGTCAGTGCTTTCTCTTTCTCCTCCCTCCTTTTCAGTGAAACCAGCCTACGGCACTTTGTATGGTTCACTTGTGGCAGCTGTGGTTGTGGGGAGCTTGATGGCTCTCATGTATAAACAAAAACGTGGGTTTTCCTGTCCTGGCATGAGTGCTTTGACTATGATCTGACCTGCCACATTCCACTTCCTTCTAGCAATATTTGAAAGAAAATGGAAGCTCTAAATGCCTTCTGTAAATCCCTGTTGATATGAATCAGATGAGACTGGAAACATACACCATGCTGAAGTTCTCAAACTGTATGTTCACATTCTTGTCACCAGAGAGACTGAGAGATGAGAGAGAACCCTAAAAAACTAAAGAATGCTGGTGCTAAGGTTTCACCTCAGTTCTGCAGTATCTGAGCAGGGATTTTCGGAGTCCTTGAATTCGGAGAGAAGGTCTTAACTTTTGCTTTGATAACCGTGTATCTGTGTAAGTTCTATTTTGTTACTTGTGCATGTTTATACATAGATCAGACGAAGTATCACACTGTGGACATACTGGCTTGGTGGGGTATTTTTTAAAATTGGGTTCATAAGATGAAATTTCAAAGGAAACAATTTTAAATAAGGAAGAAGTAGAGAATTCAAACAAAGGCCTATGATATTTTTCTGTATTTTTTGCTGTCTGTTTCTAAGGCATAAACAAAGAACAAAATCACAGAAAAATGGTATAAAGATATGAGATGTCAAAATTAGAGCAATGTAAAAACATTATTCCATTTTGTAATGAAAGAATACTCCAGCTGCTATTACTAATTTTTCATTCTCTCTTCTAAGCTACAGGGCACATATGTCTGAATTTATGGGTCTTTTATTTGTGTGTGTGCGCGTGTGTGTGTGCGTATGTGTGTGTGTGTTTTGGCAGCTGTTAAAACTTTTTTTTAATAAAAAGAAAGCAAAATACTTTCAATTTGCAGATGCAATTCATAATGTTGCTGAAAACAATCAATCTCTAAATCTATTATTGTCAGCATTTAGACCAGTCTCTTTATGAAAGAGACTTTCAATCACATTTAACACAATGAAATACTTGAGAGTTCAGTTATCCTTTTTAATATTTAAAAGTAAGGTCAAGATTTTAAAAGTTGTTCAGCAGTTCAGTGTTGTTAACTTACATAAATATAGCTGTGATTTTGCAAATTTAAATCAACAAATCTAATCAGTTTCCTTTACCTTGAGTTTGATGAAGAATTGAGCTTTTTGGGAACATTGATCCCAGGTACTAGCACATGGCAATTCAACTGTCTGAGTATCTCTTAATGTTCTGGTTTCTTTGGGTTACAATTTGAGTTGAATGTCAGTGAATGTATTCTTTGAATGAATTCCCATGGTCATTCTGTGTGACTCTATCTGATGACATATCCAGGTATCTGTGGAGATTTTACACTATTTTCTAACTCAGACATGGTTCATTTTGTTCAGTTATATGAAAAAAGTGATTAAGACTGGGATGTGGGAAGATAAAAAAAACCCAAGAGTTTATGGTTTAGGGTGTTGTGGAAACTCCTATTAAAGTTAATTGGACCACGAATATCTGATGCTTCAAGGAAACACCATTGATTGGCTTAAATTTCATATGGTGTCTTCAATTAGTAGCTGCTGAAAAAAAACCTATGAAAATCAGATGGAATTTTAAAGGTCTTACAAAATTCCTGAATACTATTTCAAGGGAAAAAAAATAAAAAAACCTCTTAGAAACATTGAAATGTAGTTTGGTTTTTTTTCTGAATATCTGACTAAGACTTACAGAACGTACAGTTGGCTAATAATGGATCAAGTCATCCTGGGCTTTTGTTTTATGTTGCTGGAAGCCAGAGAAGATTTACTAGTTCTGCATGAGATTTCTGTTGAGTTTTTTATTTTTTTTAGTACCCACTGCTCACAAAGAAACTCTACACATGGAAACCTACATATTTGGCCTGAAGAAAACTTTATGGACAAAGTAAGCAACCTATTTGTTTCTGCAGTGTTACAGTTATTAATAATATTCCTTTAGAAGAAACAATCTTGCTACTAAAGAGCAAGATCAGGCTTCTTATAGAAGCTTCTATGATGATCACGCATGCCAAGCAAAAAATGACATTTTATTTTGCAGATTTATGAGAAGGAAGCATGTACACCCTCAATATTATTAGTGAATACTGGGGTAGAGAAGAAGAAAAATTTCCTTAAAAGAATTATTTCTCAACCAACTTTCAAATAGATTAATTGAAGAACATTTTTCTGAATTATTTAAAACTGACTAAAACAGATGAAAATCTGCATTAGTAGCATAAAGTGTTAGGTGGTTTAACCAGGGATGTTTCAGTCAGCAAACTTTACTATTTGAGTTTCTCTGTGAACGCTCTTTTTGAATAGTGCTTTTTTCATTCCATATTAATATTAATTTAGACTAAATATGCTTACTTGTATTCTGTTAAATGACAAAAGAAATACCTGAAGAAAGATCTGACATTGACACCGGTATTACATAATTGGGGATATTTTGGGTAAAAATTTTCTACATTTTTAAAAACAATAGATGACCTCCAGTGAATCTGGGAAAAGTCAGTATCTATCATGAACATCCCAATGACTGCTTGAGTTTTCATAGTTCTACTGACCAGAGTAAATTATCTTGACATTCCGTGCAATATATCTACTGCTCAAAGCTTTCATTTAGTTAGAGAAAAAGTTACCTTCTCTCATTCTAACAAATAATATCTCAGGAGAATAATACAATAACCTACAGGTAAAATGATCAGGAGAGCACAGGCTACTGGGGTTGCCACTGCTACCTTCCTTAGTGTTGAAAGGGGTATACTGTAGTTGTAGCTATACAACCCAAAGAGGACCAGTCCTTTAACAACCAATATTTTAGATCTCTGAAGAACTAGTACTAAAAACATTCAAATAATACTATTGGAAAAATTTCATCATAAATTAATAAAGTAATTTCAAATTATGTTGTAATCAGACGCTTTTAAAGCAAAAGCAGGTTTCAAAAATTTGAAACCAAGAGAAATTTCTCAGAAATCTCCCAGGTTTTTCCAGAAGTTCTGTGGCTTAAGATGCTCGGGGCAAGTCTACTAAAAAACCCAAATAAGTTCCAAAATATCATATGAGAATAATTTTTTAAATCTCAACCAAGCTCAAGTTATTGAGCTTTTATTACAAAATTATGGTAGTGTTTTGGGGTGATAATAATCAGAGAGAATAAAGGGTCTTTAAACCTTTACTTTGGGTTTTTTTTTTACAAACCACAGTATGTTCATTCAATATAGATACCCAACAGCAAAAACTATATATGAACTGAAGGCTTTAGAGAGCTCTAATGAATTGTCTAACAAATTTTATTCAAGTAAGATGCAAGTGCAATAGAACTTTAACTAAAAATGCAGTGAAAAAGTATCTGTTAAGCTGTGAGGTACTTCAGCATACTTAACAGAAAAGGGATTGGGGAGTTATTAATTAAAACAGAGATTAGAACACAAACATAAAGCTTTCAACCTAATTTGTTGCTTCAATGAAGAGGGCAAACAGGACTTCATCACAGGTGAGAGTGGAAGGCTTAGACAAAATTTATTAAAAAACCCTGTGTTGAGTCATGAGCTGTAGAAAGGACTCCCTTACTTTCTAAACCCTTTCTCAGAAAGGAGTCTAGGTGCAACTGAATACAATCTTAGCCTTGGATTATGTGAATGGTTCATTTTATATTAAAAAAATATGTGACAAAAAATGCTAAAATATATTAATGCATTTCTCAACTTCAAAACCATAGCCAAATCTGCCATGCTATTACCCCTGAAGCAAAAGAAAGACCTGATTTAGACAATTTTCTGACGATACTGTCCAACATGCTACATTATCAGGTGAGCTTCTACTGTCACTAAAAAGATCTGTCACTAAAATTTCCACATGACTGCCTTTAGATTTTACTTGGAAGAAAATGGAGTGGCCTTCTGAGTTGTTAAAATAGCATTTATAACTTACGTTAATGTATTTCAGAGGCATTTCTTCCTATTTGTCTAGCCACATTCGCACAGCACTTTAAATAAAGGCCTGTAGATATTGTAGACCAGGGCTTTTCAGTCTGCTTAATGAGTTCTTAAACAAATATGGAAAATATTGGCTTTTTTCAAACCTCTAGCAGTTCAGCCTGTGACATGAGGAATACAGGGCATGGTGGTGACTAATAGATCTCCATGCACTTTAAGTGTGAGGTAGTACAAAAGTTCACCTGCTTTCAATAATTCTATTTATCAACTTTTAATTAGATCCTTTGCAGCTACACGTCCTTTGATCTAAGCTAATTGATCGTGCATTGTGGTTTTAATAGGTTTAATGATAATAATGCTTGGCACTAATATGACACTTTAGATTTTCAAAGTGCTACCCAAACATTAACTAATTAACCCACAGAAAGCCTTTGGGAGGACAGTAAGTAAATATTTTATTCACTTTATAAAACAGGAATCTGGGAAACATGAAGTGATTTGACCAAGAATAGGGAGTGAGATGAGAAAATGCTCTTTAAAGAGAATCCAGAGGAAGCTGATAAAGTGGCTTAAAAGTCAATATTTGCATTTTGCTTAAAATTTGATAATTCAAAACATGTTTTATTTCTGGATTTGAACTAAACCATGGCTTCCTTTCTGAAAGTAGAATAAAAATAGAATACAAAACCCCCATATTTTACTTAATCTTAATTACGTATGTTAACTTACAATTTAAGTTTTAAAATAAAATTTTAAATTAATTATATTTTTTATCTTTTTAATAACTTTATGGTGAAGCTGGTTCTCTTACAAAGCTATTCTTCATAACACATCTGTGGGTTTAAAACTGTCTGTCAAGTTGCAGTAGGACATGTGATAGTAGTAGAACCACTAAATAACTTTTGGATTTTTTAGAAAGTAAGGAAAGAAGCTGCCACAGAAGGAAATGTTTCATTTCAATGAGGCATTTAGTTAAAAATAATGTGATTTTAAAAAGCTACAGAAAAGCAACTCTTTTATTTTATTTAAATAAAACATGTAACTTTAACAGTAAAGTTACAAGTCCACAGTATCTTGATGTCAGTTAGAAAATCTAGCACTTAAAGAAATTCAGGGACAAGAAAGTTGAAGATACTGTTGCTCTTTAAAGAAAACAAAAAGTACTTGAAAAGTTTTGGGTTGGGGTTTTTTGAGGGAGGAGGAGAGTGGTATTGGGCATTTTTTTTAAGATGCATTTGCCATACACAGTTTAGAGACTACAGATCCCTATACTGCAAAACCTGAGAACCATTTACATCAAACTACCATGCTATTTCCATCCTGGAAATTCCCTTTTAGTTGCTGGACAACTGGACTTTTTGTACCATTCATCTCATAGTACGTTTCTTAGCTCAGTTGATTAACCATTATTTCTCCTGCCAACTCATATTTCCTTTTATACAAAATTGATTTTTGGCCTATAATAATCTATTTATAGTGTTTCAGATTGTGCATAGCATTCTAGAGCAAAGTCTCTAATTGCTGAAATATACATTTGAGATGACAATTTTATGCAGTATTGTTCAAATAATATAAAAATGATTGTGTGTCAAAATACACTGAGAAATGTGAGTCCCAGGGCTATGAACATTTTGGACCCCCCAAAAAACAGATAAAGACTAGCTTTTATAGATCTATTATAGATAAATTGTCATTTTGGAACAGAAAGTAATATATACATGAGGTGTATAGTCTGTTTCTTTAGATAAAAATACATGATGTGTAGAGTCTATTTCTGAAAACTGGCATGGATATATAACTAAAGTTTAATATTTATGCTTTTATTGAAAAGTCATTATTAAAATCAAGATTGAACTTTGATTCTTGACACTTATCCTTCATTAGTCTTCTATTTTATCTTCTGTGTCCCATTTTTCCTACCCCCACTGCAGCCTTCTCTCTATACATAGATTTTGATGTTGGAAAATTTCCAGCTTGTAACTGAAGGTTGTAACAAGAGTTGAATTGTGGAAGAAAATGTGAGATCAGGTAAGGAGCTAACAGTCGAAACAACTAGAAATTAAGACCTGGCAATCCAGGCTAAAGAGCCTATGTAACTTGTCCTGGGGAGAGCAGCAAGGCAAAAAACCAATCTCTGTTTATTTCTGTTTAGCAATTAAAATCCTACCTTTTCACAGCTTATTGAAACATCATATAGAACTAATGGCTATTGAACTCCTAATGAAAATTACACAGTACTTAAAGCAACAAAGATTTTTGTTAGGAAACAATGAAATCTATCAATATTCTTTGCTCTGTTCTGGATTTCCTAACAAAAGATCTGACTTCTGCCTATGTTTGGCACTCCATAAGAGAACCCAGTGGCATTTAAGATGAGAAGTGAGGTCTGATATCAGTGGAAGAGGCTGGTATCTTATATTTGTGGTAGAACCTACATTGGCAGAAAAAAATACAGCAGAGACCATTTCTGTTACCCGGGACTGGCAGAAGATGAGATGGTGGAGATGACTTAGTGAAAATAGTGTCAATGTCTCTTTGTGGGAGTAAGATCCATCAGTTTCAGAATAACAGGAAAAAAAAATGGTGGAACCATTTTTAGTGCTCCTTGACTGCGTTCCTCAGGCATCTAAAGGGGAAGAGAGAATTGTTAATGAGTTTTGAGCAAAATAGACAACCAAGCTAGTGATTAATATTTCCCATTCCCCACTCTAGGTTTACTCAGTTCGGTTTATTTCTGAAACCAGTGTTATTCCTATCAAAAATTTTGTATTTCCCATAGCTCTCAGGAAGAAGGAAACTGCTGTATGAATGATCTCTTTCCATTTAAGTTGATTTTTTTACTTCCTGGGAATGGATGGGTTTTGAGAAAAAAGAGCAAGCACACTATTTTTTTGATTTTTACTTGGAATCCAAAGGACAGTTTCAAGCATAGCTGTGTAAAGAATAAAACACACAAGTCTAAAGGAAAGCTTGTGTACAAATTACATCTCTTGGTGAATTCACTTCTTTC